>NC_083850.1:4630548-4966391 GCF_015708825.2 Lethenteron reissneri | reverse complement strand
TCACGCACTCAAAAAGTAGAAGATTATAGATTCCATGACTTAGGAGTCAATACAATATTCCATAAGCAAACGGTACAAATCGATAATAAAAGTGCAGGAGATACAAAATACTGAGTACGCTTCGCCAGTACTCTAACTTACAACACGATATTATATGTGCATAGGCAGCTTATTTCTGCGTCAAGAGATACGAGAAAAAAGCTTATCAATATCAATATACTCATGGTGTTTTTAGTGATAAAGCATATATCTGTGGAGTCACGTACCGCCTTGAAGACTCTTAATAGAAGACTTAATATTTACGTTGAAGCCTATTCGCCATTGCTTGAAGCAGCATCGGTGGGGGAGGGAGAAAGCACAGAGGTGGTGGGGTGGGAAAGGACTGGCACCAAGATGGCCTCGAGTGGCATGGGAGAGTTAACGCAGCGAATATAGATGCACGACAGACAGACAATAATCCCTGGTGGGCAGTGTGGAACCTGTTGTTCCTACCTGTATGTAGAAAAAATAACTTGACTTTAGGTAGCCAGGCAGACAGCCCCCTTAACTATCGCCCCCCCCTCCCTTAGGCCCCTCCCCTGAACACCCCCTTCCATTATGCCCTCCCCTGAACACCCCCCCTCCCCCCCACCCCCCACCCCCCACCTTACCCCCCCCCCCCCCCACCCCCACCCCCCCCCCCCCCATATCCTTAGGCCCCTCCCCTGACCCCCCCCCCTTAGGCCCCCCCTGACCCCCCCCCCCCCCTCAGGCCCCTCTCCTGAACACCCCCCCCCCCATATCCTTAGGCCCCTCCCCTGACCCCCCCCCCTTAGGCCCCTCCCCTGACCCCCCCCCCTCAGGCCCCTCTCCTGAACACCCCCCCCCCCATATCCTTAGGCCCCTCCCCTGACCCCCCCCCTTAGGCCCCTCCCCTGACCCCCCCCCCTCAGGCCCCTCTCCTGAACACCTCCCCCCCCATATCCTTAGGCCCCTCCCCTGACCCTCCTCCCTTAGGCACCTCCCCTCTCCCATACCCGGAAGTAGGTCTCCACCAATCAAAGAGCTGTTTATGTTATATATTTATTTATTTATGCACGACAAACAAACAGACAGTCAGACAAACAGGACAGACAATAAATCCCTGGTGGGCAGTGTGGAACATTGTTCCTACCTGTATAATGTGGTGTATATATGTTACCATGTGTGGTTGTTATGATTTTTGTATGTGTATATATATATACTGTATATAGCATTTCGATTGTAACGATTTCATAAGCTCATTATATTATAATGGGTTTGTGCGTGTATTTATATAATATGCCGTCTTTTGCTATTCGATGACATTGAGATGAGACCTTCATCTTGCAGTGTAATACGACCGTGTTGTAATTTTTATCATTTTTATCCGATCCTTGCACGGAGACTATATATACATATGAGCAGAGTGTGATTCTAATACGACCACACTGTGATTCTAATGCTTCTAATGAGATTATAATACCTTACCTCCGTTTATATAGTTCTAAATTTAAACACTAGTTCATAGTCTTCTTGGTTCTTTCCGTAAAGTCACGTAGAAGAGACGTAATAAAATAAGTCTCATTAGAAGTATTAAAATCGCACTCTATAGATATGTATGTAAATTATCTGTTCAATCGATCCGGGGGTCGGATATGTGAACTGTGGGGGTACAGGACATGAATCGCATTCAAATTTTAGAATAACAATATGGTCCTATTAGCATTTTACTGTGCTTGAATGTATGTTATGTGCAAATGCAAATCGTTAGTCGTAAATGCGAGGGAGGGGTTAAGAGGTGCACGTTAAATCCAGTGTTAACATTTATTTTAGCATCATATTTAAGGACAATATTGTTGATAAGAATTCGTCTGGACATGGCACGTGCCTTGTTCTACTCGATCAACCAAAATTAGTACAATGTCGGTCATACAGGAGTGTGATTTCATTTATGAGTAGTATTCACAGAGCCCCGATGACACTAACCTACCTAAAGTTATGGTTAAACAAAGTAATCTTGAGTGGCTTAATTATCAGCTCAGACATGATCATCGCAAT
The DNA here is from genome assembly GCF_015708825.2 of Lethenteron reissneri. NCBI lineage: Eukaryota > Metazoa > Chordata > Hyperoartia > Petromyzontiformes > Petromyzontidae > Lethenteron > Lethenteron reissneri. The sequence continues at coordinate 4,964,333 of NC_083850.1, read as the reverse complement.
CATTTCCAAAGACGTGTGGGGTCCTGCGAGAGCAAGTCCCGACTACAAACAGCTGGGCAGCAGAATCTGAAGTAGGTGCGTCGCCCTCGAAATGTGATGTTGCTGCTGCTGGTGTCGCTACTGTTGTTGCTGCTGTAGTTGCTTCTGTTGCTGTGATATACGCAGGGAGGTGGTGTTCCGTGATGGGATGACGCCTTTGATTAAAGCCTCTGATCAAACTCACCCGATTGACGCCCTTGACCGTCGCATTTGATCAACTCTGATATTGTATACTCTCACATGTTAAGCTCTATCATAGTGAAACATGATATTTTAACCTATGAACTACAACCTATCCATTGTAACGCTGTAAAAGAATATTACCCATTGGGTTTCACTCCCTCGTCGAGAAGGCCGCTCTCTTCCTTTTCTAAAGTTACATGCTAATTTCTCTGCATTCACTTTAAATCGAGGACAAAGTTTTTCCATTTATTCAAAATAAGCGCACAATTACACACTGAGATGCACTTACATATTCATGCATGAAGCACAATGGGCACATTACCCTTCGGTATGTTAATAGACATGCGGACTGTGCCTTCCAAAATTAACAATCGAATGCAAATATTCTGAAAGACAAAGGATTGGATCCTAGGGGGGGAGTTATAAGGCGGCTCAGAAGCAGAGCTCAATGCCATTTCGAGAGGGAATTTGATGAGGTTGGACGCTCGACTCGTCGCTCTGCTGATCGCCCTTCAACCGCGAGACAACGCAGCCTGGCGAGCACAATTGCTGTGTCGACAGTTAGGCGACTTTGCGTCGGGAAAGTTCGTGGCGACATCTTCAGACGGGTTCCAGACATCGATATACCGTGAATCTCCAAGTAAGTGTCTATTTTCGCGGAACGTGTTCTTCGTCAAATTAGCGGGATTTTTTTGCATCTCGGTAAGACGCGAGTGTCGTTCTTGTTTTAGCAGTTAACAAAATCTAAAACTCAACGCTAAACATCCTTGCGGCTGATAGCGTACTTTTGACTCGATAACAGCGCTGCTGTTACTACGCTCACATGGAGCAGAGACGCTCTCCACAGCCCCACGCACACGGAGGCAAGAAGCCATTGAATTGCTCTGTGTGTGGGAAGTCCTTTTCATGGCCATCAGATCTTAAGAGACACCAGAGAACGCACACGGGTGAGAAGCCATTCCTGTGCTCTGTGTGTGGGGAGGCATTTGCACGGGCATCAACTCTTTAAACTCATCAGAGAACACACACGGGTGAGAAGCCATTCCTGTGCCCTGTGTGTGGGAAGGCATTTGCACACTCGTCAACTCTTCAAGACCATCAGAGAACACACACGGGCGAGAAGCCATTCCTGTGCCCTGTGTGTGGGAAGACATTTGCAAAGTCATCACATCTTCAGAGTCACCAAAAAACACAAACGGGCGAGAAGCCATTCCTGTGCCCTGTGTGTGGGAAGACATTTTCATGGTCATCACATCTTCAGCGTCACCAGAGAACACACACGGGCGAGAACCCATTCCTGTGCTCTGTGTGTGGGAAGACATTTGCACAGTCATCACATCTTCAGAGTCACCAGAAAACACACACGGGCGATAAGCCATTCCTGTGCTCTGTGTGTGGGAAGGCATTTTCACAGTCGTCAAATCTTAACACGCATCAGAAGGTCCACAATGATAGGAAACTGAAATCAAAAGCTGAAATTCAGGGTGCTGCAATGATTCCTGAAGATAATTCCACCTTCGATCCCATGCAGTTGGATCCCGAGAGATGGCTGGATGTAATGGAGTGGCTCGAGGATCAACCCGAGAGCTAGCGGTGACTGAAATATAATGTTGCATGCGGTTTTACCTATTAAGCTGTCTTGAGTACTTTTGTGTATCATTCTGACCCTTTAGTTTTACAGTTCGTTTGAGAGTTTCTTGACGTGCAGGTGGTGATTTTTTTATGTTGTCGGATTACTTTGTGAAGTGGTGTGATGAGCAGTGGTTGTGAGATGGTTCAATTCCGGACAATATTGTAGTGTTTAAGTCTTCCTGTTGAGCTAAAGTTGGAATGCATCTGGAGTCAGATCTTTACTCAACATTTTAAACGTTTTTTTCAAATATAAAGCTTTTATTGGTTGGTAATAATCGACTTTAGGATGTACATTGATGACGCGTTCGTTGGATATATGGCATTGACTTCAACATAGACGCACAGTGAACAAATGTGGTGAACTAATAAGGAACTTTAACGCTTTGGTATTCCTGGAACGGATATGGTTTGCATTGTGCTGTAACTGTTTGAACATAGGACATAATACATATTCGGTTGGAGTTTAAACGTAAAAATGATTGCAGATTAATAAAAACGTATTTTAACAAATGTTTGTCCGTTTATTTATTTTACAATGTTCATAGCAAAAACGTGTTTTAAGCGAGTTTCAGGTGGAGGATCTTCGTCACACAAATCTGCCCTTAACCGGCAGCATCTTGGCTGTCTCTCCATTAACATGTGTCCCTGGAGGGGAAAGGTCCCCATTATAAATCTATTCGCAACGTTACTGTCCCTAATCATCAAGTATGACATTTGAACTGTAACACTATCAACGATAACACGGATCGTCGACGGGGCCAAGCAGCGAATGTTTAACTCCAATCCCAAACTACATCTCCCCAACAAGGCAGCCTTCCCTCTGCTGTGTATTTTAGCCGTATATATTGAGGAAAACAATTCGTCAAGAAAAGGCATGATTACAATGTCTTTCATAAAGGAGTATGAGTTCATTTATGAGTAGTATTCGCTAAGCCCAGATGGCACTAGCCTGCACTCAGTTATGTTGAAACAAAGTAAACATTAGTCGCTCAAATCTCAGCTCATTCATGGTCATTGCAATTATTTCCAAATCCGTGTGGGGTCCCACGAGGACAGGGCACGGCCAAAAACTCTCACGTTATAAACTCACACTGTAAGCTCTAACATTATAAACTCTAACAATATAACTGTTATAGCTGTACATTGTAACGCTATAACAATAACACCGCAAACTACTTTTATAGTAAAATCTAATGTTGTAAACTCTAACAATAAAACCTATGAGCTCTGCATAACGTTAAAAATTAACATTATAAGCTAGTGTTATAGATTGGAACACCATACAATGAAGTGTGATATTGGAATCGCATTCGAATTATTAGAATTACTCCGTGGTCCTCTTAGAATCAAATTATGCTCGTTAGTACGTTACATGTCTATATGTAACATGTCTGTATGTAATATGTATGTCTGTTTGTAATATGGACGTGCGAACCAAGGTTGGGACCTGCGAAACGGAAGGTGCAGGATCAGGATGTGATAAAAATTTTAACACGTAGGCTTTCGCGACCAATGTTATTCATAATCAACGTTTTTGGGTTTAGATCGCGTTTATTTATAAATGTGTCGTAACCCTCAACCACCCGACACGGCCAATCAGTAAAAATGTGTCACGTTGACAAAGACAAATAGTTCACTGCTTTAGCCCACCGGTGTGTTGAAGCCACAACATTTACAATTTGTAAAGGGAGGGTTACGACACATTTATAAATAAACGCGATCTAAACCCAAAAACGTTGATTATGGATGAAATTTTTGTCGTACCAGACTTACACTGTGCTCAAATCTACGTTATATGTAAATACGCATCAGAAGACCAAAATGTGGCCTGCGAGGTGCCAGGTTTAGAATCGCATAAAATTATTAGAATCACACCATCATCGTATTAGAATCAAGTTGCCCACTGATTGATGAATGTTCCATCTCAATGGCATCGAATAGCAATACACAAGTATGGAAATATATAAATAATTGAACAAACCCACTTTGAGCTCGTGAGATTATGAATCGTTACAATTGTAATGACTCCAGACTCAGACTGTAGAGGGTTATTTTGTTTAGCCTTTACCACTGCTTAGGACGCCGGAATTACGATACAGCAACGACAACGACGATCCACCAAAACAGCCCCGAACCTCGTAATAGGTTTTTACCCTTTTAAACTGGTACAAAAGTTTAAAAGGGTAAAAACCTACTATATTTTGCCACTGGTAAAAGAGATCTCATAGTGAGAGCCCCGAACCTCGTTCCTCCCACCCTCTTATTCTCGGTGTGAATTCCCCCTCACCCTTTGTCCCACCTTCCTTTCTTGACCTCTATCTTATTGCCACCGCTTGTCCCTTAGTAGATGCACTGTCTTTACATCAACAATATGTTTTAGAAGCCACGTGCGTCAGGGCAGCAGATGTAGCAAAATTTCCCAAACCTAACACTCAACTGTACGGGGTAAGCGGTGTGACCACACTCACCCGTCAACAACAAGAAACAACACAATAACCACAACAACAATCCTAACACGCTTCCACGTTGTTCAACTGGACCCTTCAATTGTCCGTGTGTTGGGCTTGGATCCTACGAGCGCAACCTTGCGCATTTTGACCTGGTTCTCGACGCCGGTCCTTCGCCTATGGTAGAATCTTGTGCCTTTCGGGGCGTCAAGGGTTCGCACCATAGGCTTGAAGGGTTAGGCAGGTCCCTGGCTTCTTTTGAGAAACATGACTGGGCTCCAGGCACCGATTTCTCGCACGTGGCGGATCCTTGAAGCACCTCGGGCCTCAGGGGCTAGGAAACTGTGAGCGGCACAACACATTTCATTTGGAGTACGGTTTCCGTTGCCGAGCGCCCCACCACGTTGGACACACCAGACTTGGGCTGTACAGGACATGGGGATGAGCTGTCTGGGTGGGGACGGACATAGGTCTTGAGGCGCAATGGGTGGACGATCCAACGGCGACGCCCTATCTGTATTCGTTACACACTTAGGCCGTTTCACCTCTATGACTTGAGCTGTATCATTATAAACAATATCACTCAACATTAAATGGCTATAAACTGGTTTTCTAATTCATTACACCATAAACGGAGGTACAGTATTCAAATCTAATTAGAAGTATTATAACCACACTGCTCATCTATATATATAAAATCGTTCATGTCTGTCTGTCTGTCTGTGTGTGTGTGTGTGGACTTTGGCCCATACGCACTTTCATTGGACGGCGGTTGCCCCTGGCAACGGCTAGCCACGCCTTCGCCGCTTTCATTGGACCTGGCAACGGCTAGCCACGCCTTCGCCAAGGGCTGCAGTTTCATTGTACGGCGGTTGCCCCTGCCAACGGCTAGCCACGCCTTCGCCACTTTCATAAGCTCCGTATTTAATTAAATAATAGCCATTACACAGTATTGTTGGAGCGCTAGGGGGGGGGGGGAAGGAACGCCACCCGTACCCTGCCTCTTCCAAGCCGACAATTTTAGGCGAGGCCGCAGGCTTTGCACACTACTAGGCCTCGACACCCACCACGCCACTCTGAGGTAAATTCATCAAAGTTTTTCCTACTCTTCACTACACCCCCACCACAATGTGTGCTATTAATATTACTTTTAAACCCAACGCGCCAACAATCGATTACTTTAATGTTCACTGTACAAATACTCATTAAGCTGGGTGAGCGTACTGCCAGTCTATCATGTACACTGTAGCCTGCTTATTAAGCTCGGTGAGCGTACTGCCACTCTATCATGTACACTCTAGCCTGCTTATGAAGCTGAGTGCGTGTACTGGCAGTCTATAATGTGGACTCTTGCCTGGTTATTATAATCGATTCTTTATATGTTCTTTGTACAAACAGTCATTAAGCTGCTTGAGCGACCCCAGTTCGATTCCAACTCACGCCCACCACCGCTGACGATTATTTGAAACGGACCTGGCCCTCCCCTAGGTCCACTCAGCCTCAAAAGCGTAACTGCTGTCGTGTGTGAACATCGTCACTGGGGAGACAAAGGCGGCGGGGCATCGTGGATCCAAGTCCCGGGCGAAGCCGGGTCATGTGTATGTGTGTTTGTGTTTATGTGTATGTCTGTGTGTCTCTATGTATGTGTGTATGTATGTGTATGTATGTGTTTGTGTGTATGTGTGTGTGTATGTATGTGGGTTTTTTTTATGTCTTTATGTGTATGTCTGCGTGTCTCTATGTATGTGTGTATGTACGTGTGTGCATGTGTTTGTGTGTATGTATGTGTGTGTCTATGTATGTGTGTGTCTATGTATGTGTGTGTATGTGTGTGTATGTATGTGTGTTATGTGTCTGTCTGTGTCTGCATGTATGTGTGTGTGTATTGTGTATGTGTTTGTGTGCATGTATGTGTGTGTTTGTGTGTATGTGTATGTCTGTGTGTATGTGTTTGTGTGTATGTGTGTGTATGTATGTGTGTGTATGTGTTTGTATGTGTTTGTGTGTTTACGCTCGCATTACACAAATGTGTTGCTGGTCTAAGGCGTTCCTCGCACAGCATTGCCGCTTTATTATTTCAGTCGTTTACTGCCTTACGCACCCTGAAAGTCGTGTGTGTCTGCAGCAAGCGCGTGTATGTGTACCTATGGACGCGCGCGCGTGTGTTGTGTAGGGGGAACGGTAGTGTAGTGCTTAGCGTGCTGTCTGTGTGTCTGTGTGTGTGTGTCTCTGTCTGTGTCTGTCTGTGTGTGTCTGCGTGTGTCTGTGTGTGTGTCTGTGCGTGTGTGGTGTGTGAGGAGCGGTGGGTGTAGTGCTTAACGCTACGCTGCGCTACCAACCCGGCGAACCCAGTTCCATTCCCGCTCACGGCCACCACCGGTGACGATTATTTGAACCTCCCCTAGGTCCACTCAGCCTCAAACGAGTAACTGGTGTGGTGTATTAACATCGGCACTTGGGAGACAAAGGCGGCTGGGCGTGGTAGATCCAAGTCCCGGGCGAAGCCGGGTCATGTGTATGTGTTTATGTGTATGTCTGTGTGTCTGTATGCATGTGTGTATGTATGTGTGTGTATGTGTTTGTGTGTATGTCTGTGTGTGTATGTATGTCGGTTTTGCCGCCGTGGTGGATACAAGTCCCGGGCGAAGCCGGGTCATGTGTATGTGTTTATGTGTATGTCTGTGTGTCTGTATGCATGTGTGTATGTATGTGTGTGTATGTGTTTGTGTGTATGTCTGTGTGTGTATGTATGTCGGTTTTGCCGCCGTGGTGGATCCAAGTCCCGGGCGAAGCCGGGTCATGTGTATGTGTGTATGTGTTTATGTGTATGTCTGTGTGTCTGTATGCATGTGTGTATGTATGTGTGTGCATGTGTTTGTGTGTATGTATGTGTGTGTGTATGTATGTGGGTTTTTTTGTATGTGTTTATGTGTATGTCTGCGTGCCTGTATGTATGTGTGTATGTACGTCTGTGGATGTGTGTGTGTGTCTATGTATGTGTGTGTATGTGTTTCTGTGTTTGTATGTGTGTGTATGTATGTGTGTTATGTGTCTGTCTGTGTGTCTGCATGTATGTGTGTGTGTATTGTGTATGTGTTTGTGTGTGTTTGTGTGTTTACGCTCGCATTACACAAATGTATAATGCGGGTCTAAGGCGTTCCTTACACAGCATTGCCGCTTTATTATTTCAGTCGTTTACTGCCGTATGCACCCTGAAAGTCGTGTGTGTCTGCAGCAAGCGCGTGTATGTGTACCTATGGACGCGCGCGCGTGTGTTGTGTAGGGGGAACGGTAGTGTAGTGCTTAGCGTGCTGCCTGTGTCTGTGTGTGTGTGTCTGTGTGTGTGTGTCTGTGTGTGTGTCTGTGTGTGTGTCTGTGTGTGTGCGTGTGTGGTGTGTGGGGAGCGGTAGTGTAGTGGTTAGCGTGCTGTCTGTGTGTGTGTTTCTGTCTGTGTGTGTCTGCGTGTGTCTGTGTGTGTGTCTGTGTGTGTGTCTGTGCGTGTGTGGTGTGTGAGGAGCGGTGGGTGTAGTGCTTAACGCTACGCTGCGCTACCAACCCGGCAAACCCAGTTCGATTCCCGCTCACGGCCACCACCGGTGACGATTATTTGAACCTCCCCTAGGTCGACTCTGCCTCAAACGAGTAACTTAACTACTGTAGCGTATTAACATCGCCACTGGGGAGACAAAGGCGGCCGGCCGTGGTAGATACAAGTCCCGGGCGAAGCCGGGTAGTACAGCTAGTATGTATGTAAAGCGAACGTTCCATCGAACCTGGGGTTGGATATGCGAACTGTGGGGGGTGCAGGGTTAGAATCGAATTCAAATTCCTAGAATAACAATATTGTCGTATTAGCATTTTACTGTGCTTGACTGCATGTTACGTGTAAAATGCAAATTGTTAGTCGTAAATGCGAGGCAGGGGTTAAGAGGTGCATGTTAATCCAGTGTTAACGTTTATTTTAGCATCATATTTAAAGACAATATTGGTAATAAAAATAATCTGGACATGGCACGTGCCTTGTTCGTCTCGATCAACCAAAATGAGTAGAATGTCGGTCAATAAGGAGTACGAGTTATTTCATGAATAGTATTCGCTGAGCCCCCAGATACTAACCTACACACAGTTATTGTTAAACAAAGTAACTTTTAGTCACTTGATTCTCAGCTCAGACATGATCATCGCATTCATTTCCAAAGACGTGTGGGGTCCCGCGAGAGCAGGTCCTGTCTACAAATAGTCGAGCAGCAGAAACAGCAGAATCAGAAGTAGTTGCGTCGCCCTCAAAACGTGTTGCTGCTGCTGTTGTTGCTGCTGTTATTGGTGCTGCTTTAGTTACTTCTGTTACTGTTATGTATTGGGTGGTGGCTCATTTACTCATCACCACCCATAATCATCAACACAAATCATCAGCATCAACACCCATTATCATCTCCAATCATCATTATCACTATCAACCATCGCCACCACCACCACCCAACCATCACAATCCAACAGTTATCATAACCACCACCAATCATCCATCATCATCACCACCCATAATCACAACAACCCATCATCATCACCACCCATAACCATCACCACCCATCATCATAACCTCACCAATCATTACCACCACCCATGATCATTACTACCACCCATCATAATCACTACACATTATCATCACCAACCATCATCATTACCAACCTTCATAATCACCACCCATCATCATCACCACCATCCATTATCAAGAAACATCATCATGACCACCCATCATAAATTAACAAACACACACAGCTACAAACATAGATATGTAACCTAACACAGACATCGATAACAGACACACACAAATAAACAATCTCGTTAACAACTTAATTATAAAAAGCCCATATTACCACTGCCAGGATAGGTGCACACAGACAAATCCTTTACACAATTATAATTTACATGGAACTCAAATTCACACTTAGTACAACCACCTCACTCATTTAAATATAACTACAGATCAAAAACTCTAGTAAAAACCTGAATTTAAAAGTAAATAAACCAATGGGATAATGTTTATACGCTTGAAATGTAATTAATGAAATGCAAGTTAATAATTCCAATTAAACAAAAAATAACTACGAACAAATATGAAGCCTGAGGCCTAGGTATATGCCAGGCCTAATGGCCAGGCATCGCTTCAGTCCTCGCCGCAGTAACGGCGACATCAAAGACAGCACAAAGCGAGGGGGCAAATGTTTAATGTCGAACAGAGGGCTCTGCTGTTTCCGGTGACGCAACCACCCGCACTGCACCACGTGGTGCGCCCGCCAAGCGCGTGGGGGCGGAGCCTCGCCGTAGTGACGTCAATTCTGTTACGTCATAGCCACGCCTCCACCCGCAGTCGAGAGGAATGCGCACGAGTGAGCAGCAGCAGAAGAAGCCTTTGCAGAGCGAATCGTCAACGAGGTGAGCGTCCCTATGGGAACCTCATTTGCCAGTAAAAATATGATCATTGTTTTTTTTACCCTTCTATCTGGCAACAAAACTGACACCTTTTTACAGTGCGCCTTTTGGCGTCATCAGGTCCAACCCATGTGAGACTAGGCTCTAAGGAAAGCTGTCTCGGGTGTGGACCAATCAACTTCAAGGACAGTGCACATTATCAGAGTTATGTTCTTTTGTTTGTATTATGGCTGCAGGTATTGCGGTCTATGCAAACATGACTCCTTGTAAAAAGGTGTCAGTTTTGTTGCCAGATAGAAGGGTAAAAAAACAATTATCGTGAGCGTCCCTGTTGACGATGTGTGTTGTTTATTTTTATTGCACGTTTTGACTACAAACTAAAGCTTCATTATATTTGAATATGTTGATATTTAGATTTTCTGCAACCAAATTAGGACTATTAGTTTACTTGGCATGCTCTGATATATTGCTGTTACTGTCATTGTTTAGACCCAAAGCAAGTTAACATTTAAAACGTTCATAACTAACCTGTTTAAATCTCATATAATATGATTAACATATCTATAATTATTGTGTTCTGATTGCCTGCATAATTGTGCCCTGCATTACATGTATTGAATGTTATCCAACACGGGGGAGGAGTCTACCTTTTAGTTCAGACCCGAGCTGCTGCCATAGATGTCTCCTATCTGTGATGTCACAGCCACATGGGCGGTACCTCTGACATCACGTGACCTAAGACGTCATTCTCGGGTCATAACAAATGATTTAAGTATGGTCATTTGACCCCAATGACCTACAAGACATAGGGGGGCCTTTATCAAGCAGTCGATTTATACAAATGGGCTGTGCATCAACATGCTTGTCTGGATTAGAGGTTAAACATCACGGTTATGTCTTGCGATTATGTTTAATGCAATAGGCAGTTGGAATAAATATGTTCGCGTGGGTGGATGAGTGAGTGATCTGACGCACGCGTGAGTGGGCAAACAAGCGAGTGAGTGGACTTGTAAAACAAACTGCACGAAAGTGATTAGATTGGTACAGCGAGTGGTCAAATTTGTAATAATTGAGAGGATGAGTGATTCAAACGGTTGCTAAATCTGAGCGTTTTTACAACCTCCCCAGGCCCTCCAACATCAAACAGAAACGATTCCTTCCCAACAACATGGACAGACAACGCAAGTGGGCTGAGATCTTGGAGGACTATGATGGTAAGTCCCAGTTACCTGTAGCACGTGGTTTTTATGCAGAGGAGGCAGCTCCCTGATTAATTTATTTTAGTAGACGTGGCGGTGATGGGAAGATGAAAAGGTCAAGTGTGCAGACAGCATGGATTTAGAACCGAGTTTCAGCCATATTGGTTTAAATGGGGGTCTCAACTTTATGAAATTGATTATCTCAACATGCTTACAAAAATATGACTTGTAAAGTTTTACTGCCATGTGATTAATATTTCTCAACAGCAGGTCATGTTTTGTGTTAAGAGGTAATTACAAGAATCTCAGAATTAGTTGTGTGAATATCCACGTGCTTCGTTCTCTAATACATTACTCGTCCTTTGAATTAATTTTGTTTTCCGTAGCCCGGGAGTCATGGCGCCAGTCGACCACGTGGGGGGACATTATGGATGAAGTGGACCCTTTCCCAGGCCAAAGCTATGAAAATCGTTCCCCAAAGGTGTGTATGGGGTCTAAGGGAGTCAAACACCACATTCTCTCCACACTCCCACACCATTGCACCAAAACATCACTACACCTCACATCACCACACAATCTCTTTACATCACCACCAACTCGATACAATATACTCTCAGGTTTTTTCGGTAAAGTCACGTATGTGACTCTTTCTTAGGTTTTTTTCGGTAAAGTGACATACGTGAGTATGAATCATTGCAGTCACGAAAGCTTCAAATCGAGAATCAATACAATATCATAGAGCCTCATAAAGCGTCAATACCATCACAAGGCACCGTCTCTCCAGAACATTCCACAATTTCACCTCTCCGTATCACAACACCATGTCCCAACACCATCACTCCATCTCTCCACCATCACGTCATGCCATATCCCACTCGTGAAGGCAAATGAAGTCGCCATTCATTACCAATGAAGACAGAATGATATCAGGCAATCTCATGAATTATGTCTGTGAGCTGATTGGAAGTTGCCATTCCAGTTACCCATTATGGGTGCTGCAATAAAATGTGTCCAGATTATGGGCATCCAGATCTTTACAATAGAACATTCTGTGGAAACTATTGCCAGTGATGATTGTTGCCAACAATCTCCATGAAATCGTTGTAAACTATCACTGCATTAAGTGCGTGTATTGAATTTGTGAGAATATGAGGATGTAACATGTATTTTGATAACATTAGGTGATGGTGTATATTCGTACGTTTGCTAGCATGTTTGCATGAGTTAATGTGCATGTTTTCATCCGTACATAGATGTGCCAGTATGCATTTTTGTTTGTCTATGTGCCCGTCCATGTTTGTGTGCCTGCGAGAATAGATTTAGTCCTCAGTGTGCATGTCTGAATGGTCATGTGCTTATCTTCGCGTGAACAGAGGAGCATTCGGGAGGTGAAGAACTTCAGCGGAGTGAAGCATCTCCAGGAGGACAAGCGCCTTACGAAGGAGAAATGCAGAATGGAAGAGAAGCGCACCAACGAGATGAAGCGCCTCGCCAAGGTGAAGCACCAAACGGAGCAGAAGTGCCTTCGAAACAAAATCCTCAACGACGTAAAACGCGTCATGGAAAAGCGCCTCCTTGAAGAAACGCGCTTCATGGAGGAGAAGCGCCTTCGCGAGGTGAAGCGTCTCAAGGAGAAGCATCTGGAGGAAGAGAAGCGCCTCATAGATGTGAAGCGGGTCAAGGAAGAGAAGCGCCTCATGGAGGAGAAGCGGGTGGAAGAAGAGAAGCGCCTTGTCGAGGACCAGCGCCTCATTGAGGTGCAGCGGGTCGAGGAAGAGAAGCACCTCATGGAGGAGAATCGCCTCTTTGAGGTGAAGCGTCTCATAGAGCTGAAGCGTCTTGAGAAAAAAAATAAGCGACTTGAGGAGAGGCGCTTTCGCAAGGTGAAGCTCCTCGAGGAGAAACGTCTCATTCAGGAGAAGCGCCTCGTTGAGGTGAAGCGTCAAGAGGAGGAGGAGCACTTGATGGAGGAGAAGCGTCTTGTGGAGCAAAAGCGCCTCGAGGAAGAGCAGCGCCTCGCCAAGATCGAGCGACAATGGCTCCAGACCGCTACCACCAGCAGCAGCACCACTACCACTGACACCACCTCCACCACCGCCGCCACTACGCCACCGCCACCACGTCCTCCAATCCTGTGTGGGGCCCAATAGCTCCGAGCTTTAGAAGAAGAGGGCTTCCAAGAAGATAAAGCAAACTCCGGAGTCGCTGAGCCACGGTAAACCACTCTGCGTGTGCGCCCTGTGTGTTTATTTTTGCTTATTATTGCCATGCTTCTCACGCAGCATCAGCCTTACTCGGTCTCAAGACTTTTTTCAGGAGGATCCTGCCAAGTTTGCTCGCATTTTGCAAGAAAGTCGCTACTGTTTGCGATCCAAATTGAACGATTTGCATTGCTTGTGTGGGTTCAGTAACAGGGAGAAAGCTGCAGAACCTTCCCAGAACATGGGGCTGCATAATCCACACGGAGAATGTGGCCAAACGTGAAAATCAAACCCAGGTCAATGTTGCTGTGATGCACAGGTGCTCAAGCCCTGTCGCGCTCTCAAAATTCACAGACACTGCAAACCCCACGTGTACATTCCGCTATACTGAGGACAGATTTATTTTTCGTAACTGGTTTCTGAGTTAGACCACATAACGAAGTGGGCATATCTTCACCATGTAACCCTCCATCCACCGTGAGATTTTCGCTGTCTATCGCCGGTTTCCAGGCCAGCTGCCAAGTCGCCTTGTAATGCACAGCGACAGCTACCACTGAGAGGGGTGTCCAATTTAAAACGCGATGAGATGAGAGATGCGAGAGGCTAATCGCATGCAATGCACTTTGAGATGCCTTCGACGTCAAGGGAGGTGGCTCTCTCGACCACAAATCACTGACGGACACTTTTTTTAAATCGTGGATGTGTTGAAGCGACCAAATTTTCGTGCACTCATTCTTCACCATTACAGTTCAGATCTTGCTTCCCGCCTTGGCTATTATTGCTGCTGCATTGACCACACAGATCCACACCCATTCCATCACAGTGGACGTTCAGGATCTCTATCGATGCCATTTGAAATGCGTAGGACATTATGTGCAAGGGGTCAATTAGAATATACATATAGAATATGTTCAATCTAGATTTGAAGTTTTAGTGACTACAGGGATCCATATTCTTTGGTTATATCGGTAAATTCACGTAGGTATGAAATAAAATAAATTAAATTAAATCACGACGTTTCGATGGCCATGTCGTTATTGCAAGAACGTTTCTTGCTGTGGTTTTCCCACCTGATGATGATTGCTTGTGTTACAATCGAAACGTTGTGATTTAATTTATTTTATTTTATACCTACATGACTTTACCGAAAGAACCAAAAAAATGTCACTTCAAATTATTCAGCTAAATTTGCACAGCAACGCCACCCACTACTGTGAAACTACAGCAGTCTGTGTGAGACACAGCTGCACCTATCTCAAGGATAGCCTGGCGCCATGAGAATGACAGCACCAATACTAAGCACACTCACTGGCCATGTCGTTATTGCTGTTTCTATTCAGCTCGAATTAATCCGCCACACATTCCACCCACGGACGATGGGGAGATGGCGATGTCTGCCGTAGCAGCAAGGTGGAACGGTGTCGTGTTTGACAGACAACCATCAGTTTTACCATGTCTAGTGGTGGTCTCCCTGTTACAGGTTGAGTCACAAACCGCACCTCTCCATAACAAAGGCTCAGCCTTTGATATGCAGTCTATTCTTAGTCTTAAGCCTCACCTTACCATATTAATAAAAGTATGCGGCCCTTGCCCCACCACCTTCTCCAACCATATATAAACGAAGTGGTAGCTTCTGCAATCTCTCATTTACCTGATACAGCTGTCGTGGCTGTGACGGTTCCACCTGAAGACGGAAGCTTGTGTTGCCTCCGAAACGTCGTGATTTTTATTTTTTATGTTATTTTATTTTACTTTTTAATGTTTTTTTACCTACGTGACTTTACCGAAAAAACCTAAGAATATGAATCATTGCAGTCACGAAAGCTTCAAATCTAGAACGGTGTCGTGTTGTCTCTTCACAGATCTGAGCCAGCTCAGCCCTCCTCCTCACTCGTCCAGGCCTTTGAAGCTGAAGACAGACGTTGTGGAGAAGGAAGACGAAGGAAGAGGTAAGGAGGAGATGATGGAGGATGAGGTAGAGACAGAGGAGGAGAAATCGGAGGAAGAGAAGGCAAAGGAGGACGAGATTGTGATGGTGACAATGGAGGAGAACACGGAGGGAGAGGAGAAAGACAATACGGAGATGGAGGACAAGGAGACAACAAAGGATGAACAGATGGTCGTGGTGGAGGACACGGAGACGACGGACAAAGGGGAAACAATGGTGGTGGAGGAGGAAGAGAAGACGGTGGTGGAGATGGTGGTGCCGGAAGGTGAGGAGGAGATGAAGGAGGAAGAGATGGTGCTAGCGGAGGAGAAGAAGATGGACAAGATGGAGGTGGCGCAGGAAGAGGAGGAGGTAGAGGAGAAGATGGTGGTGGAGGATGAAAAAGAGGGGATGGAGGAGGATGAGACGGAGGTGAAAACGGAAGAGGTGCAGGTGGAGATGCACGAAAAGAAGAGGAAGCGAGGGGGCCTCGCTCGCGTGGCGAGAGCGATCGCCTCACTCCTCCGCCGCGTGCTGCTTTGTGGTGGCAGATCCACCGCCCAGTAGGGGTGGTGGCGGTGGTCGTGCATCGGTGCCAACCGTGACCACTATCACCACACTACCCGCCCACCCCGTGATACTCGCTACACACACCACACGGGTCCCCAGAGAGACGGTGCAACGTTCAGGTCCAGAATACCGAAGTATACCGGGAATCACCTGTACTTAAAACACGTAAATTGATAACACTATAAACAATAACACTAAACATTAAACGACAAAAAAGCTACCAACTGGTTTTATAATTTATACCACCATAAACGGAGGTACGGTATTTTAATTTCATTTGAAGTATTATAATGGAACTCTACACATGTTTGTTAATTGTCCGTTCACTCGAACCGACGGTCGGATATGTGAACTGTGGGGGTCGAGGGTAAGAATGGCATTCAAATTTTAGAATGACAATTTGGTCGTTTTAGCAAATTACCGTACTTGAATGTATGTTATGTGCAAATGCAAATTGTTAGTCGTAAATGCGAGGGAGGGGTTAAGAGGTGCACGTTTAATCCAGTGTTAACATTTATTTTAGCATCATATTTAAGGACACTGTTGTTGATAAGAATTCGTCTGGACATGTTATGTGCCTTGTTCTACTCGATCAACCAAAATTAGTACAATGTCGGTCATACAGGAGTGTGATTTCATTCATGAGTAGTATTCACAGAGCCCCGATGACACTAACATACCTAAAGTTATGGTTAAAAAAGTAATCTTGAGTGACTTAATTCTGAGCTCAGACATGATCATCGCAATCATTTCCAAAGACGTGTGGGGTCCTGCGAGAGCAGGTCCCGACTACAAACAGCTGGGCAGCAGAATCGGAAGTAGCTGCGTTGCCCTCGAAATGTGATGTTGCTGCTGTTGTTGCTGCTGTAGTTGCTTCTGTTGCTGTAATAAACGCAGGGAGGTGGTGTTTTGTGATGGGATGACGCCTTTGATTAAAGCCTCTGTTCAAACTCACCCGATTGACGCCCTTGATCGTCGCATTTTATCAACTCTGATATTGTATACTCTCACATGTTAAGCTCTATCATAGTGAAACATAATATTATAACCTATGAACTACAACCTATCCATTGTAACGCTGTAAAAGAATATTACCTATTGGGTTTCACTCCCTCGTCGAGAAGGCAGCTCTCTTTCTTTTATAAAGTTACATGCTAATTTCTCTGCATTCACTTTAAATCGAGGACAAAGTTTTTCCATTTATTCAAAATAAGGGCACAATTACACACTGAGATGCACTTACATATTCATGCATGAAGCACAATGGGCACAATACTCTTCGGTATGTTAATAGACATGCGGATTGTACCTTCCAAAATTAACAATCGAATGCAAATATCCTGAAAGACAAAGGATTGGATCCTAGGGGGGGAGTTATAAGGCGGCTCAGGAGCAGAGCTCAATGCCATTTCGAGAGGGAACTTGATGAGGTTGGACGCTCGACTCGTCGCTCTGCTGATCGCCCTTCAACCGCGAGACAACGCAGCCTGGCAAGCACAATTGCTGTGTCGACAGTTAGGCGACTTTGCGTCGGGAGAGTTCGTGGCGACATCTTCAGACGGGTTCCAGACATCGATATACCGTGAATCTCCAAGTAAGTGTCTATTTTCGCGGATAAACTCGTTCTTGTTTCAGCACTTAACAAAATCCAAAACTCAACGCTAAACATCCTTGCCGATAGCGTACTTTTGACTCGATAACACCGCTGCTGTTACTACGCTCACATGGAGCAGAGACGCTCTCCACAGCCCCACGCACACGGAGGCAAGAAGCCATTCAATTGCTCTGTGTGTGGGAAGACATTTTCATGGCCATCACATCTTCAGAGACACCAGAGAACACACACTGGCGAGAAGCAATTCCCGTGCTCTGTGTGTGGGAAGGCATTTGCACGGTCATCAACTCTTCAGAGTCACCAGAAAACACACACGGGCGAGAAGCCATTCCTGTGCCCTGTATGTGGGAAGATATTTGCACAGGCATCAACTCTTCAAACTCATCAGAGAACACACACGGGCGAGAAGCCATTCCTTTGCTCTGTGTGTGGGAAGACATTTGCACAGTCGTCAACTCTTCAAACTCATCAGAGAACACACACGGGCGAGAAGCCATTCCTGTGCCCTGTGTGTGGGAATACATTTACAAACTCATCACATCTTCAGAGTCACCAGAGAACACACACGGGCGAGAAGCCATTCCCGTGCTCTGTTTGTGGGGAGGCATTTGCACGGTCATCAACCATGAACAGGCATCAGAAGGTCCACAATGATAGGAAACTAAAATCAAAAGCTGAAATTCAAGGTGCTGCAATGAGTCCTGAAGAAGTTTCCACCTTCGATCCCATGCAGTTGGATCCCGAGAGATGGCTGGATGTAATGGAGTGGCTCGAGAGTCAACCAGAGAGCTCGGGGTGACTGACAAAATATTACGTCATGTGGTTATATCTATTAAGCCGTATCGTGTACTTTTGTGTATAATTTGGACCATTTTTGTTTTACAGTTTTTGTGTGAGTTTAATGGCGTGCCCAGTTGTGGTTTGTAATGTTATCGGATTACTTGCCGAAGTGGTGTGATGAGCACTGGTTGTGAGAGGGTTCAATTGTAGTCCTTAAGTGTTCCTGTTGAGCTAAATTTGGAAAGCGTCTGTAGGTACATCTTTACTCAACATTTTAAACGTTTTAGTTTTCAAGTATATAGCTCTTTTTATTAATCGACTTTAGATTTCAGGATGTACATTGATGACGCGTTCGTTGGATATATGGCCTTGACTTCAACATAGACGAGCAGTGAACAAACGTGGTGAACTAATAAGGGCATCATGGGTAATGATACTTTAACGCTTTGGTATTCCTGGAACGGATATGGTTTGCATTGTACTGTAACTGTTTGAACATATGACATAATAAATATTCCATTCGAGTTTTGACGTAAAAGTTATTGCAGATGAATAAAAACGTATTTTAACAAATGTGTGTCCGTTTATTTATTTTATAATGTTTATAGCAAAAACGTGTTTTAAGCGAGTTTTAGGTGGAGGATCTTCGTCACACAAATCTGCCCTTAACCGGCAGCATCTTGGCTGTCTCTCCACTAACATGTGTCCCTGGAGGGGAAAGGTTCCCATTATAAATGTATTCGTAACGTTACGGTCCCTAATCATCAAGTATGACATGTGAACTGTAACACTATCAACGATAACAAAAATAGTTAAAATAAATAATCTATTAACTAGTTTCATCATTTATAACACCAAAAACAGAGGTACGGTATTATTAGTTTTTAACAAAATAAATGTTAAGTGAATGCGAACCGGGGGTAGGATATGCAAGATTTGAACCTCATTACAATGATTAAAATCCCACTGTAGTCGTATTAGAATTAAACTGTCCACTGTTGGATTAATGTCATGTTAATTTAATCGAATAGCTATATACGCTATGTAAACAGATAAAGTGTATAACAATCACATATTATAACATAATTGCATTTCATATGATTTGAAAAACATACGTTCATTAAAAAAAAAAAAACTGAGAATTTCGTGTATAATAGTGTACGTGCAAGCGAACTGTGCTCGTATGTACGTATGTAATATGCATCTATGGCCTTTGGACATGCGAACCGGTGGTCGGATATGCGAACGGGGGGGTGCAGGATTATGATCGGATTAAAATGATTAGAATAACACTATGGTCGTATTAGAATTACACTGAGCTAGAATGTATGTTAAATGTAGATGTACATCGGGAGTCGTAAATTCGGCCTGGGTGGTGCCAGATTTAGAATCGCATCAAAATTATTAAAATCGCACCACGGTCGTATTAGAATCAAGCTGCCCACTGCTGGTAGAATGTTCCATCTCAATGGAACCGAATAGCAATATACATCTTCTTGGTTCTTTCGGTAAAGTCACGTAGAAGGGAAGTAATAAAATAATAAAAATAAAACATAATAAAATAATTCTCACGACGTTTCGGCCACAACGCAAGCAGCCGTCCTCAGGTGGAGAACAGGTCCGTCAAGTAGACGGAGTCTGTATGTCACGCTCCAGGCTTGGAGCGACTCTTTATGCTGCGATGGAGGAGCGAAGAGCGTCTTGACAAAATAATTTGCATATCAAGATGATTTTAGCATATTTATGGGAAATGCAGATATGCGATTAGCACTACTTGTGAAATGCGTAGGAGGTTTGGCGAGGGGTTTAAAGTCATTATGCCCGTGCATTATGCAGGATTAGCAGCATCAAAGGGAGGGAGTAAGGTCAGAATTAATAATATACAGTATTGATATTGGGCGTGGAGCCTACAAGCACAACCTTGCGCATTTTGACCTGGTTCTCGACGCCCGTCCCGCGCCCATGGTGAAATCTTGTGCATTTCGGGGCGTCAAGGGCTCGCACCACAGCCTTGAAGGATTAGGCAGGTCCCTGACTTCTTTTGAAGAATATGACCAGGCTCCAGGCACCGGTACCTCGAACGTGGCGGATCCGTGAGGCACCCCGGGCATCAGGGGCTCAGAAACTGTGGGCGGCAGAACACATTTCCTTTGGAGTACGGTTTCCCTTGCCGAGCGCCCCACCACGTCGGACACACCAGACTTGGGCTGTACAGGACATGGGGATGAGCCGTCTGGGTGGGGACGGACATAAGTCTTGAGGCGGGATGGGTGGACGAACCAACGGCGACGCCCTATCTGTATTCATACACACTGCAGCCGTTTCACCTCTATGACTTCAGCTGTATCATTATAAACGATATCACTCAACATTAAATGACTATAAACTGGTTTTCTAATTCATTACACCATAAACGGAGGTACGGTATTCAAATCTCATTAGAAGTATTATAATCGCACTCTGCTCATATGTATGTAAAGCGAACGTTCCATCGAACCGGGGGTTGGATATGCAAACTGGGGTGGGGTGCAGGGTTAGAATCGAATTCAAATTCCTAGAATAACAATATTGTCGTATTCGCATTTTACTGTGCTTGACTGTATGTTAATTGTAAATGCAAATTGTTAGTCGTAAATGCGAGGCAGAGGTTAAGAGGTGCATGTTTAATCCAGTGTTAACGTTTATTTTAGCATCAAATTTAAGGACAATATTGGAAATAAAAGTTCGTCTGCACGTGCCTTGTTCGTCTCGATCAACCAAAATTAGTACAATGTCGGTCATAAAGGAGTGCGAGTTCTTTCATGAATAGTATTCGCTGAGCCCCCAGATACTAACCTACACACAGTCATGGTTAAACAAAGTAACGTTTAGTCACTTAATTCTCAGCTCAGACATGATCATCGCAATCATTTCCAAAGATTTGTGGGGTCCCGCGAGAGCAGGGCCTGGCTACAAATAGTCGAGCAGCAGAAACAGCAGAATCAGAAGTAGTTGCGTCACCCTCAAAATGTGTTGTTGCTGCTGCTGTTATTGTTTCTGCTGTAGTTACTTCTGTTGCTGTTATGTATTGGGTGGTGGCTCATTTACTCATCACCACCCATAATCATCAGCATCAACACCCATTATCATCACCAATCATCATTATCACTATCAACTCACCATCACCAACCATCGTCACCACCACCACCACCAAACCATCACAACCAACATTCATCATAACCACCACCAATCATCCATCATCATCAACACCCATAATCACAACAACCCATCATCATCACCACCCATCATCATAACCTCACCAATCATTACCACCACCCATGATCATTACTACCACCCATCATAATCACTACACATTATCATCACCAACCATCATCATTACCACCCTTCATAATCACCACCCATCATCATCACCACCATCCATTATCAAGAAACAGCATCATCACCACCCATCATAAATTAACAAATACACACAGCTACAAACATAGATATGTAACCTGACACAGACATAGATAACAGACACACACAAATAAACAATCTCATTAACAACTTAATCATAAAAAGCCCATATTACCACTGCCAGGATAGGTGCACACAGACAAATCCTTTACACAATAATAATTTACATGGAACTCAAATTCACACTTAGTACAACCACCTCACTCACTTAAATATAACTACAGACCAAAAACTCTTAATAAAAAACCTGAATTTAAAAGTAAATAAACCAATGGGATGGTGTTTATACGCTTGAAATGTAATTAATGAAATGCAAGTTAATAATTCCTATTAAACAAAAAATAACTACGAAACAGTATGAAGCCTGAGGCCTAGGTATATGCCAGGCCTGATGGCCAGGCATCGCTTCAGTCCTCGCCGCAGTAACGGCGACATCAAAGACAGCACAAAGCGAGGGGGCAAATGTTTAATGTCGAACAGAGGGCTCTGCTGTTTCCAGTGACGCACACCACCCGCACTGCACCACGTGGTGCGCCCGCCAAGCGCGTGGGGGCGGAGCCTCGCTGTAGTGACGTCACCTCTGTTACGTCATAGCCACGCCTCCACCCGCAGTCGAGAGGAATGCGCACGAGTGAGCAGCAGCAGAAGAAGCCTTTGCAGAGCGCATCCTCAACGAGGTGAGCGTCCCTGTTGACGATGTGTGTTGTTTATTTTTATTGCACGTTTTGACTACAAACTAAAGCTTCATTATTTTTGAAAATGTTGACATTTGGATTTTCTGCAACCAAATTAAGACTATTAGTTAGGTTACTTGGCATGCTCTGATATGTTGCTGTTACTGTCATTGTTTAGACCCAAAGCAAGTTAACATTTAAAACGTTCATAACTAACCTGTTTAAATCTCATATAATATGATTAACATGTCTAAAATTATTGTGTTCTGATTGCCTGCATAATTGTGCCCTGCATTACATGTATTGAATGTTATCCAACACGGGGGAGGAGTCTACCTTTTAGTTCAGACCCGAGCTGCTGCCATAGACGTCTCCTATCTGTGATGTCACAGCCACATGGGCGGTACCTCTGACATCACGTGACCTACGACGTCATTCTCGGGTTATAACAAATGATTTAAGTATGGTCATTTGACCCAAAATGACCTACAAGACATAGGGGGGCCTTTATCAAGCAGTAGATTAATACAAATGGGCTGTGCATCAACATGCTTGTCTGGATTAGAGGTTAAACATCACGGTTATGTCTGGCGATTATGTTTAATGCAATAGGCAGTTTGAATAAACATGTTCGCGTGGGTGGATGAGTGAGCGATCTGACGCACGCGTGAGTGGGCAAACAAGCGAGTGAGTGGACTTGTAAAACAAACGGCACGAAAGTGATTTGATTGGTACAGCGAGTGGTCAAATATGTAATAATTGAGAGGATGAGTGTTTCAAAAGGTTGCTAAATCTGAGCGTTTTTACAACCTCCCCAGGCCCTCCAACATCAAACAGAAACTACTCCTTCCCAACAACATGGACAGACAACGCAAGTGGGCTGACATCTTGGAGGACTATGATGGTAAGTCACAGTTACCTGCATCACGTGGCTTTTATGCAGAGGAGGCAGCTCCCTGATTAATTATTTTTCTTGGTGGTGATGGGAAGAGGTAAACGGTCAAGTGTGGCAGACAGCATGGATTTAGAGCTGCGTTTCAGCCATATTGGGTTAAATTGGGGTCTCAACTTTATGAAATTGATGATCTCAACATGCTTACAAAAATATGACTTGTAATGTTTTACTGCCATGTGACTAATGTTTCTCAACAGTAGGTCATGTTATGTGTTAAGAGGTAATTACAAGAATCTCAGAATTAGTTGTGTGAATATCCACGTGCTTCGTTCTCTAATACATTACTCGTCCTTTGAATTAATTTTGTTTTCCGTAGCCAGGGAGTCATGGCGCCAATCGACCACGTGGGGGGACATTATGGATGAAGTGGACCCTTTCCCAGGCCAAAGCTATGAAAATCGTTCCCCAAAGGTGTGTATGGGGTCTATGGGAGTCAAACACCACATTCTCTCCACACTCCCACACCATTGCACCAAAACATCACTACACCTCACATCACCACACAATCTCTTCACATCACCACCAACTCGATACAATATACTCTTAGTTTTTTCGGTAAAGTCACGTACGTGACTCTTTCTTAGGTTTTTTCGGTAAAGTGACATACGTGAGTATGAATGCTTGCAGTCACGAAAGATTCAATTCGAGAATCAATACAATATCATAGAGCCTCATAAAGCGTCAATAACATCACAAGGCACCGTCTCTCCAGAACATTCCACAATTTCTCCTCTCCGTATCACAACACCGTCTCCCAACACCATCACTCCATCCCTCCATCATCACGTCATGCCATGAGTTAATGTGCATGTTTGCATCCTTACATAGATGTGCCAGTATGCATTTTTGTTTGTCTATGTGCCCGTCCATGTTTGTGTGCCTGCGAGAATGGATGTTGTCCTGAGTGCGCATGTCTGAATGGGTATGTGCTTATCTTCGCGTGAACAGAGGAGCATTGGGGAGGTGAAGAACTTTAGCGGAGTGAAGCGTCTCCAGGAGGACAAGCGCCTTGCGAAGTTGAAATGCCCAATGGAAGAGAAGCGCCCCAGTGAGGTGAAGCGCCTCGCCAAGGTGAAGCACCAAACGGAGCAGAAGTGCCTTCGAAACAAAATCCTCAACGACGTGAAACGCGTCATGGAAAAGCGCCTCCTTGAAGAAACGCGCTTCATGGAGGAGAAGCGCCTTCGCGAGGTGAAGCGTCTCAAGGAGAAGCATCTGGAGGAAGAGAAGCGACTCATAGATGTGAAGCGGGTCAAGGAAGAGAAGCGCCTCATGGAGGAGAAGCGGGTGGAAGAAGAGAAGCGCCTCCTTGAGGTGCAGCGGGTCGAGGAAGAGAAGCACCTCATGGAGGAGAATCGCCTCTTTGAGGTGAAGCGTCTCATAGAGCTGAAGCGTCTCGAGAAGAAGAAGAAGCGTCTTGAGGAGAGGCGCTTTCGCAAGGTGAAGCTCCTCGAGGAGAAACGTCTCATGCAGGAGAAGCGCCTCGTTGAGGTGAAGCGTCAAGAGGAGGAGGAGCACTTGATGGAGGAGAAGCGTCTTGTGGAGCAAAAGTGCCTCGAGGAAGAGCAGCGCCTCGCCAAGATCGAGCGACAATGGCTCCAGACCGCTACCACCAGCAGCAGCACCACTACCACTGCCACCACCACTACCACTGACACCACCTCCACCACCGCCGCCATCGCCGCCGCCACGTCCTCCAATCCTGTGTGGGGCCCAATAGCTCCGAGCTTTGGAGAAGAGGGCTTCCAAGAAGATAAAGCAAACTCCGGAGTCGCTGAGCCACGGTAAACCACTCTGCGTGTGCGCCCTGTGTGTTTATTTTTGTTATTTATTGCCATGCTTCTCACGCAGCATCAGCCTTACTCGGTCTCAAGACTTTTTTTCAGGAGGATCCTGCCAAGTTTGCTCGCATTTTTCAAGAAAGTTGCTACTGTTTGCGATCCAAATTGAACAATTTGCATTGCTTGTGTGGGTTCAGTAACAGGGAGAAAGCTGCAGAACATTCCCAGAACAGGGGGCTGCATAATCCACACGGAGAATGTGGCCAAACGTGGAATTCAAACCCTGGTCAATGTTGCTGTGATGCACAGGTGCTCAAGCCCTGTCGCGCTCTCAAAATTCACAGACACTGCAAACTCCACGTGTAATTTCCGCTATACTGTGGACAGATTTATTTTTCATAACTGGTTTCTGGGTTAGACCACATAACGAAGTGGGCATATCTTCACCATGTAA
This sequence comes from Lethenteron reissneri, assembly GCF_015708825.2. Taxonomy (NCBI): domain Eukaryota; kingdom Metazoa; phylum Chordata; class Hyperoartia; order Petromyzontiformes; family Petromyzontidae; genus Lethenteron; species Lethenteron reissneri. Next base: position 4,938,990 of record NC_083850.1, on the reverse strand, counting down.
CCCTCCATCCACCGTGAGATTTTCGCTGTCTATCGCCTGTTTCCAGGCCAGCTGCCAAGTCGCCTTGTAATGCACAGCGACAGCTACCACTGAGAGGGGTGTCCAATTTAAAACGCGATGAGATGAGAGATGCGAGAGGCTAATCGCATGCAATGCACTGAGATGCCTTCGACGTCAAGGGAGGTGGCTCTCTCGACCACAAATCACTGACGGACACTTTTTTGAAATCGTGGATGTGTTGAAGCGACCAAATTGTCGTGCACTCATTCTTCATCATTACAGTTCAGATCTTGCTTCCCGCCCTGGCTATTATTGCTGCTGCATTGACCACACACATACACACCCATTCCGTCACAGTGGACGTTCAGGATCTCTATCGATGCCATTTGAAATGCTTAGGACATTATGTGCAAGGGGTCAATTAGAATATACATATAGAAAGCTTAAATCTAGATTTTTTTTTCGTGACTACAGGGATCCATACTCTTTGGTTATTTCGGTAAATTCACGTAGGTATGAAATAAAATAAATAAAATTTAATCACGACGTTTCGATGGCCATGTCGTTATTGCAAGAAAGTTTCTTGCTGTGGTTTTCCCACCCGATGATGATTGCTTGTGTTGCAATCTAAACGTTGTGATTTAATTTATTTTATACCGACGGCCCTGTCACCAAAAAAATGTCACTTCAAATTATTCAGATAAATTTGCACAGCAACGCCACCCACTACTGTGAAACTACAGCAGTCTGTGTGAGACACAGCTGCACCTATTTCAAGGATAGCCTGGCGCCATGAGAATGACAGCACCAATACTAAGCACACTCACTGGCCATGTCGTTATTGCTGTTTCTATTCAGCTCGAATTAATCCGCCACACATTCCACCCACGGACGATGCCTTCATATCCGCCTGCCCGCCGTACCTTTCTTCATTATTGACAACTTGCAGCTCAGCACACGGCAGATGCCTGCGCAGCGCGACTCACGACCTCCTCTCGATACCAAGATCCAGGATGGTCATCGTGTCTATGCGCCGCTTCTCGGTGGCAGCCCCAACAGTCTGGAACGATATCCCTCTGCACATTCGCAGCATCACCTAAATCGCCTCCTTCAAGAGACACTTAAAAACTCACCTCTACAATCATGCTTTTGAGCGACTCTGAGCTTGGCTCCGCGCCTCTGAGTTGCGGCCACTACGTCTGCAAATTTGCGCGCGTTACAAATTGAACTATTATTATTAGATGGCGATGTCTGCCGTAGCAGCAAGGTGGAACGGTGTCGTGTTTGACAGACAACCATCACAGTTTTACCATGTCTAGTGGTGGTCTCCCTGTTACAGGTTGAGTCAAGACTACGAATATGCAGTCTATTCTTAGTCTTAAGCCTCACCTTACCATATTAATAAAAGTATGCGGCCCTTGCCCCACCACCTTCTCCAACCATTATATAAACGGAGTGGTAGCTTCTGCAATCTCTCATTTACTTGATACAGCTGTCGTGGCTGTGACGGTACCACCTGAAGACGGAAGCTTGTGTTGCCTCCGAAACGTCGTGATTTTAATTTTGTATGTTATTTTATTTTACTTTTTAATGTTTTTTTACCTACGTGACTTCACCGAAAAAACCTAAGAATATGAATCATTGCAGTCACGAACGCTTCAAATCTAGAACGGTGTCGTGTTGTCTCTTCACAGATCTGAGCCAGCTCAGCCCTCCTCCTCACTCGTCCAGGCCTTTGAAGTGAAGACAGAGGTTGTGGAGAAGGAGACGAAGGAAGAGGTGAAGGAGATGGAGGATGAAGTAGAGACGGAGGAAGAGGTAAAGGAGGAGATGATGGAGGATGAGGTAGAGACAGAGGAGGAGAAATCGGAGGAAGAGAAGGCAAAGGAGGACGAGATTGTGATGGTGACAATGGAGGAGAACACGGAGGGAGAGGAGAAAGACAATACGGAGATGGAGGACAAGGAGACAACAAAGGATGAACAGATGGTCGTGGTGGAGGACATGGAGACGACGGACAAAGGGGAAACAATGGTGGTGGAGGAGGAAGAGAAGACGGTGGTGGAGACGGTGGTGCCGGAAGGTGAGGAGGAGATGAAGGAGGAAGAAATGGTGCTAGCGGAGGAGAAGAAGATGGAGGTGGCACAGGAAGAGGAGGAGGAGGTAGAGGAGAAGATGGTGGTGGAGGATGAAGAAGAGGGGATGGAGGAGGATGAGACGGAGGAGAAAACGGAAGAGGTGCAGGTGGAGATGCACGAAAAGAAGAGGAAGCGAGGGGGCCTCGCTCGCGTTGCGAGAGCGATCGCCTCACTCCTCCGCCGCGTGCTGCTTTGTGGTGGCAGGTCCACCGCCCAGTAGGGGTGGTGGCGGTGGTCGTGCATCGGTGCCAACCGTGACCACTATCACCACACTACCTGCCCACCCCGTGATACTCGCTACACACACCACACGGGTCCCCAGAGAGACGGTGCAACGTTCAGGTCCAGAATACCGAAGTATACCGGGAATCACCTGTACTTAAAAACACGTAAATTGATAACACTATAAACAACAACACTAAACATTAAACGACAAAAAAAGCTACCAACTGGTTTTATAATTTATACCACCATAAACGGAGGTACGGTATTTTAATTTCATTAGAAGTATTATAATGGAACTCTACACATGTTTGTTAATTGTCCGTTCAATCGAACCGAGGTCGGATATGTGAACTGTGGGGGTCGAGGGTAAGAATGGCATTCAAATTTTAGAATGACAATTTGGTCGTTTTAGCAAATTACTGTACTTGAATGTATGTTATGTGCAAATGCAAATTGTTAGTCGTAAATGCGAGGGAGGGGTTAAGACGTGGACGTTTAATCCAGTGTTAACATTTATTTTAGCATCATATTTAAGGACACTGTTGTTGATAAGAATTCGTCTGGACATGTTATGTGCCTTGTTCTACTCGATCAACCAAAATTAGTACAATGTCGGTCACACAGGAGTGTGATTTCATTCATGAGTAGTATTCACAGAGCCCCGATGACACTAACCTACCTAAAGTTATGGTTAAAAAAGTAATCTTGAGTGACTTAATTCTGAGCTCAGACATGATCATCGCAATCATTTCCAAAGACGTGTGGGGTCCTGCGAGAGCAGGTCCCGACTACAAACAGCTGGGCAGCAGAATCGGAAGTAGCTGCGTTGCCCTCGAAATGTGATGTTGCTGCTGTTGTTGCTGCTGTAGTTGCTTCTGTTGCTGTAATAATCGCAGAGAGGTGGTGTTCCGTGATGGGATGACGCCTTTGATTAAAGCCTCTGTTCAAACTCACCCGATTGACGCCCTTGATCGTCGCATTTTATCAACTCTGATATTGTAGACTCTCACATGTTAAGCTCTATCATAGTGAAACATAATATTATAACCTATGAACTACAACCTATCCATTGTAACGCTGTAAAAGAATATTACCTATTGGGTTTCACTCCCTCGTCGAGAAGGCCGCTCTCTTCCTTTTCTAAAGTTACATGCTAATTTCTCTGCATTCACTTTAAATCGAGGACAACGTTTTTCCATTTATTCAAAATAAGCGCACAATTACACACTGAGATGCACTTACATATTCATGCATGAAGTACAATGGGCACATTACCCTTCGGTATGTTAATAGACATGCGGATTGTACCTTCCAAAATTAACAATCGAATGCAAATATCCTGAAAGACAAAGGATTGGATCCTCGGGGGGAGTTATAAGGCGGCTCAGAAGCAGAGCTCAATGCCATTTCGAGAGGGAACTTGATGAGGTTGGACGCTCGACTCGTCGCTCTGCTGATCGCCCTTCAACCGCGAGACAACGCAGCCTGGCGAGCACAATTGCTGTATCGACAGTTAGGCGACTTTGCGTCGGGAGAGTTCGTGGCGACATCTTCAGACGGGTTACAGACATCGATATACCGTGAATCTCCAATTAAGTGTCTATTTTCGCGGATGAACTCTTAAACGTTTTCGTCGTTAAATTAGCGGTATTTTTTTGCGTCTCGGTTAGACGCGAGTGTCGTTCTTGTTTTAGTAGTTAACAAAACTCAACGCTAAACATCCTTGCGGCCGATAGCGTACTTTTGACTCGATAACACCACTGCTGTTACTACGCTCACATGGAGCAGAGACGCTCTCCACAGCCCCACGCACACGGAGACAAGAAGCCATTCAATTGCTCTGTGTGTGGTAAGTCCTTTTCACGGCCATCACATCTTCAGAGCCACCAGAGAACACACACGGGCGAGAAGCCGTTCCTGTGTTCTGTGTGTGGGAAGGCATTTGCACAATCGTCAACTCTTCAAACTCATCAGAGAACGCACACGGGCGAGAAGCCATTCGTGTGCCCTGTGTGTGGGAAGACATTTTCAAAGTCATCAAATCTTCATAGTCATCAGAGAACACACACGGGCGAGAAGCCATTCGTGTGCCCTGTGTGTGGGAAGACATTTTCAAAGTCATCAAATCTTCATAGTCATCAGAGAACACACACGGGCGAGAAGCCATTCCTGTGCCCTGTGTGTGGGAAGACATTTGCAGACTCATCAACTCTTCATAGTCATCAGAGAACACACACGGGCGAGAAGCCATTCCTGTGCCCTGTGTGTGGGAATACATTTTCCAAGTCAACAAATCTTCATAGTCATCAGAGAACACACACGGGCGAGAAGCCATTCCTGTGCCCTGTGTGTGGGAAGACATTTGCAGACTCATCAACCAGGAACAGGCATCAGACGGTCCACAATGATAGGAAACTGAAATCAAAAGCTGAAATTCAAGGTGCTGCAATGAGTTCTAAAGAAGTTTCCACCTTCGATCCCATGCAGTTGGATCCCGAGAGATGGCTGGATGTAATGGAGTGGCTCGAGAGTCAACCAGAGAGCTCGGGGTGACTGAAAAAAAATTACGTCATGTGGTTATACCTTTTAAATCCGTATCGAGTACTTTTGTGTATAATTTTGACAATTTGTGTTTTACAGTTTTTGAGAGTTTAATGACGTGCACAGTGGTGGTTTGTAATGTTATCGGATTACTTGCCGAAGTGGTGTGATGAGCACTGGTTGTGAGAGGGTTCAATTGTAGTCGTTAAGTGTTCCTGTTGAGCTAAAGTTGGAATGCGTCTGTAGTTAGATCTTTACTCAACATTTTAAACGATTTTTTTTTCAAGTATATAGCTGTATTAATCGACTTTAGATAGCTGTTTTCAGGATGTACATTGATGACGCGTTCGTTGGATATATGGCCTTGACTTCAACATAGACGCACAGTGAACAAATGTGGTGAACTAATAAGGAAATAATGGGGAATGATACTTTAACGCTTTGGTATTCCTGGAACGGATATGGTTTGCATTGTACTGGAAATGTGTGAACATAGAACATAATAAATATTCCATTCGAGTTTTGACGTAAAAATTATTGCAGATGAATAAAAACTATTTTTTAACAAATGTTTGTCCGGTCTTTATTTATAATGTTCCTAGCAAAAACATGTTAAGATAATTTAAAATGGAGTATCTCCGTCACACAAGTATGTCGGGGATAAACTGTTCTCTATAACATGTCAACTGTAATACTATGAACGATAATACTAAACATTAAACGATTATAAACTAGTGTTTCAATTTATAACCATTTAAACGGAGCTAAGGTATTATAATATCATTAGAAGCATTAGAATCACAGTGTGGTCGTATAAGAATCGCTAATATGTATGTATAGTGTACGTGCAAGGATCGGATAAAAATTATTACAATTACAACATGGTCATATTACAATCACGATTTTCACTGCTAGATGTCATCGATTAACAAGACGGAATATATTTATATAAATACACGCGCAAACCCATTATAAACGCATGCGATCATAAATCGTTACAATTTTATAACAATCACAAATTGTGACAAAGCGACATTCCCACATGCAAAACACCACGCTCACGTGACGAATTCTTAAAGAAACTGCAACACTCAAGTGACAGAACTCAACAAAAAAACGCCGCAATAAAAGAAACAACATCAATGGACAAATCCTAAAAACAGACAACACACGCATGTTAGTAGCGGTTGGAAGAAGACAACACCTATCACCTTTAACTATACACATTATACATCCAACTCGTAAATGGGGCGGTATATGACAGCCTTCGCTGCTGTCGACGGGGCCAAGCAGCGAGTGTTTAACTCCATTGTTTCAGAATCCGTGTCATCACCCGGCCACAGCGACTTAGCCAAACTACATCTCCCGAACAAGGCAGCCTTCCCTATGCTGTGTATTTTAGCAGTATATTTACGGGCGCACTTGAAGATAACAATTCGTCTCGAAAAGGAAAGCGAATTGTTCTACCGAAACGATTTCAAATTTCTATCCGAAAGAAGAATGAGTTCATTCATGAGTAGTATTCACTCAGCACCGATGGCACTAACCTACGCACAGTTATGATTAAACAAAGTAAACATTAGTCGCTCATCCCAGCTCAGACATGATCATAGCAATTATTTCCAAATCCGTGTCGGGTCCCACGAGAACAGGGCACGGCCACAAACTCTCAGATTGAAGAAGTCGCTGCTTTGCCATCGAATGGTTTCATAGCTGCTGTAGTTGCTTCTGTTACTGTTATATCGGCAGCATGTTGGTGTCCCGTGACACCAACCTACCAGACCAACGCTATCGATCGTCGTCTTGGATATACTCTCACATTGTAAATTCTCACACTGTGAACTTTAACATTATGAACTTCAACAGTGGTAACTTAAAAAAATGCACATATACATTTGAAGAATCTACAAATTACTGTAAACTAGTATGTGAACTCTAACAATATAACATATGAGCTATACATTATAAGGCTATACAATAACATTATTAACTAGTGTTATAGATTAGAACAACCTACCTTGAAGTGTGATTTTCGAATCGCATTCGAATTATTCGAATCACACTACGGTCGTAAGTATGTAACATGTATGTATGGAACATATCTGTTTGTAGTAAGTATATGTGCATGTAACATGTATGCATGTAACATGTATGTATGTAACATGGTACATGCATGTATGTAACATGTATGTATGTAATATGGACGTGCGAACCAAGGGTGTGATATGTGAAACGGAAGGTGCAGGATCAGGATGGGATTAAAATTACTTGAATGACACTTTGGTGGTATTAGGATCAAGCTGTCCACTGCGGGATGAATGTTCCATCTCAATGTAATCAAATAACAATATTCAGTATGAATATGTTAAATAATCGCACAAACCCAATATTAGCCCGTGAAATTATGAATCGTTACGATTGTAATGACTCGTTTGATAAAAGTATTTGATCAAAGTTTGTTATCCCATCACGGAACACCACTGGAACTGAAGCATATTAAGCAGCAACAACAGCAGCAGCAGAAGCAACAGCAGCAACTGCAGCAGCAACAGCAGCAGCAGAAGCAACTGCATAATCAGCAGCAACTGCAGCAGCAACAACTGCAGCAGCAGCAGCAACTGCAGTAGCAACTGCAGCAGCAACTGCAGCAGCAACAACTACAGCAGCAGCAACTGCAGCAGCAGCAACTGCAGCAGCAGCAACTGCAGCAGCAGCAACAGCAGCAACTGCAGCAGCATCAACTGCAGCAGCAGCAACTGCAGCTGCTGCAACTGCAGCAGCAACTGCAGGAGCAACTGTAACAGGAAATGCAGCAGCAACTGCAGCAGCAGCAACTGCAGCAGCAACTGCAACAGGAACTGCAGCAGCAGCAACTGCAGCAACACAAGTCTGACCTTAACCGGCAACGTCTTGGCTGTCTCCACCATCAACATGTGTTCCTAGAGGGGAAAGGTCCCCGTTATAAATAGTTTAGCAACGTTCCTTTCCCTAATTCCGAAGTATACTGGAGATCACTTGTACTCTAAAACATGTAAACTGTAACGCTTTAAAGATAACATTAAACATTAAACGAATATAAACTAGTTTTTTTTATATTATTTATAAGACCGTAAACGGAGGGACAGTATTAGAATATCTATACTCTTTGGTTCTTTCGGTAAAGTCACGTAGGTATAAATAAAACAAAATAAATAACGACGTTTCGGACGCAACACAAGCGCCCGAAACGATGTCTGCAGCAGACATCGTGCTGCTCGCAGCAGACATCGCGATTCTCACCTGAAGACGGGCGCTTGTGTTTCGTTCGAAACGTGATTTACTTTGTTTTATTTCTACCTACGTGACTTTACCGAAAGAACCAACGAGTATTAATTCCTGCAGTCACGAAAGCTTCAAATCAATATTAGAATACCATTAGAAGTATTATAATCACAATGTGATCGTAATAGAATCACACTGCACATATGTATGCATATTACATACATACTATGGTATGTATGTATGTAATATGTATGTCCGTTGGACATGCGAACCGGGGGTCGGATATGCGAACTGGGGGATTAGGATCGGATTAAAATTATTACAATAACACTATGGTCGTATTAGAATTACACTGAGCTAGAATGTATGTTATATGTAGATGCATATCGCGAGTCGTAAATGCAAAATGGGAGGTGCGCGGTTTTGATCGCATTAAATTTATGATAATAACAACGTGGTCCTATTAGAATCACGCTATCGACTGCTGCTGATGTTCGGGTGGCGGCTTCCGATTCGGGCTCAGCTCTTCCTTTACTCGCCTGGTTGGTGCCGCGGGACGCAGCGTCTCATCCGACAGGCGTTGCAGCAGCTGGGTGATGGCATCCGTGAGTTTGTCAACTTTCTCTTCAAGTTGAGGCCGTCTCCCTCGTGGTCTCCTCCCTCTGCGCGTGCTGTGGGTTGCTCATGGCCGAGGTGGAACTGCATGTTGAATTGGGTGTAGACGTTATTTTAGCAATATATTTAAGGACCGTGTTGTGTAAACCTCCGCCCACACTTGGTCTCGCCTTCCCTTATCGAACTCTCTCTCTATCTTGTTGTCACCACTTGTCCCTTAGTTGATGCACTGTCTTTACATCACCCACCTCTATGACCTCTACCGCCATGGGCGGAGCAACTTGGGGGACATACCCGGTGGCACCTGTAGGCAATACAACCATGCCCTGTCCCCCACTGCCCATGGAAGCACGTGTTCCCGCCGCCCCGAGTTCGTTTCATTAGCGGATTGCGCTCTGGTGGGGAAATGTCCTCGTTATGATTCGTTTCGCAACGTTCAGGTCCAGAATACCGAAGTACACCGGGAATCACCTGTACTTAAAACATGTAAACTGATAACACTATAAACAATAACACTAAACATTAAACGACAAAAAAAACCTACCAACTGGTTTTATACCACCATAAACGGAGGTACGGTATTTTAATTTCATTAGAAGTATTATAATGGAACTCTACACATGGTTAATTGTCCGTTCAATCGAACCGACGGTCGGATATGTGAACTGTGGGGGGTCGAGGGTAAGAATCGCATTCAAATTTTAGAATGACAATTTGGTCGTATTAGCAAATTACTGTACTTGAATGTGTGTTATGTGCAAATGCAAATTGTTAGTCGTAAATGCGAGGGAGGGGTTAAGAGGTGCACGTTTATTCCAGTGTCAACATTTATTTTAGCATCATATTTAATGACACTGTTGTTAATAAGAATTCGTCTGGACCATGGCACGTGCCTTGTTCTACTCGATCAACCAAAATTAGTACAATGTCGGTCATACAGGAGTGTGATTTCATTCATGAGTAGTATTCACAGAGGCCCGATGACACTAACCTACCTAAAGTTATGGTTAAACAAAGTAATCTTGAGTGTATTCTTAGATTTTTTCGGTAAAGTCACGTGGGTAAAAAATTAAAATTTATAAAAGTAAAATAAAAAACAATCACGACGAAAAAACCTAAGAATATGAATCCTTGCAGTCACGAAAGCTTCAAATCTATAATTAATCTTGAGTGACTTAATTCTCAGCTCAGCCATGATCATCGCAAACATTTCCAAAGACGTGTGGGGTCCTGCGAGAGCAGGTCCTGACTACAAACAGCTGGGCAGCAGAATCGGAAGTAGCTGCGTCGCCCTCGAAATGTGATGTTGCTGCTGTTGTTGTCGCTGCTGTTGTTGCTGCTGTAGTTGCTTCTGTTGCTGTGATAAACGCAGGGAGGTGGTGTTCCGTGATGGGATGACGCCTTTGATTAAAGCCTCTGATCAAACTCACCCGATTGACGCCCTTGATCGTCGCATTTGATCAACTCTGATATTTTATACTCTCACATGTTAAGCTCTACCATAGTGAAACATAATATTATAACCTATGAACTACAACCTATCCGTTGTAACGCTGTAAAAGAATATTACCCATTGGGTTTCACTCCCTCGTCGAGAAGGCCGTTCTCTTCCTTTTCTAAAGTTACATGATAATTTCTCTGCATTCACTTTAAATCGAGGACAATTTTTTTCCATTAATTCAAAATAAGCGCACAATTACACACTGAGATGCACTTACATATTCATGCATGAAGCACAATGGGCACATTACTCTTCGGTATGTTAATAGACATGCGGATTGTGCCTTCCAAAATTAACAATCGAATGCAAATATCCTGAAAGACAAAGGATTGGATCCTAGGGGGGGAGTTATAAGGCGGCTCAGAAGCAGAGCTCAATGCCATTTCGAGAGGGAACTTGATGAGGTTGGACGCTCGACTCGTCGCTCTGCTGATCGCCCTTCAACCGCGAGACAACGCAGCCTGGCGAGCACAATTGCTGTGTCGACATTTAGGCGACTTTGTGTCGGGAGAGTTCGTGGCGACATCTTCAGACGGGTTACAGACATCGATATACCGTGAATCTCCAAGTAAGTGTCTATTTTCGCAGATAAACTACTAAACGTTTTCGTCGTCAAATTTACGGGATTTTTTTGCGTCTCGGTTAGACGCGAGTGTCGTTCTTGTTTTAGCAGTTAACAAAATACAAAACTCGACGCTAAACATCCTTGCGGCTGATAGCGTACTTTTGACTCGATAACAGCGCTGCTGTTACTACGCTCACATGGAGCAGAGACGCTCTCCACAGCCCCACGCACACGGAGACAAGAAGCCATTGAATTGCTCTGTGTGTGGGAAGTCCTTTTCATGGTCATCAAGTCTTAAGAGACACCAGAGAACGCACACGGGTGAGAAGCCATTCCTGTGCTCTGTGTGTGGGAAAACATTTGCACACTCATCACATCTTCAAACTCATCAGAGAACACACACGGGCGAGAAGCCATTCCTGTGCCCTGTGTGTGGGAAGACATTTGCAGACTCTTCAACTCTTCAAACTCATCAGAGAACACACACAGGCGAGAAGCCATTCCTGTGCCCTGTGTGTGGGAAGACATTTGCACAGGCATCAAATCTTCAAACTCACCAGAGAACACACACGGGCGAGAAGCCATTCCTGTGCCCTGTGTGTGGGAAGACATTTGCAGACTCATCAACTCTTCAAACTCATCAGAGAACACACACAGACGAGAAGCCATTCCTGTGCCCTGTGTGTGGGAAGGCATTTGCACAATCGTCAACTCTTCAAACTCATCAGAGAACGCACACGGGCGAGAAGCCATTCCTGTACCCTGTGTGTGGGAAGACATTTGCGAAGTCATCACACCTTCAGAGTCATCAGAGAACACACACGGGTGAGAAGCCATTCCTGTGCCCTGTGTGTGGGAAGGCATTTGCACAGTCGTCAACTCTTCAAGACCATCAGAGAACACACACGGGCGATAAGCCATTCCTGTGCCCTGCGTGTGGGAAGGCATTTTCACAGTCGTCAACTCTTAACAGGCATCAGAAGGTCCACAATGATAGGAAACTGAAATCAAAAGCTGAAATTCAAGGTGCTGCAATGAGTCCTCAAGAAGTTTCCACCTTCGATCCCATGCAGTTGGATCCCGAGAGATGGCTGGATGTAATGGAGTGGCTCGAGGATCAAACCGAGAGCTCGGCGTGACTGAAAAAAATATTACGTCATGTGGTTATACCTATTAAGCCGTATCGAGTACTTTTGTGTGTAATTTTGACCATTTTAGTTTTATAGTTTTTTTGAGTTTAATGACGTGCACAGTGGTGGTTTGTAATGTTATCGGGTTACTTGCCGAAGTGGTGTGATGAGCACTGGTTGTGAGAGGGTTCAATTGTAGTTGTTAAGTGTCCCTGTTGAGCTAAAGTTGGAATGCGTCTGTAGGTACATCTTTACTCAACATTTTAAACGATTTTTTTTCAAGTATATAGCTGTATTTGATTGGTATTAATCGACTTTAGATAGCTGATTTCAGGATGTACATTGATGACGCGATCGTTGGATATATGGCATTGACTTCAACATGGACGCACAGTGAACAAATGTGGTGAATTAATAAGAAAATCAATGATACTTTAACGTTTTGGTATTCCTGGAACGGAAATGGTTTGCATGGTACTGGAAATGTGTGAACATAGGACGTAATAAATATTCCCTTCGAGTTTTGATGTAAAATTATTGCAGATGAATAAAAACGTATTTTTAACAAATGTTTGTCCATTCTTGATTTTATCATGTTCCTAGCAAAAACATATTAAGATAATTTCAGGTGTAGGATCTCCGTCACACAAGTGTGCCCTTAACCGGCAGCATCTTGGCTGTCTACCCGATTAACACGTGTTCCTTGAGAGGAAAGGTCCCCGTAGTTAATCGTTCATCAACGAAACAGTCCCTAATCCCGAAGTATGTCGGGGATAAACTGTTCTCGATAACATGTAAACTGTAATACTATAAACGATAACACTAAACATTAAACGATTATGAACCAATGTTTAATTTATACCATATAAACGGAGGTAAGGTATTATAATATCATTAGAATCACAGTGTGGTCGTATAAGAATCACGCACAAACCCATTATAAACTCATGAGATTATGAATCGTTACAATTATTATAACAATCACAAATTGTGACAGAAATTCCCACAAGCAAAACACCACGCTCACGTGACGAATTCTTAAACAAACTGCAACACTCAAGTGACAGAACTCAACAAAAAAACGCCGCAATAAAAAGAACAACATCAATGAACAAATCCTAAAAACAGACAACACACGCACGTTAGTAGCTGTTAGAAGAAGACAACACCTAGCACCTTCAACTAGACACATAATACAGCCCCAAAGAGCCAACTCGTAAATAGGGCGGTATATGACAGCCTTCGCTGCTGTCGACGGGGCCAAGCAGGGAGTGTTTAACTCCATTGTTTCAGAATCCGTGTCATCACACGGCCACAGCGCCTTAGCCAAACTGCATCTCCCCAACAAGGCAGCCTTCCCTATGCTGTGTATTTTAGCAATATATTTACGGACGCACTTGAAGATAACAATTCGTCTAGAAAAGGCAGGCGACTTGTTCTACCAATACGATTTCAAATTTATATCCGAAAGAAGTATGAGTTCATTCATGAGTAGTGTTCACTAAGCCCCGATAGCACTAACCTACGCACAGTTATGACTAAACAAAGTAAACATTAGTCGCTCATCTCAGCTCAGACATGATCATAACAATTATTTCCAAATCCGTGTCGGGTCCCACGAGAACAGGGCACGTCCACAAACTTTCAAATTGTAAACTCACATTGTATACTCTAACATTATAAACTCTATCAATATAACCTTTAAACTATGAGCTATACATTGTAACGCTTTAAAATAACACTACAAACTAGTGTTATAGTAAACTATAAGACAATTTCAACCGAGAAGATGGATTCTGGCTTAGCAATCATTGGAAGGACGTAATAAACCATTTCGGATCTTAACTGATTGTGTTCACGTTAACGGTGACTTTCAGACCGCGTTCCACTCACTGGCATGGTGCAGTGTGCAGAGTAATGTATGGTGTCGTAATTGTACAGTAAACATATAGCAGTATGATACACATTAGGGTGGGTAGAATAATACATAGTGTTATATTAAAATGGATAAGGCAGCAACTGCAGCAGCAGCAGCAAGTGCAGCAGCAGCAGCAAGTGCAGCAGCAGCAGCATCTGCAGCAGCAGCAGCAAGTGCAGCAGCAGCAGCATCTGCAGCAGCAGCAGCAACTGCAGCAGCAGCAGAAACTGCAGCAGCAGCAGCAACTGCTGCAGTAGCAGTAACTGCAGCTCCCTTTGATGCTGTTAATCCTGCATAATGCACATGCATATGCAGTACTAATTACATTCCTGCATTTCCCATAAATATGCTAAATTCCTGTTGATATGCAAATTCCTTTGTCAATGCGCCCAGCTTATATATATGCTCTAAGCCCGTGTGCTGTTTCATTCAGACTCTGTCGCCTCGACGGACCTGGTTTTCACCTGAGGACGGCTGCTTGCGTTGTGGCCGAAACGTCGTGAAAATTGTTTTATTATGTTTTATTTTTATTATTTTATTACTTCCCTTCTACGTGACTTTACCGAAAGAACCAAGAAGACATTTTGACCTGGTTCTCGACGCCGGTCCCTCGCCCATGGTGGAATCTTGTGCCTTTCGGGGCGTCAAGGGCTCGCACCACAGCCTTGAAGGATTAGACAGGTCCCTGGCTTCTTTTGAGAAACATGACCGGGCTCCTGGCACCGATTCCTCACACGTGGCGGATCCTTGAGGCACCCCGGGCCTCAGGGGCTAGGAAACTGTGGGCGCCACAACACATTTCCTTTGAAGTACGGTTTCCGTTGCCGAGAGCCCCACCACGTCGGACACACCAGACTTGGGCTGTACAGGACATGGGGATGAGCTGTCTGGGTGGGGACGGACATAAGTCTTGAGGCGGGATGGGTGGACGAACCAACGGCGACGCCCTATCTGTATTCATACACACTTAGGCCGTTTCACCTCTATGACTTCAGCTGTATCATTATAAACGATATCACTCAACATTAAACGACTATAGACTGATTTTAGAATTTATACCACCATAAACGGAGGTACGGTATTCAAATCTAATTAGAAGTATTATAACCACACTGCTCATATGTATCTAAAGCGAACGTTCCGTCGAACCGGGGATTGGATATGCGAACTGTGGGGGGTGCAGGGTTAGAATCGAATTCAAATTCCTAGAATAACAATATTGTCGTATTAGCATTTTACTGTGCTTGACTGCATGTTACGTGTAAATGCAAATTGTTAGTCGTAAATGCGAGGCAGGAGTTAAGAGGTGCATGTTAATCCAGTGTTAACGTTTATTTTAGCATCATATTTAAGGACAATATTGGAAATAAAAGTTCGTCTGGACATTACACGTGCCTTGTTCGTCTCGATCAACAAAAAATAATACAATGTCGGTCATAAAGGAGTGCGAGTTCTTTCATGAATAGTATTCGCTGAGCCCCCAGATACTAACCTACACACAGTTATTGTTAAACAAAGTAACGTTTAGTCACTTAATTCTCAGCTCAAACATGATCATCGCATTCATTTCCAAAGATGTGTGGGGTCCCGCGAGAGCAGGGCCTGGCTACAAATAGCCGAGCAGCAGAAACAGCAGAATCAGAAGTAGTTGCGTCGCCCTCAAAATGTGTTGTTGCTGCTGTTATTGTTGCTGCTGTAGTTACTTCTGTTGCTGTTATGTATTGGGTGGTGGCTCTTTTACTCATCACCACCCATTATCATCAGAATTAACACCCATTATCATCATTATCACTATCAACTCACCATCACCAACCATCATCACCACCACCACAACCCAACCATCACAACCAACATGCATCATAACCACCACCAATCATCCATCATCATCAACACCCATAATCACAACAACCCATCATCACCACCCATAACCATCACCACCCATCATCATAACCTCACCAATCATTACCACCACCCATGATCACCACTACCACCCATCATAATCACTACACATTAACATCATCAACCATCATCATTACCACCCTTAATAATCACCACCCATCATCATCATCATCACCACCATCCATTATCAAGAAACATCATCATCACCACCCATCATAAATTAACAAACACACACAGCTATATAGATATGTAACCTGACACATAGATAACACACACAAATAAACAATCTCATTAACAACTTAATTATAAAAAGCCCATATTACCTCTGCCAGGATAGGTGCACACAGACAAATCCTTTACACAATAATTTACATGGAACTCAAATTCACACTTAGTACAACCACCTCACTCACTTAAATATAACTACAGATCAATAACTCTAATAAAAACCTGAATTTATAAGTAAATAAACCAATGGGATGGTGTTTATACACTTGAAATGTAATGAATGAAATGCAAGTTAATAATTCCAATTAAACAAAAAATAACTAAGAACAAATATGAAGCCTGAGGCCTAGGTATATGCCAGGCCTGATGGCCAGGCATCGCTTCAGTCCTCGCCGCAGTAACGGCGACATCAAAGACGGCACAAAGCGAGGGAGAAAATGTTTAATGTCGAACAGAGGGCTCTGCTGTTTCCGGTGACGCACACCACCCGCACTGCACCACGTGGTGCGCCCGCCACGCGCGTGGGGGCGGAGCCTCGCTGTAGTGACGTCACCTCTGTTACGTCATAGCCACGCCTCCACCCGCAGTCGAGAGGAATGCGCACGAGTGAGCAGCAGCAGAAGAAGCCTTTGCAGAGCGAATCGTCAACGAGGTGAGCGTCCCTGTTGACGATGTGTGTTGTTTATTTTTATTGCACGTTTTGACTACAAACTAAAGCTTCATTATTTTTGAATATGTTGGTATTTGGATTTTCTGCAACCAAATTAGGACTATTAGTTTACTTGGCATGCTCTGATATGTTGCTGTTACTGTCATTGTTTAGAAGTAAGTCAACATTTAAAACGTTCATAACTAACCTGTTTAAATGTCATATAATATGATTAACATGTCTATAATTATTGTGTTCTGATTGCCTGCATAATTGTGCCCTGCATTACATGTATTGAATGTTATCCAACACGGGGGAGGAGTCTACCTTTTAGTTCAGACCCGAGCTGCTGCCATAGATGTCTCCTATCTGTGATGTCACAGCCACATGGGCGGTACCTCTGACATCACGTGACCTACGACGTCATTCTCGGGTTATAACAAATGATTTAAGTATGGTCATTTGACCCCAATAACCTACAAGACATAGGGGGGCCTTTATCAAGCAGTAGATTAATACAAATGGGCTGTGCATCAACATGATTGTCTGGATTAGAGGTTAAACATCACGGTTATGTCTGGCGATTATGTTTAATGCAATAGGCAGTTGGAATAAACATGTTCGCGTGGGTGGATGAGTGAGCGATCTGACGCACGCGTGAGTGGGCAAACAAGCGAGTGAGTGGACATGTAAAACAAACGGCACGAAAGTGATTTGATTGGTACAGCGAGTGGTCAAATATGTAATAATTGAGAGGATGAGTGTTTCAAAAGGTTGCTAAATCTGAGCGTTTTTACAACCTCCCCAGGCCCTCCAACATCAAACAGAAACTACTCCTTCCCAACAACATGGACAGACAACGCAAGTGGGCTGACATCTTGGAGGACTATGATGGTAAGTCACAGTTACCTGCATCACGTGGCTTTTATGCAGAGGAGGCAGCTCCCTGATTAATTATTTTTTTTGGTGGTGATGGGAAGAGGTAAACGGTCAAGTGTGGCAGACAGCATGGATTTAGAGCTGCGTTTCAGCCATATTGGGTTAAATTGGGGTCTCAACTTTATGAAATTGATGATCTCAACATGCTTACAAAAATATGACTTGTAATGTTTTACTGCCATGTGACTAATGTTTCTCAACAGTAGGTCATGTTATGTGTTAAGAGGTAATTACAAGAATCTCAGAATTAGTTGTGTGAATATCCACGTGCTTCGTTCTCTAATACATTACTCGTCCTTTGAATTAATTTTGTTTTCCGTAGCCAGGGAGTCATGGCGCCAGTCGACCACGTGGCGGGACATTATGGATGAAGTGGACCCTTTCCCAGGCCAAAGCTATGAAAATCGTTCCCCAAAGGTGTGTATGGGGTCTATGGGAGTCAAACACCACATTCTCTCCACACTCCCACACCATTGCACCAAAACATCACTACACCTCACATCACCACACAATCTCTTCACATCACCACCAACTCGATACAATATACTCTTAGTTTTTTCGGTAAAGTCACGTACGTGACTCTTTCTTAGGTTTTTTCTGTAAAGTCGCATACGTGAGTATGAATGCTTGCAGTCACGAAAGATTCAATTCGAGAATCAATACAATAGCATAGAGCCTCATAAAGCGCCAATACCATCACAAGGCACCGTCTCTCCAGAACATTCCACAATTTCACCTCTCCGTATCACAACACCATCTCCCAACACCATCACTCCATCTCTCCATAATCACGTCATGCCATGAGTTAATGTGCATGTTTGCATCCGTACATACATGTGCCAGTATGCATTTTTGTTTGTCTATGTGCCCGTCTATGTCTGTGTGCCTGCGAGAATAGATTTTGTCCTGAGTGCGCATGTCTGAATGATCATGTGCTTATCTTCGCGTGAACAGAGGAGCATTGGGGAGGTGAAGAACGTCAGCGGAGTGAAGCGTCTCCAGGAGGACAAGCGCCTTGCGAAGGAAAAATGCACAATGGAAGAGAAGCGCCCCAATGAGGTGAAGCGCCTCGCCAAGGTGAAGCACCAAACGGAGCAGAAGTGCCTTCGAAATAATATCCTCAAAGACGTGAAACGGGTCATGGAAAAGCGCCTCCTTGAAGAAACGCGCTTCATGGAGGAGAAGCGCCTTCGCGAGGTGAAGCGTCTCAAGGAGAAGCATCTGGAGGAAGAGAAGCGCCTCATAGATGTGAAGCGGGTCGAGGAAGAGAAGCGCCTCATGGAGGAGAAGCGGGTGGAAGAAGAGAAGCGCCTTGTCGAGGAGCAGCGCCTCATTGAGGTGCAGCGAGTCGAGGAAGAGAAGCGCCTCATGGAGGAGAATCGCCTCTTTGAGGTGAAGCGTCTCATAGAGCTGAAGCGTCTTGAGAAAAAAAATAAGCGACTTGAGGAGAGGCGCTTTCGCAAGGTGAAGCTCCTCGAGGAGAAACGTCTCATTCAGGAGAAGCGCCTCGTTGAGGTGAAGCGTCAAGAGGAGGAGGAGCACTTGATGGAGGAGAAGCGTCTTGTGGAGCAAAAGCGCCTCGAGGAAGAGCAGCGCCTCGCCAAGATCGAGCGACAATGGCTCCAGACCGCTACCACCAGCAGCAGCACCACTACCACTGACACCACCTCCACCACCGCCGCCATCGCCGCCGCCACGTCCTCCAATCCTGTGTGGGGCCCAATAGCTCCGAGCTTTGAAGAAGAGGGCTTCCAAGAAGATAAAGCAAACTCCGGAGTCGCTGAGCCACGGTAAACCACTCTGCGTGTGCGCCCTGTGTGTTTATTTTTGTTATTTATTGCCATGCTTCTCACGCAGCATCAGCCTTACTCGGTCTCAAGACTTTTTTTCAGGAGGATCCTGCCAAGTTTGCTCGCATTTTTCAAGAAAGTTGCTACTGTTTGCGATCCAAATTGAACAATTTGCATTGCTTGTGTGGGTTTAGTAACAGGGAGAAAGCTGCAGAACATTCCCAGAACAGGTGGCTGCACAATCCACACGGAGAATGTGGCCAAACGTGGAAATCAAACCCAGGTCAATGTTGCTGTGAAGCACAGGTGCTCAAGCCCTGTCGCGCTCTCAAAATTCACAGACACTGCAAACTCCACGTGTACATTCCGCTATGCTGAGGACAGATTTATTTTTCGTAACTGGTTTCTGAGTTAGACGACATAACGAAGTGGGCATATCTTCACCATGTAACCCTCCAACCACCGTGAGATTTTCGCTCTCTATCGCCTGTTTCCAGGCCAGCTGCCAAGTCGCTTTGTAATGCACAGCGACAGCTACCACTGAGAGGGGTGTTCAATTTAAAACGCGATGAGATGAGAGATGCGAGAGGCTAATCGCATGCAATGCACTCTGAGATGCCTTCGACGTCAAGGGAGGTGGCTCTCTCGACCACAAATCACTGACGGACACTTTTTTGAAATCGTGGATGTGTTGAAGCGACCAAATGGTCGTGCACTCATTCTTCACCATTACAGTTCAGATCTTGCTTCCCGCCTTGGCTATTATTGCTGCTGCATTGGCCACACAGATCCACACCCATTCCGTTACAGTGGACGTTCAGGATCTCTATCGATGCCATTTGAAATGCTTAGGACATTATGTGCAAGGGGTCAATTAGAATATACATATAGAATATGTTCAATCTAGATTTGAAGATTTAGTGACTACAGGGATCCACGTAGGTATGAAATAAAATAAAATAAATGAAATTAAATCACGACGTTTCGATGGCCATGTCGTTATTGCAAGAACGTTTCTTGTGTGGTTTTCCCACCTGATGATGATTGCTTGTGTTACAATCGAAACGTTGTGATTTAATTTATTTTATTTTATAGCTACATGACTTTACCGAAAGAACCAAAAAAATGTCACTTCAAATTATTCAGCTAAATTTGCACAGCAACGCCACCCACTACTGTGATACTACAGCAGTCTGTGTGAGACACAGCTGCACCTATCTCAAGGATAGCCTGGCGCCATGAGAATGACAGCACCAATACTAAGCACACTCACTGGCCATGTCGTTATTGCTGTTTCTATTCAGCTCGAATTAATCCGCCACACATTCCACCCACGGACGATGGGGAGATGGCGATGTCTGCCGTAGCAGCAAGGTGGAACGGTGTCGTGTTTGACAGACAACCATCAGTTTTACCATGTCTAGTGGTGGTCTCCCTGTTACAGGTTGAGTCACAAACCGCACCTCTCCATAACAAAGGCTCAGCCTTTGATATGCAGTCTATTCTTAGTCTTAAGCCTCACCTTACCATATTAATAAAAGTATGCGGCCCTTGCCCCACCACCTTCTCCAACCATTATATAAACGAAGTGGCAGCTTCTGCAATCTCTCATTTACCTGATACAGCTGTCGTGGCTGTGACGGTACCACCTGAAGACGGAAGCTTGTGTTGCCTCCGAAACGTCGTGATTTTTATTTTTTATTTTATTTTACTTTTTAATGTGTTTTACCTACGTGACTTTACCGAAAAAACCTAAGAATATGAATCATTGCAGTCACGAAAGCTTCAAATCTAGAACGGTGTCGTGTTGTCTCTTCACAGATCTGAGCCAGCTCAGCCCTCCTCCTCACTCGTCCAGGCCTTTGAAGCGAAGACAGAGGTTGTGGAGAAGGAGACGAAGGAAGAGGTGAAGGAGGAGATGATGGAGGATGAGGTAGAGACAGAGGAGGAGGAGAAATCGGAGGAAGAGAAGGCAAAGGAGGACGAGATTGCGATGGTGACAATGGAGGAGAACACGGAGGGAGAGGAGAAAGACAATACAGAGATGGAGGACAAGGAGACAACAAAGGATGAACAGATGGTCGTGGTGGAGGACATGGAGACGACGGGCAAAGGGGAAACAATGGTGGAGGAGGAAGAGAAGACGGTGGTGGAGATGGTGGTGCCGGAAGTTGAGGAGGAGATGAAGGAGGAAGAGATGGTGCTAGCGGAGGAGAAGATGGTGGAGAAGTTGGAGGTGGTGCAGGAAGAGGAGGTAGAGGAGAAGATGGTGGTGGGGGATGAAGAAGAGGGGATGGAGGAGGATGAGACGGAGGAGAAAACGGAAGAGGTGCAGGTGGAGATGCACGAAAAGAAGAGGAAGCGAGGGTGCCTCGCTCGAGTGGCGACAGCGATCGCCTCACTCCTCCGACGCGTGCTGCTTTGTGGTGGCAGGTCCACCGCCCAGTAGGGGTGGTGGCGGTGGTCGTGCATCGGTGCCGACCGTGACCACTATCACCACACTACCCGCCCACCCCGTGATACTCGCTACACACACCACACGGGTCCCCAGAGAGACGGTGCAACGTTCAGGTCCAGAATACCGAAGTATACCGGGAATCACCTGTACTTAAAAACACGTAAATTGATAACACTATAAACAATAACACTAAACATTAAACGACAAAAAAAGCTACCAACTGGTTTTATAATTTATACCACCATAAACGGAGGTACGGTATTTTAATTTCATTAGAAGTATTATAATGGAACTCTACACATGTTTGTTAATTGTCCGTTCAATCGAACCGACGGTCGGATATGTGAACTGTGGGGGTCGAGGGTAAGAATGGCATTCAAATTTTAGAATGACAATTTGGTCGTTTTAGCAAATTACTGTACTTGAATGTATGTTATGTGCAAATGCAAATTGTTAGTCGTAAATGCGAGGGAGGGGTTAAGAGGTGCACGTTTAATCCAGTGTTAACATTTATTTTAGCATCATATTTAAGAACACTGTTGTTGACAAGAATTCGTCTGGACGTAGCACGTGCCTTGTTCTACTCGATCAACCAAAATTAGTACAATGTTGGTCATACAGGAGTGTGATTTCATTCATGAGTAGTATTCACACAGCCCTCATGACACTAACCTTCCTAAAGTTATGGTTAAACAAAGTCATCTTGAGTGACTTAATTCTCAGCTCAGACATGATCATCGCAATCATTTCCAAAGACGTGTGGGGTCCTGCGAGAGCAGGTCCCGACTGCAAACAGCTGGGCAGCAAAATCGGAAGTAGCTGCGTCGCCCTCGAAATGTGATGTTGCTGCTGTTGTTGTCGCTACTGTTGTTGCTGCTGTAATTGCTTCTGTTGTTGTGATATACGCAGGGAAGTGGTGTTCCGTGATGGGATGACGCCTTTGATTAAAGCCTCTGATCAAACTCACCCGATTGACGCCCTTGATCGTCGCATTTGATCAACTGTGATATTGTATACTCTCACATGTTAAGCTCTTTCATAGTGAAATATAATATAACCTATGAACTACAACCTATCCATTGTAACGCTGTAAAAGAATATTACCTATTGGGTTTCACTCCATCGTCGAGAATGCTAATTTCTCTGCATTCACTTTAAATCGAGGACAACATTTTTCCATTTATTCAAAATAAGCGCACAATTACACACTGAGATGCACGTACATATTCATGCATGAAGCACAATGGGCACATTACCCTTCGGTATGTTAATAGACATGCGGATTGTACCTTCCAAAATTAACAATCGAATGCAAATATCCTGAAAGACAAAGGATTGGATCCTAGGGGGGGGAGTTATAAGGCGGCTCAGAAGCAGAGCTCAATGCCATTTCGAGAGGGAACTTGATGAGGTTGGACGCTCGACTCGTCGCTCTGCTGATCGCCCTTCAACCGCGAGACAACGCAGCCTGGCGAGCACAATTGCTGTGTCGACAGTTAGGCGACTTTGCGTCGGGAGAGTTCGTGGCGACATCTTCAGACGGGTTCCAGACATCGATATACCGTGAATCTCCTAGTAAGTGTCTATTTTCGCGTCGTTAAATTAGCGGGATTTTTTTGCGTCTCGGTTAGACGCGAGTGTCGTTCTTGTTTTAGCAGTTAACAAAATCCAAAACATCCTTGCGGCCGATAGCGTACTTTTGACTCAATAACACCGCTGCTGTTACTACACTCACATGGAGCAGAGAGGCTCTCCACAGCCCCACGCACACGGAGGCAAGGAGCCATTCAATTGCTCTGTGTGTGGGAAGTCCTTTTCACGGTCATCACATCTTAAGAGACACCAGAGAACACACACGGGCGAGAAGCCATTCCTGTGCCCTGTGTGTGGGAAGACATTTGCACGGTCATCACATCTTCAGAGACACCAGAGAACACACACGGGCGAGAAGCCGTTCCTGTGCCCTGTGTGTGGGAAGACATTTGCACGGTCATCACATCTTCAGAGTCACCAGAGAACACACACGGGCGAGAAGCCGTTTCTGTGCTCTGTGTGTGGGAAGACATTTGCACACTCATCAACCAGGAACAGGCATCAGAAGGTCCACAATGATAGGAAACTGAAATCAAAAGCTGAAATTCAAGGTGCTGCAATGAGTCCTGAAGAAGTTTCCACCTTCGATCCCATGCAGTTGGATCCCGAGAGATGGCTGGATGTAATGGAGTGGCTCGAGGATCAAACAGAGAGCTCGGGGTGACTGAAAAAATATTACGTCATGTGGTTATACCTATTAAGCCGTATCGAGTACTTTTGTGTGTAATTTTGACCATTTTAGTTTTACAGTTTTTTTGAGAGTTTAATTACGTGCACAGTGGTGGTTTGTTATGTTATCGGATTACTTGTCGAATTGGTGTGAAGAGCACTGGTTGTGAGAGGGTTCAATTGTAGTCGTTAAGTGTTCCTGTTGAGCTAAAGTTGGAATGCGTCTGTAGGTACATCTTTACTCAACATTTTAAACAGTTTTTTTCAAGTATATAGCTTTTTTGAATGGTATTAATCGACTTTAGATAGCCGGTTTCCGGATGTACATTGATGACGTGTTCGTTGGATATATGGCCTTGACTTCAACATAGACGCACAGTGAACAAATGTGGTGAACTAATAAGGACATCATGGGGAATGAAACTTTAACGCTTTGGTATTCCTGGAACGGAAATGGTTTGCATTGTAATGGAAATGTTTGAACATAGGACATAATAAATATTCCCTTTGAGTTTTGACGTAAAAATGATTGCAGATGAATAAAAACGTATTTTTAACAAATGTTTGTCCGGTCTTTATTTTATAATGTCCCAAGCTTAAAACATGTTAAGAGAATTTTAGGTGGAGGATCTCCGTCACACAAGTGTGCCCTTAACCGGCAGCATCTTGAATGTCTACCCGATTAACACGTGTTCCTTGAGGGGAAAGGTCCCCGTAGTTAATCGTTCATCAACGTACCAGTCCCTAATCCCGAAGTATGTTGTACCTTATAAGATGTAAACTGTAATACTATAAATAATAACACTAAACTTTAAACGATTATAAACTAGTGTTTCAATTTATAACCATATAAACGGAGGTAAGGTATTATAATATCATTAGAATTACAGTGTGGTCGTATAAGAATCGCTAATATGTTTGTATAGTGTACGTGGAAGGATCGGATAAAAATTATTACAATTACAACATGGTCATATTACAATCACGATTTTCACTGCTAGATGTCATCGAATAACAAAAGACGGAATATATTTATATAAATCCACGCACAAACCCATTATAAACTCATGACATTATGAATCGTTACAATTATTATAACAATCACAAATTGTGACAAAGCGAAATTCCCACAAACAAAACACCACGCTGACGTGACGAATTCTTAAACAAACTGCAACACTCAAGTGACAGAACTCAACATAAAAACGTCGCAATAAAAAGAACAACATCAATGGACAAATCCTAAAAACAGACAACACACGCACGTTAGTAGCTGTTAGAAGAAGACAACACCAAGCACCTTCAACTATACACATCATACAGCCAACTCGTAAATGGGGCGGTATATGACAGCCTTCGCTGCTGTCGACGGGGCCAAGCAGCGAGTGTTTAACTCCATTGTTTCAGAATCCGTGTCATCACCCGGCCACAACGCCTTAGCCAAACTACATCGTCCCAACAAGGCAGCCTTCCCTATGCTGTGTATTTTAGCAGAATATTAACGGACGCACTTGAAGATAACAATTAGTCTAGAAAAGACAGGCGACTTGTTCTACCAACATGATTTAAATTTCTATCCGAAAGAAGTATGAGTTCATTCATGAGTAGTATTCACTAAGCACCGATGGCACTAACCTACACACAGTTATGATTAAGCAAAGTAAACATTAGTCGCTCATCCCAGCTCAGACATGATCATAGCAATTATTTCCAAATCCGTGTCGGGTCCCACGAGAACAGGGCACGTCCACATATTCTCAAATTGTAAACTCACATTGAATACTCTAACATTATAAACTCTAACAATATAACCTTTAAACTATGAGCTATACATTGCGACGTTCTAAAATAACACTACAAACTAGTGTTATAGTAAACTATAATGTTGTGAACTCTAACAATATAAGCTATGTGCGATACATTATAACGCTATAAAATTACATCATAAACTAGTGTTACAGATTAGAACACCGAACATTGAAGTGTGATATTCGAATCTCATTCGAATTCTTAACTTCACACCGTGGTCCTCTAAGAATCACACTATGCTCGTGAGTATGTAACATGTCTGTATGTAATATGCATGAATATATGTATGTAATATGTATTATGTAACATGTATGTATGTAATATGGACGTGCGAACCAAGGGTGGGATATGTGAAACGGAAGGTGCAGGATCACGCTTTGGTGGTATTAGGATCAAGCTGTCCACTGCTGGATGAATGTTCCATCTCAATGGCATCAAATAGCAATATTCAGTATGACTATATAAAATAATCGCACAAACCCAACATAAGCCCCTGCAATTATGAATCGTTACAATTGTAATGACTCGTTTGATAAAAGTATTTGATCAAAGTTTGTTATCCCATCACGGAACACCACTGGAACTGACGCATCTTAAGCAGCAACAACAGCAGCAGCAACAACTGCAACAGCAGCAGCAACAACAGCAGCAACAAAAGCGCAACAGCAACAACTGCAGCAACTGCAGCAGCAACAACTGCAACAGCAACAACTGCAACACCTTCAGAGATGCTGCTTCCTGCGGCACCATCCAGGCGAAGAAATGAAGAGCAGAGCCCGAATCACATTACATACATACGAGCACAGTTCACATGCCCGTACACTATTACACATATGTAGAGAAGTTCCCAGGACGCACTCGGAGACGAATGTGAGGTTTAAGGGCTGTCGCCGAGGGTTTATTAAAGTTATTGACATACACCAGGTGTACCAACTTCCCAGGGGTGAGGGGTGCCGGGCTCGGTCCCACTGGTCCCCCCGACACAGTCGGCTGCCCCGTGCTGCCTCCTCTGCGCCGGCCGTGGGTTCGGCCAACACGGCCGGCCGAGGAGCGCAGCCACCTCCAGCCCTGGCGCTGCGCTCTTTCCTATCCCGACTCCCTTGCCCCTGGCTCCCCGTTCCACCTGACTCCGAGCACCGACTACAGCACATGTTGGTTTTGTGCGATTATTTTATATATACACATACTGAATATTGCTATTTGATGCCATTGGGATTAACATTCATCCAGCAGTGGATAGCTTGATACTAATACCACCAAAGTGTTAATAAATAATTTTAATCCCATCCTGATTCTGCAGCTTCCGTTTCGCATATCCCACCATTGGTTCGCACGTCCATATTACAAACTCGCATACATGTTACATGCATACATGTAACATGCATACATGTTACATGCATACATGTTACATGCATACATGTTACATGCATACATGCTACATGCATACATGTTACATGCATACATGTTACAAGCATACATACTACACGCATACATACTACATACAGACATGTTACATGCACATATACTTACTACATACAGAGATGTTACATGCATGCATGCTACATACTTACGACCGTAGTGTGATTCGAAGAGGACCACGGAGTGATTCGAATAATTTGAATATCACACTTCAATGTAGGTTGTTCTAATCGAATTACAATTATTAGAATCACACTGTCCACTGTTGGATGAATGTGTGGTATCAATGGAATTGATTAGCTATTTACAGTATATACACACATTTAAAGAGTATAACAATCACACATTATAACATATATACAATACACATGATTTCAAAAACGTATTTAAACATTTCTATTCATTTTTTAAGCTCGGTGGAATGTATCGTCTCCGCTGTGTTTCGGAATCCGTGTGATCACCCAGTCACATCGCCTAACTCACAGCGCCTTACCCTTTAAAATAACACTACAAACTAGTGTTATAGTAAACTATAATGTTGTGAACTCTAGCAATATAAGCTGTGAGCGATACATTATAACGCTATAAAATAACATCATAAACTAATGTTACAGATTAGAACACCGTACATTGAAGTGTGATATTCGAATCTCATTCGAAGTCTTAGCTTCACACCGTGGTCCTGTCTTTGCCGCTGGCCCCCGAGGTCTCTCCCTGCTGGGCGCCGACTGCAGGGGGGGGTCCCGCCGTTCCCCGACCCCTCGCTGGTCTGCGAACAGCTGCTGCCGCCGCTGGGCTCATCGCTCGCGGGGTGAGGACTGTCGCCCGACGGTTCCCCTCCCTGGTTCGCACCTCCGCGAGTTCGCGAGAGGGACATGGCTCGTCGCCGGCTCCCGTACGCCTGTAAACACAGCGTTGCCTCTCGGCCAATCAAATGCGACGCCTCCTCTCACACAGCCCCGCGCAGCGATCACACGCTCTGAACGGGGCTCGGAGGGCGAATGACTTTGAACGCACACGCGCGACCGCCGCGAGCGGGTGATCACGTTCGTTTAAAGGGATCGCGGAACGGGTGTTTACGGTGGGTGTGAGCCCTCACAGCGCACAAGTCTCCACGGCGACAGGCGGAGCGGGCACCCGTGTTCTCTAACACACGTAAACTGTAACACTTTAAAGATAACATTAAACATGAAACGACTATAAAGTAGGTTTTTTATGTAATTTATAAAACCGTAAACGGAGTGACAGTATTTGAAAATCTATACTCTTTGGTGCTTTCGGTAAAGTCACGTAGGAAGAAATAAAACAAAATAAATCACGACGTTTCGGACGCAACACAAGCGCCCGAAACGATGTCTGCAGCAGACATCGTGCTGCTCGCAGCAGACATCGCGGATATCGCGATTTTCACCTGAAGACGGGCGCTTGTGTTTCGTCCGAAACGTGATTTACCTTGTTTCATTTCTACCTACGTGACTTTACCGAAAGAACCAACGAGTATTAATTCCTGCAGTCACGAAAGCTTCAAATCAATATTAGAATATCATTAGAAGTATTATAATCACAATGTGATCGTAATAGAATCACACTGCACATATGTATGCATATTACATACATACTATGGTCGTATGTATGTAATATGTATGTCCGTTGGACATGCGAACCGGGGGTCGGATATGCGAACTGGTGGATTAGGATCGGATTAGAATGATTAGAATAACACTATGGTCGTATTAGAATTACACTGAGCTAGAATGTATGTTATATGTAGATGCATATCGCGAGTCGTAAATGCAAAATGGGAGGTGCGCGGTTTTGATCGCATTAAAATTGTTATAATAACAACGTGGTCCTATTAGAATCACGCTATCGACTGCTGCTGATGTTCGGGTGGTGGCCTCCGATTCGGGATCAGCTCTTCCATTACTCGCCTGGTTGGTTACATTCATGCATATTACATACAGACATATTACAAACTCACGAGCATAGTGTGATTCTTAGAGGACCACGGTGTGAAGCTAAGAATTCGAATGAGATTTGAATACCACACTTCAATCTACGGTGTTCTAATCTGTAACACTAGTTCATGATGTAATTTTATAGCGTTATAATGTATCGCTCATAGCTTATATTGTTAGAGTTCACGACATTAAAGTTTACTATAACACTAGTTTGTAGTGTTATTTTAAAGCGTTACAATGTATAGCTTATAGTTTAAAGGTTATGCTGTTAGAGTTTATAATGTTAGAGTATACAATGTGAGTTTAAAATCTGAGAGTTTGTGAACGTGCCCTGTTCTCGTGGGACCCGACACGGATGTGGAAATAATTGCTATGATCATGTCTGAGCTGAGATGAGCGACTAATGTTTACTTTGTTTAATCATAATTGTGTGTAGGTAAGTGCCATCGGGGCTTAGTGAATACTACTCATGAATGAACTCATACTTCTTTCGGATATAAATTGAAATCGTGTTGGTAGAACAAGTCGCCTGTCTTTTCTAGACGAATTGTTATCTTCAAGTGCGTCCGTAAATATACTGCTAAAATACACAGCATAGAGAAGGCTGCCTGGTTCGGGAGATGTAGTTTGGCTAAGGCGCTGTGGCCGGGTGATGACACGGATTCTGAAACAATGGAGTTAAACACTCGCTGCTTGGCCCCGTCGACAGCAGCGAAGGCTGTCATATACCGCCCCATTTACGAGTTGGCTGTATAATGTGTATAGTTGAAGGTGCTAGGTGTTGTTTTCTTCTAACAGCTACTAACGTGCGTGTGTTGTCTGTTTTTAGGATTTGTCCATTGATGTTGTTTTTTTTATTGCGGCGTTTTTTTGTTGAGTTCTGTCACTTAAGTGTTGCAGTTTGTTTAAGAATTCGTCACGTGAGCGTGGTGTTTTGCATGTGGGAATTTCGCTTTGTCACAATTTGTGATTGTTATAATAATTGTAACGATTCATAATCTAATGAGTTTATAATGGGTTTGTGCGTGATTCTTATACGACCACGCTGTGATTGTAATGATATTATAATACCTTACCTCCGTTAATATGGTTATAAATTAAACACTGGTTTATAATCGTTCAATGTTCAGTGTTATCGTTTATAGTATTACGGTTTACATGTTATAAAGTACAGTTATCCCCGACATACTTGGGGAGTAGGGACTGGTACGTTGATGAACGATTAACTACGGGGACCTTTCCCCTCAAGGAACACGTGTTAATCGGGTAGACAGCCAAGATGCTGCCGGTTAAGGGCACACTTGTGTGATGGAGATCCTCCACCTGAAACTTTACTAGGAACATTTTAAAATAAAGAACGGACAAACATTTGTTCAAATAAGTTTTTATTCATCTGCAATAATGTTGACGTTAAAATTCGAACCGAATATTTATTATGTCCTATGTTCAAATAGTTACAGTACAATGCAAACCATATCCGTTCCAGGAATAGCAAAGCGTTAAATTATCATTCTCCAATATTTTCTTATTAGTTCATCACGTTTGTTAAAGTCAATGCCATATATCCAACGAACGCGTCATCAATGTACATCCTGAAATCAGCTATCTAAAGTCGATTAATACCAATCAAAAACAGCTATATACTTGAAAAAAAATCGTTTAAAATGTTGAGTAAAGATGTACCTACAGACGCATTCCAACTTTAGCTCAACAGGAACACCTAACGACTACAATTGAACCCTCTCACAACCAGTGCTCTTCACACCAATTCGGCAAGTAATCCGATAACATAACAAACCACCACTGTGCACGTAATTAAACTCTCAAAAAAACTGTAAAACTAAAATGGTCAAAATTACACACAAAAGTACTCGATACGGCTTAATAGGTATAACCACATGACGTAATATTTTTTCAGTCACCCCGAGCTCTCTGTTTGATCCTCGAGCCACTCCATTACATCCAGCCATCTCTCGGGATCCAACTGCATGGGATCGAAGGTGGAAACTTCTTCAGGACTCATTGCAGTTTCCTATCATTGTGGACCTTCTGATGCCTGTTCCTGGTTGATGAGTGTGCAAATTTCTTCCCACACACAGAGCACAGGAATGGCTTCTCGCCCGTGTGTGTTCTCTGATGACTATTAAGAGTTGATAAGTCTGCAAATGCCTTCCCACACACAGGGCACAGGAATGGCTTCTCGCCCGTGTGTGTTCTCTGATGACTATGAAGAGTTGATGAGTCTGCAAATGCCTTCCCACACACAGGGCACAGGAATGGCTTCTCGCCCGTGTGCATTCTCTGATGAGTTTGAAGAGTTGATGACCGTGCAAATGCCTTCCCACACACAGGACACAGGAATGGCTTCTCGCCCGTGTGCGTTCTCTGATGAGTTTGAAGAGTTGATGACCGTGCAAATGCCTTCCCACACACAGGGCACAGGAATGGCTTCTCGCCCGTGTGCGTTCTCTGATGAGTTTGAAGAGTTGACGACCGTGCAAATGCCTTCCCGCACACAGGGCACAGGAATGGCTTCTCGCCCGTGTGTGTTCTCTGGTGTCTCTGAAGACTTGATTGCCGTGCAAATGCCTTCCCACACACAGAGCAATTGAATGGCTTCTTGTCTCCGTGTGCGTGGGGCTGTGGAGAGCGTCTCTGCTCCATGTGAGCTTAGTAACAGCAGCGGTGTTATCGAGTCAAAAGTACGCTATCGGCCGCAAGGATGTTTAACACTCGCGTCGAACCGAGACGCAAAAAAATCCCGCTAATTTGACGACGAACACATTTAAGAGTTTATCCGCGAAAATAGACACTTACTTGGAGCTTCACGGTAATTCGATGTCTGGAACCCGTCTGAAGATGTCGCCACGAACTCTCCCGACGCAAAGTCGCCTAACTGTCGACACAGCAATTGTGCTCGCCAGGCTGCGTTGTCTCGCGGTTGAAGGGCGATCAGCAGAGCGACGAGTCGAGCGTCCAACCTCATCAAGTTCCCTCTCGAAATGGCATTGAGCTCTGCTTCTGAGCCGCCTTATAACTCCCCCGCTAGGATCCAATCCTTTGTCTTTCAGGATATTTGCATTCGATTGCTAATTTTGGAAGGTACAATCCGCATGTCTGTTAACATACCGAAGGGTAATGTGCCCATTGTGCTTCATGCATGAATATGTAAGTGCATCTCAGTGTGTAATTGTGCGTCTATTTTGGATAAAAACTTTGTCCTCGATTTAAAGTGAATGCAGAGAAATTAGCATGTAACTTTAGAAAAGGAAGAGAGCGGCCTTCTCGACGAGGGAGTGAAATCCAATAGGTAATCTTCTTCCTAGCGTTGTTCCCGCTGTGGCGCAGGGTCCGCTTTTCGGCATTGTCTTCCCCATTTGGCTCGGTCCAGGGCATCTTCAGGGGATGCGTTGACCGTTTTTATGTTTTCCTTTATTCGATCCATCCATCGCTTCTTCGGACGTCCGCGTGGACGGCGGCCCTCTGGCTCAATACACATGGCAGTCTTGGCCATTGATGACTCTTCACTTCGCATCACATGGCCGTTCCACCGAAGCCTTGCCTCAAGCATCTTGTCCGCAATGGGGGCCACACCAAGTCGATTCCGAACGTCTTCGTTCATGACACGATCCCATCGAGTGAGTCCGAGGCTCCATCTGAGCATCCTCATCTCCATGGTGTGGAGAGCTTGTTCGTGTACAGTTGTGGCTGGCCAGCACTCGGATCCATAGAGTGCCACCGGTCGGACGATGGTCTTGTACATTTTTCCCTTCAGCCTATCCGGCATTTTCCTATCACAGAGGACTCCGGTGACTTGCCTTCATCCATGCCGCATTGACTCGTGACCTCACATCAGTCGTGATGCTACCATCTGAGCTGATGGTGGAACCCAGGTACTTGAAGTCCGTCACTTTCTTCAGATCTTCTCTGTCAATGCTGATGGTGCCGTCGGTTTGGGGGCCACACTCCATATACTCCGTCTTTTTGATGTTGAACCTCATCCCGTTTTCGTCCAAACGTTCTTACCACATGCGGGTTTGTCTTTCGACTTTTCCTCTCTCTTCATCTGAGAGGAGGACGTCATCCGCGTAGAGAATTGACCATGGCAGGGGCGTGTGCAGGTCGGCAGTGATCGTGTCCATGCACAGGATAAACAGGAGTGGTGACAGGGCCGATCCTTGGTGCACTCCAACGCTGATGGGAAATGGCGGTGATATGCCCACTGCACACCTGACTGCACTGGTGACGTTCTTGTACCCAATGCACGTAGGTTTCAGGGACTCCATGGGATCGAAGCGAGTGCCAGATGAGGTCGTGGGGGACCCTGTCAAATGCCTTTTCAAGGTCGAGGAACGACACGTGCACAGCTTTGTTCTTCTCTCTGTGCCTCTCCAGCAGGAGCCTCGCCGCGAATATGGCGTCCGTAGTGCCATATCCTTTGACGAAGCCGCATTGGTTGGGTGATAGGGTGACGATGTTTCTAATCCTCGTGTCCAAAACTCGCTCAAAGATCTTCATCGCATGACACAGGAGCCGGATTGGCCTGTAATTCCAGCATTCTGCCACGGCCCCTTTACCCTTCCAAATTGGATCCGTCGTGCTGGTCGACCAGGCTTCTGGGACCTCACCGGTGCTCGTGATGGTGCTGAAGAGCTGGGTAAGGAGGGCAGCACCCTGCCTGCCAAGGATCTTCCAGGCCTCAGCAGGTATATCGTCCGGGCCAGTCGCTTTCCCATTCTTCATTCTCTTGATAGCTTGTTCCACTTCGGTGATGGTGATAGGTGAAACCGGATCGAGGACGTGTTCAGCGCTAATAATAGGTGGGTGGGGAAATTGCTGGTTGCAGATTCCAGAGAAGTAGTCGCTCCAGCGTTGAAGGATGGCGGGCGGGTCTCTGAGAGCGCTGTGATTCTCATCCTTTATGCATTTGACTTGACCAATATCCTGAGTCGAACGATGGCGCGCCTCTGCCAGTCGATAGATCTTATTGGCACCTTCTGGGGTGTCCAGTTCGACATACAGTTGGTCGTATTGAGCTAATTTCACCGCTGCTACTACTCGCTTCGCTGCCGATTTGCAGTTTCTGTATTGTTGGTAATCCAGATCTGCGAGCGTTTTGCGCCACTTCTTGAAAGCTAGCTTTTTCTCTTTCACTGCTAGCTGAACTTCTTCGTTCCACCACCATATTTGCTTGTCAATGAAGTGTTTTGCCGGCTTAGTTAGCCCCAGTGCTTCCGTTGCTGCTGTGCACAGTTGGCCGGCGAGATCTTCCCAAATCGCATTCGCTGGTCGGTTGGTGTTCACGTCAATCTGATTGAGGGCGACTCTCAGCTGATCTTTGCATTCCTTCATCCGCCACCACTTAATTCGCTGCTGTTCCGTTGTTGGTGGGCGATGTCGCTGGCCAATGTCCATTTTCATGTCCATGATCAGGATGCGATGTTGTGGGGTGATGTTGTCCGATGGTATGACTTTAGTGTTTGTCACCGTTTTCAGCTTATCCCGCTTGACAAGCCAGAAATCAATTTGAGTTGATCTCCCACCACTGGCGTACGTAATGAGATGGGACGGTCTCTTCTTGAAGAAGGTGTTGGCGAGGACAAGATCATGGGCTTCCGCAAAGTCCAGGGCTCGGTTTTCCTCATCGTTCCGGGTACCATATCCTTGGCCACCATG
This sequence comes from Lethenteron reissneri, assembly GCF_015708825.2. NCBI lineage: Eukaryota > Metazoa > Chordata > Hyperoartia > Petromyzontiformes > Petromyzontidae > Lethenteron > Lethenteron reissneri. The sequence goes on along the minus strand of NC_083850.1, from coordinate 4,904,006 downwards.
GTTTCGAGGGTATCCATCCCGGGCGTTTCCAACGTGTCCATTTAGGTCTCCACCAATTACTAACTGCTCTTCTCCATTTATTTGATTGCATGTGTCCATCAATTGTTCCCAAAATTCCTCCTTGGTATCTGCTGGGCAGCCAGGCTGCGGCGCATACCACCAAAGTGTTATTCAAATAATTGTAATCCCATCCTGATTCTGCACCTTCATGTTTCACATATCCCACCATTGGTTCGCACGTCCATTTTACATACATACATACATGTTACATGCATACATATTACATACAGACATATCTCATGCATACATATTACATACAGACATGTTACATACTGACGAGCAAATTGTGATTCCTAGAGGACCACGGTGTGAAGCTAAGAATTCGAATTCAAATATCACACTTCAATGTACGGTGTTCTAATCTTTAACACCAGTTTATTGTTATTTTATAGCGTTATAATGTATAGCTCATAGCTTATATTGTTAGAGTTCACAACATTATAGTTTACTATAACACTAGTTTGTAGTGTTATTTTAAAGCGTTACAATGTATAGCTCATAGTTTAAAGGTTATATTGATAGAGTTTATAATGTTAGAGTATACAATGTGGGTTTACAATTTGAGAGTTTGTGTACGTGCCCTGTTCTCGTGGGACCCTATACGAATTTGGAAAAAATTGCTATGATCATGTCTGAGCTGAGATGGGCGACTAATGTTTACTTTGTTTAATCATAACTGTGTGTAGGTTAGTGCTATCGGGGTTTAGTGAATACTACTCACGAATGAACTCATACTACTTTCGGATATAAATTGAAATCATGTTGGTAGAACAAGTCGCCTGCCTTTTCTAGACGAATTGTTATCTTCAAGTGCGTCCGTAAATATACTGCTAAAATACACAGCATAGGGAAGGCTGCCTTGTTCGGGAGATGTAGTTTGGCTCAGGCGCTGTGGCCGGGTGATGACACGGATTCTGAAACAATGGAGTTAAACACTTGCTGCTTGGCCCCGTCGACAGAAGCGAAGGCTGTCATATACCGCCCCATTTACGAGTTGGCTGTATGATGTGTATAGTTGAAGGTGCTAGGTGTTGTCTTCTTCTAACAGATACTAACGTGCGTGTGTTGTGCGGGGGTCGCTGGCCCCCGAGGTCCCTCCCTCTGTACCGCTAACGGCCGGGTTAACCTCATTATTAACCTCATTACTCGCCCCCTCGCTACTAGGCGAACCGCTGTTGGGTTCTTCACCCATGGGGTGAGAGCCGTCGCACGAGGATTCCCCTCCCCCGCGGGTCCGCGTAATAGGCATGGTTAATTACGTACGTGCACACCCACACACAGCTCTGCGCGGCACTCACTCAATACAGACCACTCACGTTAGGATCGCGCACCTGTATTATACAGGTAGTGAACGTGCGCGCACACACGCATACAGCTCCACACGCGATACCCACTCTTGCGCCGCTCTGCGCAGCGCTCGCCGCCTGCTGGCCGCTTACGTTATGATCGCGCACCTGGGGGACGCCGATTACGCACGCCGCTAGCTTACGCACACACAGTACCACACGCGTTCCCACACGCTCACACTGCACGACAAGATCACGCGAGACCACGCTTCGCTATTAATGATTTATTACCTGGTAACTAATGTTGAATCAGTGAGTCGACGAGGCTGGCCTATTCCACTAAACCGGCACCTATTCCCTATTTATCGGCTATGATTCTAATTCACCTTCTTACTCACTGTTAAGTGTCCACGGCGGTCCGCTGATCCTTGTGTTAACCGCGTGCCTCGGTGCGTCGCACGGACGTCCGGGTCGCTGGCTCGAGCTGCGTCTGGTCGCCTGGCGCTGGAGTAAGAGAGCGATTTCCCCTTTGCGCTCCCCATTTATCCTGATTCCCGGACCCCTACCCCCTTCCCACGCATCGTGCGCCTTCGCTATGCTAATTAATCCTTTGTCCGCGCGGCGTGAACTCCAAACAATGGCACGCGCCCCCCTCGCCCGGGCCAGGCAGCTCCGCGGTGCCTTTGTTCCGCTAATCAATGAGCGACCTGCACGGCGCAAATTCCAATCAATCCTTTTCTCACGCAGGCCCCCGTCATCGAGGTTCATGCGGCGGTGTCCATCACAAAGGCGCGCCGTGGGAATTTGTGCACGGCTGCCCGCGTGACCCCGCTCTCCAGGTTATTCATACTAATAGCCTTCTCCTTTAACTCCCCTAATAATGGTGCCTGCGTGTTTTCTAATGAAGCTCCTCCATCACAATGCTTATTCCCTCTGCCTGCCCCGTCGATACTCGCGTGTGTGGGGGGAAATGCGCCTCAACCGCGGTGGCCGAATGCCCCACGCCGCGACCACACAATATTAAGGCCGGCCGCAGCGCCGCGGTGCCACGTAGCACGGGGGAGGTCATCCAATTCCCTGATCGCCGGAAACCGTGAGAATTAATCCCGATAATGGTCTCTCGGATAAAAACCGGTCGATCAGGTAACCTTCCCTTCCAGCTCTATGGGGGGGGGGGGGAATGCGTGCGGGTGTGTGCTTATGTGGGGGGGGGTGATGGGGGGCAGTGCGGTGGGGGAAGCCGGGCGGCTCCCTGGCTCGGCAGAGCGGCCCCGTCGCTGTGACACCACATAGCCCCCCGGGGTGCCAGTCCCCGTCCCGGGTTGACTGGAGCACCTCGCCTGGGTTGCCCCCACGAGGTATCGCCGCGGGGTCCGCGGGATTCGCCCGGCCCTTGTGGCTGGCCTCGGGGGTGGCGGCTCCGTCTCCTGGGGCTCCGGCGGTGGTCTCCTCCTCCATTCCAACGGCTCCCCTCGGCCCCTGGCACCTGCGGGCTGGGGAACAAACTCAGAGGCGGTGGGGTTTAAGGGTCGCCGTCCTCGTCGCCCCCGGCCCCGCCCGGGGCCCCTCGGAGCCCTGGGCTCCGTGGGGCCCATATACTGCGCGAGGCCCCCGGGCACGGGGGATGCGGGTACTCCGGGATTTCGGGGCCTTCGGGTGACGGGGTTCTCTCTCGCCGGGGCCGCTTTCCACGGTTTTAAGCGGCGGACATTGACCACCGTCTCTCGACCCCTCTCCCCGCCATCAATTAGTACCGTCCAGGGGGAGATCTGTCGCACCACGGTCCAGGGTCCCCGCCAGTAGGTCGTCAGTTTCCCCACCTGCCCGGCCCCGACGCGAGGGGTGTGTAGCCACACCTTAGCGCCTGTCAGGAATAAGGGGGGTTCCATGCGGGGTCGGGTGCCCTGTTCCTGCCGCCGATGCGCGGCTTCCCCTTGCGGGTATGCTCGGCCTCGGGCTTCTCGTAGGGTCTCCAACAGGTGTTCCACGGGGCGGCTTCCCTCCTCCGGCTGGGGGGAAGGGACGCCGAATAGCAGATCTGCGGGTAAACGAGACTCACGGCCGAACATCATTAAAAACGGGGTTTGTCCCGTCGACGTGTGTACGGTGGTGGCGTAGGCGAAAAGGGCGTAGGGGAGGTGTTCATCCCAATCCCGTTGATTTGCGGCCGCCATACGTTTGAGTTTCCCCGCTAAGGTCTGATTCATGCGCTCCACCATCCCGTTCGCCTGGGGGTGGTACGCTGTGGTTCGGTCCTTCTGGATTCCGAACTCTCGGCACAGTGCCTGGAACAACTCGGCCTCGAACTCGCTACCCTGGTCGGTGAGGACTCGTTCTGGGATCCCGTGCTTAAGTACGTAGTATTCCACAAATGCCCGGGCCACCACCAAGGCCATTTTATCAGGGATGGCCACTGCCACGGGGTAGCGGGTGAAATACTCTACTGCGACTAGGATATATCGGTTGCCTCGATGGGATCGCGGGAATGGCCCCTGTAGGTCGATCCCGACCAGCTGATTCGTGCGGCTGACGCGGAACGGCCTTAGGGGTACCTGGTATCGTGCCGGTTTCGGCCCGCACTGCTGACAGGCGCGGCAGCCCTGTACCCAGGCCGCCACGTCTTGTGCCAATTTGGGCCAGAGATACTGGCGACGCAGGGTCTCTCGAGTACGTCGTTCCCCATCGTGGCCCCCGAGTGGGTGGTCATGCACCAGCCGTAGCAGCTGGGGTCGCACCTGGGCAGGAACACAGATGCACCCCGGCTGGCCGGCCTCGGTTAACTCCCGTACCACTCCGTTCTGCACACACAACCGGGCATACAAACCGCTCCAGGGTCCTGGTAGGGCGCTCTTTTCCTCCCGCAGTGCCGCCTCCACCGCCGCCAGATCCGGATCTCGCTGCTGGGTCTGTCTCAGCTGCTCGTCGTTTAGGCCCGGGAAGGCGCAGCCGACGTCCTCCTGGATCCGTCCGATCGGGTCCCGAGCCGCGGGTCCCGCGCTTGCCGGGCGGTCGACGGGATCCTCAGTGCCACCTGTGAGGGTCTCTGTGGCGCACACTGTACCCTCTCTCGCTGGGGGGGGGTCAGTGGCCGCGGCCTCTCGGGGGTCCGTTGCCTGCCGGCAGCGTCCCCCCGTGAAACACGGGCAGGCCTCCTCCGCCCGCGTCTCGGCGTACACCGTGGGTCGCCTCGACAAGGCGTCCGCGTTTGCATGCGTCCGGCCAGCCCGATACTCGATTTGCAGGTTGTACTCCTGCAACTGTGCCAACCACCGGGCCATCTGCCCCCGCGGCTCTTTGAATGTAAGAAGAAACTGCAGAGCATAATGGTCAGTGCGGACGCGACATCTCCTGCCGTACAAATACGGCCGGAACTGTTTGCATGCGAAAATCACGGCGTACAACTCTTGGCGGGTCACGCAATAGTTCAGCTCGGCCCCACTCAAGGTCCGGCTGGCGTACGCCATGACTCGTTCCGTCCCATCCTGTACCTGTGACAACACCGCGCCCAGCCCGCTGCTGCAGGCGTCGGTGTCCAAAATAAAATCGGTGGTAAAATCGGGGAAAGCGAGGGTGGGGGCGTGGGTGAGGTGATCTTTGAGAGTGGTGAAGGCCGTCTGGCAGGCCCCCGTCCACTGGTAGGGGTGCTTAGGGGAGGTGAGTTGGGTGAGAGGGTGTGCAATCTCGCTGAATCCCTTTACAAATCGACGATAATAGGTGGCAAGCCCCAAAAATGATCTGATCTCCGTCAGATTCCTTGGCCGTGGCCACTCCACTACGGCGCGTACCTTCTCCGGATCGGTGTGCACGCCTGCCTCGCTGACGCGATGCCCGCGGTACCCCACCTCGCGTTGTGCGATGTAACACTTACGTGGCTTGAGCTTGAGATGAGCCGCTCGCAGTCGCTGGAACACCTCTCGAAGCCTGGACCAATGCTCAGACAAAGATCTACTGAACACTATCACATCGTCCAAGTAAATCAGGCACTGTTCCCATTGCAAGCCCCGCATCACCAACTCCATCAACCGCTGGAACGTCGCGGGCGCGTTAGTGAGTCCGAACGGCAACACTCGAAACTCAAACAGGCCCATCGGGGTGGTGAATGCTGTTTTTGGCCGATCCTCCTCCGTCATCTCCACCTGCCAGTAACCGGACGCCAGATCGAGGGTGGAAAAATACCGCGCTCCTGCGAGACTGTCGAAGGTGTCGTCGATGCGGGGTATGGGGAAGGCATCGCCGAGCGTGACTGCATTTAGTTTACGGTAATCGACGCAGAACCGGGTTGACCCATCCTTTTTCGTTACTAGTACCACCGGTGCTGACCAGGGGCTCGCCGAGGGCTGAATTATGTTATCGCGAAGCATGTCCCCAACTGCCTCTTTGATTTGGGCGCGTTCGGGTGCGCCCACTCGGTACGCAGGGAGTTTGATGGGTCGGGCTGCACCAGTGTCAATTTGATGCTTAACAAGGTCGGTCCGACCCACGTCCGAGTCGTGTTCGCTGAACACGTCGGCATACTCCCGCAGTAACTCGCGCAGCCGATCGGCCTCTCCTTTAGGTAAGTCCGCCCATGGTACATGTAACGCGTCGAGAAGGGGAACGACCTCGGCTCGGGGAGTCGGGCCGACTCGCCAGGCCAGGTCCTGCTCACCCTCAGGACGACCGGGGTCCTCAGCCCAGAGTGCGAACACCGAGTCGTTAGAGTGGCGTGCGTGCAGGGGGTGTACTGTGGCTATCGGGGTGCGCCGTCGCAGTATTGCTGGGGTATTGTGGGGGTTAAACATCCGCATAAACAATCGGTCTCCATCTGCGTTTACCAACGTGGCGGATCCCACAACCCCATACCGTTTTGCCAACTCCGGGTGAGGAGTTAGCATTACCTCCCCTGATGGTCGGAGCGCGGGGTCGGTGGGGGATGTTGCCACCGGCACCAGCATCTCGGTGAGCGGGCCGATGGTGACTGCCGTCGCCAGGATAGCGGCCACAGGTGCAAAGCGGCGGCGCGTTGGTTCTCGTCCCAGGAACGGTATCCGCTCGCCGTTGCTCTCCATGGTGGCGCATCGCTGGCGGGGTTGCACGTTGAGTCCCAGCCGTTCTAAGAGGTCGGTACCTGCGATACACTCGTGACACAACGCACTCGACACGTAGAACTCCTGGGTGCACACCTGACTGCCTATGCGGACCTCTAGGGTGGCTCTCCCCAGCAGCCCCATTCCGGCTCCGCTCGCCGTGTGCAGCGCGCGGTCCGGTGCCTGCAGGTGACGCACGTCGACCCCGATCGCGCTGCAGTGCGCTGCGCTCACGAGCGAGTCCACCGCCCCCGTGTCCAGCAGGATTCGGGTACTCACTCTGTTTACTTCCCCTTCCACCAGCGACGTGGCCCCCGTGATCCACGCCACCAGCTCCCGTAGCCAGTCGCCAGGAGTCACCGTTTCTATGGGCGTTGTTGCTGGAACCTGTGTGGAGATCACTCGCTCGCCATTATTCTCATTATCGTCCATTTGTATCGGGACCGCGTCGATTGCACCCCTAGTTGGTCCGCTCTCTAGGGGGCGTTGGAGTTTAACCCCCGCGTCTGTCTCGCTCGGGTGATTTCAGGACAGTCCCTCACTAGATGCCCTCGGCGATCGCACATATAACATGCCCGGGGAGGGGGGGCGGTTCCGTAGCGGGTCCCCTGTCCGCTCCCTCTCCCTCCCCCAGTACGCAGTTGCCCCACATCGGACTCTAATTGGGACACCCTCCCGGCTAGCCCCCCTACTGTCGAGTGTAGTTCCCCCATCTCAGACTGGAGGGCCTTCATATTTTTATTTGCTTCCTCACGTGCTTGGGTTATCATATCCCCCACGCCGGCCTGTAACCCGGCTACCCACCCCGGGGTGGTCTCGCTGGGTCTCTGGGGCTCCCTTGCCCGTCCCCTTACTGCGGTGGTGAGCTCTTCCTCCTCGTCGGAGAGTAGGCTCGCTACGGCGCACTCTCGTCCCCTCCCTCGAGGCTGCGCGCGCTCACCCGAGAGTTTCTCGCATTTGCGCGCGCGCTTGACGAGGGTGTTAAAGGAGAGGCGTGCACCGTCTATATTTGGCTGCCACCACGGGGTGCGTGCCAAATATCGCTGGACCTTCCCGGCGGCAAGGCCCTCAATTATTTTTGCCTCGTACTCTGGGTACGCGAGCTGGGTCAACATGCGTACGTCCTCGGCGTAATCTCGTAAATCTTCGCCGGGTTGGCGGCGGCGTGCCTCTAATGCCGCCTGCGCCTCCTCCTCATCATACTTGCCGAAGCGCTCTTCGAGTTGGCACATTAGTTCCTCCCAATGAGTTTGAGCGCTTGCGGGCAAAGCTTCCACAAAGTCAGCTGCCCGTCCATCTAAATGTAGTTCTAACTGCTGCAACGCCTCCTCATCTGTCCACCTATTAACCTTTTTAGCCCCCCTGATGCTGCGGGCAAACGATTTCCATGATGGAATTCCTTTGCCCGTAAATGTGCATTTGATTTTAATCTGGGTTGGGGGGCCTCTTTCCCTTGGGGGTGCGGGGGATCGTCCCGTTTCTGACACCACTTTGTCGAGGTCGCTAGCCCCCGAGATCCCTCCCTCAACAATGCTAACGGCCGGGCTAACATCATCCCTCGCTCCCCCGCTGCTGTGCGAACCGCTGCTGAGTTCCTCACCCATGGTGTGGGAGCCGTCGCTCGAGGATTCCCCTCCACCGCGGGTCCGCGTAATGGGCATGGTTAATTACCGAGTAGTATTCTGCCCCTCTCTACTACGATACTTCCCTTTCCTAATCGCGCGACTGCAACCCACACGGAGCGAACGCACGCACGCCCACACACACGCCGCTCCGCGCACTCCAACTCAACTCACGTTATGATCGCGCACCTGTATCACACACGGAGTGAACACACGCGACACCCACTCTCGCACCGCTCTGCGCAGCGCTCCCCCGAGGCGAGCCGCAGCACTACAGAATCACTGCGTACCCACGCGCAACCCGCGCGCTCAGCTCCGCGCAGCGCTCACTCACGTGGCGAACCACTGTGCACACAGCGCACCCACACGCTCACACTGCACGACAAGATCACGCGAGACCACGCTTCGCTATTAATGATTTATTATATGCTACCTGCGAATTGATGTTGAATCAGTGAGTCGACGAGGCTGGCCTATTCCACCCAAACCTGTACCTATTCCCTATTTATCGGCTTACGCTACCCTACTTCACCTCCCCACTCACAGCGCACCTCGATGCGTCGCGCGGACGCCCGGGTCGCTGGCTGGAGCCGCGGCTGGTCCGCTGGCCTGGAGAGAAGAGAGCGATTTCCCCTTTGCGCCCCTCTATTTATCCTCCCTACCTCAAAGGGATGCTGCGCTGAACAATGGGCTCGTGCACCTCGAGCCCGCGCACGGCGGTTCCGGGCGCTTTTGATCTGCTAATCAGTGAGCGGCGTTGGCGGCGTACATCCTAATTAATCCCTTACCCTTCCTAACAATGGGGCCTGCGCGCTCAAGCGTAATTATCCCAACCCTCCATGACTATGCGCAACAGCTCCTGCGGTCCCGCTATTCATGCTGTCCCGTCCCTCCCCTGCTTGCCCCGTCGACCCGTGGGGGTGTGTGTGGGGGGAAATGCGCCTCAACCGCGGTGGCCGAATGCCCCATGCCGCGACCACACCATATTAAGGCTGGTCGCAGCGCCGCGGCGCAACGTAGCACGGGGGAGGTCGTCCAATTCCCTGATCGCCGGAAACCGTGAGAGTTAACCCCGATAAGGGTTTCTCGGATAAAAACCGGTCGGCCAGGTGACCTCCCCTCGGAGCTCTATGGGGGGGGGGGGGGGGGGGGGGGGAAATGCGTGCGGGTGTCTTCGTGTGAGGTGAGGTGAGGGAGACGCGGGGTTGGCTCCGTTGCTTGGTGGTGGCGAGGTCGGGGATTTGGGCGCCTGCCGAACGGCTTCGTGGCGGCGGCATCACAGTATTATTAGTTTTGAACAACAAAAATGGAGGTTCATGATTATTATCGCATAATAATAATTATAATTGCACTGTGATAATGTTAGAATCACACTTTGGCCATATGCATGTTAAGTGAATGCGAACCGGGGGTAGGATATGCAAGATTTGAATCTCATTACAATTATTAAAATCCCACTGTATTCGCATTAGAATCAAACTGTCCACTGTTGGATGAATGTCATGTTAATTTAATCGAATAGCTATAAACGGTATGTAAACAGATAAAGTGTATAACAATCACATATTATAACATCTTAAACAACTACGCTGGTTTGGTCGTCTGCGTGCGTATCTGGACGTTAATTTATTTACGGACCCGCCCAAACAGCTCGCTCTGATTCGATGAAAATAAAACAGCCGGCAAAAAGCCACAGCTCACTTTGATTCGATAAAAATAAATAATTAACACGCCCGCAAGAGAGCGATAGCATAGGTTTGGCAAGGTCTGCGCCGCAGTGCTGCAGTGCACTGTGGGCGCAGACCCTGCGCTGTGTGAGTGTGGTGTGTATGCAAGTGGGCGAATGATAGTTACGCTAATATTACGTATATTTATGTAAAAAATGGGTGCTGCGTGCTGCGATTAGTGGAGTCCCCAAACAACTTTACCTTACGAGTAGGCAGGGGTCGCTATACAGTAAGTCTTAGCGGACTGAGCTGGCAGCTTCACCTGCCGGGACCACGGCCAGTTGCGTAGCGCACCCCTACAGTTTCGCCCATGGGTCAATACCCCCATGGGGCAACCCAGCTGACTGTTTGATGGGTACAATGGGTACTTTTTGGTTTATCCCGCTTATTACCATTATTATGTATTGACGTTGATCACGTCTCCATGGACGGCTTGCTGTCTACTTCGGTTGTGTAATTCAGATGTTGTGCATGCTGCTGCTGGTAAGGGCATGTGTTGCATAATATGCAGCATGTGTCCGCGTATCATGTTTGGCACGGATGCAGTTGGCGTTATTGTACATTTATCATGTTTTGGAGTGGCAATCCCATGCACTTTGAAATTTAATAAACTGTCAAAAAAGGTTGCAGCCCGGCCCCCGCCGCTGTCACTCTCTGGCCGTTGCACAAGCCATATCGGAATTTGCGACATGCTAAAACAATCAGTACAGTGTGACACCACCCGGGTAACTCCCGGGTTCAAAATGGCCATTGGAAAGTGATCGCTGTATTGAGATGATTATGGTACTACCACAGGGTATTGTGAACGGTTCAGGAGGAGGAGAGGTCTGGATTTGTAAGTCTCACAGTACCGGTAAGAAGCGCCGGGTTGGGGATGCCCTCCACAATGGGAATATGTAAACGTAAAAACACCAACAAAATATTTTTTTATAAGAAAAAAATAGGTGGCCCCATAACGGATTTGTCTGTGTCTGTACATACAGACGGAGGATGCAGGGGCCAACCTGTGTGCGATCGGAACGGTGCAATTGCTGACCAATGTCACTGTGGATGGCGCACACGCTGACGCTCACCGGAGCTGTGTCTTTGCCATGCAAGGGCATGGTGGATGGTGGAGCGCATATGGATGGTGCGTTACGAATAAAATAAAACAAAACAATCCGCTGGAAGCAGCCATGCGAGCAGGCTACCTTGAGAGCGATCGCGAATGGGTTGCGTGTCTGGAAGAAGCCTCGCTCTTTCAGATGCCGTACCAGCTTCGTCAACTCTTCGCTACGATTCTGCTGTATTCCATGCCAGCAGATATGAAGGGTCTCTGGGATAAATTCTATGACCAATTGGCTCGCGATTACGAGTACCAGTACCGCCAGCTGACCAAAAAAGAAGAAATGGTAAATCTTCTTGGTTCTTTCGGTAAAGTCATGTAGAAGGGAAGTAATAAAATAAAATAAAACATAATAAAATAATTCTCACGATGTTTCGGCCACAACGCAAGCAGCCGTCCTGAGGTGAAAACCAGGTCTGTCGAGGCGACAGCGTCTGAATGAAACAGCACACGTGCTTGGAGCATATATATAAGCTGGGTTGGAAGGGGGGGAAAGGGCGCCTTGACAAAATAATTTGCATTTCAAGAGGAATTTAGCATATTTATGGAAAATTCAGGTATGTGATTAGTACTACTTATGCCCGTGCATTATGCAGGATTAGCAGCATCAATTGGTGGGGATATGGGAAATGCAAGTATGTAATTAGTACTACTTATGCCCGTGCATTATGCATGATTAGCAGCATCAATGGGAGGGGATATGGGAAATGCAGGTATGTGATTAGTACTACTTATACCCGTGCATTATGCAGGATTAGCAGCATCAAAGAAAATAAAAGAAATGGTAAAGTTCAAGACCCTTCACAGCCTCCATGAGTTTCTCACGGCAGGTGGGATGGCTCTGTCGGACTTTGACGACTCGCTGCTTGAGAACAACCGTATCCGCCGCGAATTGCACACGAAGGACTTCCCATTTCGACTTCGGTGCAAACAGTTCCCCATTGTCCCAGCCTTCGCGATGACCATCAACAAGGCGCAAGGGCAAACTGTTCACAACCTGGGATTATATCTACCAACGCCATGCTTCTCGCACGGCCAACTGTACGTGGCACTATCGCGAGTCACGGCAAGATCCAACATCAAGGCGCTTATTGAGGGACCTGACGACGAGGAGGAAGACGGAGTGTACAGGAAGAATATCGTGTATTGCCAGATATTTGAATAAGTTGCATTCTATATTTGAATAAGTTGCATTATTGAATATTGTCGATTGAGCGTATCATAAAAATACATATAACCTCACAAAAATAAACATAAAACAATCACCAAAATATGTATATTGTGTCCAGCCACTTTCAACTCCCCACCAACCAAGGATATACACACCGCCCGCGAAGCGGGCGGCGACTGCTAGTGACTGCAGGTATTGCGGTCTATGCAAACATGACTCCTTGTAAAAAGGTGTCAGTTTTGTTGCCAGATAGAAGGGTAAAAAAACAATTATCATATTTTTACTGGCAAATGAGGTTCCCACAATTTTAAGCCAATTTAGGGGCACTGCAATGTCACCTGTCCTGTGAGGGTCGGCCAATCTACTGGCACCGGGAAACCGTGGGACTATCCCTCTCGGGCCCCTTCGGATTAAAACCCGATGTGCCAGGTAACCCCCCGTCTGGACACTACATGGGCACGCTGAGTGTGGTTGTGTGTTTGGTGCGGGGGCTTGGAGTCGGATCGCAGCATTTGCGGAGTTGCTCCGTGGTCATGGAACCATATAGCCCCTCAGGTGCCTGTCCCCGTCCTGGGTTGACTGAAGCACCTCGCCTGGGCCACCCCAACCAGGTAGTGCTGCGGAGTCCGTTGGACTTGCCTGGCCCTCCTTGCCGGTTTCGTGGGTGGTGGCTCCACTGTCCGAGGTTCTGGCAGTGGTCTCCGTCTCCATTCCAGAGGCGCCTCCCATCCTCCGGCGTCCACTGGCTGGGGGACAAACTCAGGGGCAGAGGGGTTTAAGTACCAGCGCGCCCGCCGTCTTTTTGCCCGGCCGGGGTCCGCTGGGAACTGGGGCCCTGCTAGGCCCATGTACGGCGCAAAGCCGTCAGGCATGGGGGGCATGGGAGGGGGCGTGGGGATTCCGGGGTTTCGGGATATCTGAAGAGCGGGTCTCTCCCCCGCTGGGGCCGCCCTCCACAGTTTTAGTCGGCGGACATTGACCACCGTCTCTCGGCCCCTCTCCCCACCCTGGATCAGTACCGTCATAGGGGGAGATCCATCGCACCACGATCCAGGGTCCGCGCCAGTAGGTGGTCAGCTTCCCCACCTGTCCGGCCACCATGCCTGGGGTATGCAGCCATACCTTAGAGCCCGCCGAGTAGAAGGGGAGCTAAACACGGGGGCAGGTGCCCTGCTCTTGCTGCTTATGTGCGGCTTCCCCCTGTTGGTAGGCCCGGCCACGGGCCCCTCGCAGGGTCCCCATAAGGTGATAAGGTGTCCCCCTCCTCCGGTTGTGGTGGTGGAACGCTGAACAACAGATTTGCCGGCAGGCAAAACTCCCGACCAAACATCATTAGGAAGGGGTTTTGACCAGTGGAGGTGTGCACCATGGTAGTGTAGGTGAACAGAGCCTAGAGGAGGTATTCGTCCCAATCCTGCTGATTGGCGGCTGCCATGCGTTTGAGCTTCCCATATAAGGTCTGGTTCATGTGCTCCACCATGCCATTTGCCTGGGGATGGTATGCCATGGTTCGGTCCTTCTGGATTCCGAGCTCCCGGCACAGCGTCTGAAATAGCTCTGCCTTGAACTCACTAGTCTGGTCAGTAATGCCTCGTTTTGGGATCCCATGTTAAAACACGTAATGCTCCACAAATGCCCGGGCGACCACAAGGGACGTTTTATTGGGGATGGCCACTGCCACTGGGTAGCGCGTGATATACTCCACTGCTACGAGAATATACCGGTTGCCTCAGTGGGATCATGGGAATGGCACCTGTAGGTTGATCCCCACTAGCTGGTTCGCCCGCCTGACGCAGAACGGCCTCAGGGGCACCTGATACCGCGCCGGTTTCTGCCCACACCGTTGACAATTGCAGCAGCCCTGTATCCAGGTGACCACGTTTTGTGTCAGTTTGGGCCAGAGATACAGGCAATGAAGGTTCTCCCGAGTGTGCCGTTCCCCATCATGGCCCCCGAACGGGTGGTCGAGCACCAGCCGTAACAGCTGGGCAGCACCTGGGCAGAAACACAGATGCACCCCGGCTGCCTGGCTTCGGTTAGTTCCCGCACCACCCCACTCTTTACACACAACCGGTCGAGCAAACCACTCCAGGGTCCCTGTAGGGTGACCTTTTCCTCCCGCAGGGCCGCTGCCGTCACCACCAGGTCCGGGTCCCGCTGCTTGGTCTGTCGCAGCTGCTCGTCGTCCAGGCCCGGGAACGCACAGCCGACGTCCTCTTGGATCTGACCAGGCCGGGCCAAGCGGCCCATCAGACTCCTGGTTGCGGGCTCTGTGCTCACAGGGCGGCACACGGGGTCCCCGGCTCCTTCCACAGGGACCTCTGTGGCACACATGGCACTCTCTCTCAATCGAGGGAGTTTGTCTCAGGATGTTCCAGGGGGGCTATTGCCTGTTGGCAGCATCCCCCTGTGAAGCACGGGCAGGCCTCCTCAGCGCACTGCGAGTCACCTTGACAATGCATCCGCGTTTGCATGCGTCCATCCAGCCCTGTATTCGATCTGCAGGTTATACTCCTGCAGCTACATCAGCCACCGGGCCAATCTCGCTGAATCCCTTCACAAATCGACGATAATAAGTGGCTAGCCCCAAAAATGACCTGATCTTCATCAGGTTCCTCGGCCGTGGCCACTCCACTATGGCACATACCTTTTTCTGGGTTGGTGTGCACCCCTGCCTCGCAGACGCGGTGTCCGAGGTACCCAACCTCGCACTGTGCAATATGACACGTGGCTTGAGCTTGAGATGGGCTGCTAGCAGTCATTGGGACACCTCCAGTAACCTGGTCCAGTGCTCAGACAGGGATTCATTGCATTGGTTGATTTCACCTTGTTAACCTTTGTGGTGTAAACAACGTGGTACCGACAGGTTGTCTGAAGTACCATACTGTTTGAAACTTTTAATATCTTTCACAAAATAGTCTCTGGATTTTTTAGTGGTTTTGGTGAAATATATTGCATAAAATCTCTGAATTTAAAAGGTAATGAGGTATTTGATAACATCTGTAGAAAACAAGAATAACAATACTGTACGTGTATTAATTAGCAAGGCATACAACCAACCTCCAATTTACACAAATAAAACAATTGCATTTCTAGATTTGAAGCTTTCGTGACTGCAAGGATTCATATTCTTAGGTTTTTTCAGTAAAGTCACGTAGGTAAAAAAATAAAATAAAAATTAATAAAAGTAAAATAAAATAAAAATAAAAATCACGACGTTTCGATTGCAACACAAGCAATCATCATCAGGTATAAATGAAATAGCAACAAAAAATTCTAACCAGAAAAACTATAGACAGACATATAAGCAGACAGATATCACCAAGATACATAGAGAGAGAGTAACACAGGTACAGAGAGGAAGATCGTCTCTGTGGAGTGGCCTTAAATAGGCAGAGAGGGCGGTGGTAGAGAGATGGAGGGGTTAGATAAAAAATTAACATGTCAATGAGTGCGGAAAACGCGTAAAAAAATTAACATGTCAATGAGTGCGGAAAACGCGTAGTAAAGTAAGCAAGTTTGAACATTAGGAGAGAGGGAGAAAGAACACACTAAATTAAATAACCTAGCAAAATATCGAAATGTTATGTAATACAACACAGAGAGTCGGTCAACACACAATTAACGCATAGCCTGGTCGATTACGTATTTCAAAGATTGCTAAGTTAGAATTTAAGTGTGAAAATTCCAAAGAAATACGAAACATAAAACAAAAGGAACGGAGACACACAGACAGAGCAGAACATAAGAACGACAAAAAACGAGTGTAGACAGAAAAAAGTACACTAAATACACAGACAAAGAGAGAAAACAAAAACCCAGAGAGAGAGAAAAAAATTAACTTGGAACTTCTCCGTGGAAGTGGTTCAATTCTATATTTGAAGCGTTCGTGATTGCAAGGATTCAAATTCTTAGGTTTTGTCAGTAAAGTCACGTAGGTAAAGAATTAAAATTAATAAAAGTAAAATAATTAATTTTAATTTTAATTTTTTACCTACGTGACTTTACCGAAAAAACCTAAGAAAACAATTGCATTTTTTGCATTACCCATATTTGTGGATCTCTTTATTCACTACCACTGATAATTATCTATCATAATAGAGTTGAATATACAATTGTTACCATGAAAGAATGACGATCCTGATGAGGCATACAAATGTAACTCAGTGATATTTATTCAATCAAAATAACTCCATACATATAACGTAATGTGTTTGCCAACAAATAGAACAATATTGAAACCAACATTACCCATTAAGTAACACAACTAAGTAACAATCCACCCATTAATACAATTAAAGCTCAAAATAACAACTGAAGCAGATGATTAATGGATAGCAGAATACGTTTTAGAATTGGTGGCAAAAGAGACATTTAGCCAAAGGAAAGAGTTGTCAACAATATCGATGAGTGAAACAGTGAAGAACAAGAGTGACGATGATGATCATGTCGATTATAGCTATGCATGGAACGGAGGCGTGGATATTGAAAAAGGATGGAGTGAGATGTTGAGAAGCGTTTGAGGCGTGGATATGGAGGTTGCAGAGCAGAGAGTAGCTGGGCAGAAAATTAAACCAATGAAGATATCTTAACAGCATCTACCAAAGAAAAACTAATTTGTAATCCAGCAGAAGGAGAGCACACACTTAGATTGAATGCATTCTACAAGGGGACGGGTTGAAAGGGAAACAAATGACAAAAAGTTCAGGGATTGGGATTTTGGAGGATCTGAAGGAGGCATTTGTGGAAATGAATACAATGGCAGAGAACAGAACAGAGTGTACTGCTAACATGGCCGGTCGAAATGGCGTCACATTCAACGATATTTTTGGAAGGTGAGGTTCTCACATTGTGTGACGACATGACCTTGCCATTCAAGGTTATCCAATGTGAAGGTTTTATCACCAAGTTTAGGCCAACCTCTTTATCAATTTGCCCGCGTTGATATCGGTTAAATAATAACAATCACACAACTTTTTTCCAAACATTAATTTATATTGGATCATCTTGAGAAAAGTTACTGTGAATCCATGATAAAGATAGACAGACCGAGATAATGCCTTACTAATCTTTAGGTAGCTTGGTAAAAAAAACCCGGTCACAGAAATTCAAGTTCTGCATTCACACATACAGGTAAAAATATAGTACATTACATTTTATATCAACAACATTTTGCAGTGCTATATGTTAGAATGCTTTGGAGATACAAACGATAGAAAAATATACATTTAAAAATGTTAACATGTTTATTTTATGCGTAAATATGGTACTTATTTAGACGAATATATGTTGGAAATAACGAATAATTAATGCTTATTGCTGATTTTTTCACGACTTGTATTATTATATATAATGATAATTTCTAAGACGCCTCGAAACAATCCCTATCAGTGTCACGTATGTAAAGGAGCATGTAAGCGGGAAACAACAGAGGGAATAGACACAAAATAGAGAACTAGAAAGAGAAGGCCGTTTATACAAATAGATCTTTAGCTAATACATAAACGTCTCAAACTACTGTGAGTTCCTGACCTCTAAATTTAGGGAATTCAATAGCTTGGGTGCTGTACAAACAAAAGCACAGTGGTAGCCCAGTTTTGAACCCTCCATCATGGATTATGCTGAGTAGGGCACGATTCATGGATCTCAGAGATCCCAGTGGCCAGATAGTGGAGCATATGACTGGATATTGAGGCTTGTGGCTGGATAGTGGAGTGTGTGGCTGCATAATTGAGTTTGTGGCTGGATCACGGAGTGTGTGGCTGAATCAACTCCTATATATAAGCTGCATTATGCCAATTTGCAGCCCTGGACCCCAGTATGATGAATCTGAAACTCAATTCGCTTTTAAAACAGAAGCCAAGGTAGAGACATCAGCACAGGTCAGACATGGTCATGAAGAGGAGTGTGAGTGAGCCTCAAACGGCCACATTTTGGACATACTTTATGCTATTCAGGAGGTTACTTGGGGCTCTCGAGAGCAAAGCATTTAAAAACGAGCACGTGGACGAGATTATCAGCATGTTCATATAAAAGGAATGTGGTGCCACTTGGGTAAAATTCATTGAATAGAAGAATTATGTCCGCAAAACTCTTGTGACATGTGAACGAAAAGTTGAAGACTGATCCAAGAAGACACCAAGATTTCTAGCTTCGTTTGTTAGATAGACATCATGACGATGGATCACCAGATTGATGGGGGGTAAAGTCGGACAGCTGGTGGGGGTGGGCAATTAGAGGGATCTTGCTTTCATCACCGTTAGCTTAGAGAACATTCTGCCACATCCAATAGTTTATGAGAGACTGCGAAGAAGTGAGCACACATGCCAATTACACAGACTCTGATCCCAATTAAAAATAGATTAATGTGTCATCCATGTACCAATAGTAGCATAGCCCTTGACGTTTTAAGCGAATCTCCAAGCAGGACCACGTACACACTGTATAAACTGTGACCGAGAACAGATCTTAAAACCGCCCATAGACGATTTTGCAAGGAAGGAGTGGAATCATTGCAAGCCAATGTCTGGGACCCCTATAAAGAGTTTCAAATGCTCTGATCAAGAAGACTAAAATCTGCGCTCAGATCAAGGAGAACGATAAAGCTTGCAAAGCTTTTTATTTGGAGACGTTAGCAAATAATTGACGACCCTCACCAGAGATGTATTGGTGCTACATCCTGGTCTAAAACCTGACTGAAATGGACCAAGCAAGTTGTTTAAGGACAAATGTTGATGATACAGTGTGGTCACTGCTGGTTACACCAACCCACGGGGGATTATTCTGTCCGTCGTCCATTCCAAATTTGAGAGGGGTGGGTGGGGCTGGGTAGAGAGGGGAAGGTGGGGAGGGAGGGGCTTGGTTGGGAGGGTAGGGTGGGGAGGGGCCAGTGATAGGGAGGATGGGGCTGCATGGGGAGGGGAGAGTGGGGAGGGGCTGGGTGGGGAGGGTGGGGAGGGGCTGGGTGGGGAGGGTGGGGCTGGGTGGGGGGTGGGAGGGGTTGGGCTGGGTGAGAAGGGGCTAGTCACCCCGTGTTGCCCTTATAAAACTTAACGTTTAACAGGTAGGAACAACAGGTTGCACACTGCCAACTAGGGATTATTTGTCTGTCGTGCATCGGAATGCAGCCTACCCATGCCCCCCCCCCCCACCGACCACCGAGCAGGGCCACGATTGGTTGAGGATGTCGGGGAGGGTGGGGGGAAGTTAAACACACCCAATCATCCAACTCCCCCCCCCCCCCACAAACGCCGAGCATGGGCCGCCATTGAAAGAGGTGGGGTGTAAACACGCCCACTCATGCAATCCCCACCGAACACCGAGCAACGCCGCGATTGGTTGACAATGTCGGGGAGGGTGGGGGGAAAAGGGTAAACATGCCCACTCATCTAACTGCCCCTCCCCCTGAACGCCGCGCTGAGTGTGTGTGAGTCTGAGAGTGTGAGAGTGAGTGTGTGTGACTCTGAGAGTGTGAGAGTGAGTGTATGTGTGTGTGAGTCTGAGAGTGTGTGAGTGAATGTGTGTGTGTGAGAGTCTGAGAGTGTGAGAGTGAGTGTGTGTGAGTTTGCGAGTGTGAGAGTGAGTGTGTGTGTGAGTCTGAGAGTGAGTGTGAGAGTCTGAGAGTGTGAGAGTTAGTGTTTGTGTGAGTCTGAGAGTGTGAGAGTGAGTGTATGTGTGTGTGGCTCCTGCCACCATGAGGGGCTCCTGCCACCATGAGGGGTGGACAGTCCTATTCTCGGGGCAGGAGACTGCCAAATAACAGGGTGTGGGCTCTTCTCTGAACAAAATAATGAAGGGGGCGTGGGAGTGTGGCGGTGAGGTGTGGGAAGCTGTAAGCCCCAGGATACTTTGGGCTCGCCTTCCCATAAACCGGAGGCGAGAAGTGGTGGTCGTGGTTACTTATGCCCCCACCGAAGACGAACATCCATGGAGGGATGCAGGCAAAGCTGAGTCAGATGACATCTATAACCTCCTGTCACAGGTGCTGGCTAAAGTGGCCACTCAGGACAGAGTCATCTTGTTTGGTGAGTTGGTCATAATGCTGCCACCTGGTCTGGAGTGATTGAAAGGCATGGGCCAGATCAGCTCAATAACAATGGTAGGAGGCTGCTAGATTTTTGTGCAGCCCATGGGCTTGTAATTACACACAACATCATGGATGCATGCCGGTTCCAAGAAAGAACATCTGCTGGACTGCATAGTGACGGACCAGCGGATGCGAGCCCATGTATTTGACACCAGGACCTAACGTGGAGCTGATCTGCCCTCTGACCATCGACTGTAAAATGCGCCTGCCATTCTTCCACTTCGGTGGTGGGTGTACACCCAGGACCCCATTCCAACCTAAAGTGACCTGGTCTCAGTTAGCTGATGAAAGTTGCAAGCGAGAATTTCATCATCGCTTGCAGCTGGGGTTGGCATCATCCCCCACTCCTCCTGATGTCGAGGGTAAATGGGCGAGGTTTAGGACTGTGACTCATGCAGCTGCAATGGCTGCTTTGGGTACGCGGTCCAGACCTCCCCAGAAAGACTGGCTGACAGAGGAGGTGTTCAGGTTAGTTGAGAAAAAGCGAAAGGCCCACTCTCATCGGCTACAGAATCCCACGTCAGAGAATGAGGAGGTTTACCGCAGCCTTCGCTCGGAGGTTCGGAGAGCCGTAAGGCGCTGCAAGGATGGGTGGTGGTCGCGGGCTGCTAAGGAGATGGAGTCTGCCTCAGTGGCCCGCAATCACAACTCACTATTTAATTCCATCAAAAAAGTAACCTGCAGCACCACACCTATTACCATCATTAGGGGAAAAAACGGTGATCCAATCTCCGACTCCCAGGAACAGGTTTGCAGATTTGCTGAGCATTTCTGAGGTCCTGGGGAGGGGAAATCCCTCAGCCAGGAAAACATCATGGCACACAGTGGGGATAACCCTGCTGAGGCTGGGGTGCCTCAAATATTGGAAGAGGTCACTCCCTGTGAGTGGCTGGTTGAGGTGCCATCTGTTGAGGAAATACTGAATGCGATCCGGAGTCTGAGACCAGGAACGGCACCGGGCAGAGATGATCTCCCAAGCGAAATGCTCAGAGAGGGTGAAGTTTGTGCACAAACTGCCCTATATGACATCATAACAACAGTCTGGACCGCTGGGCGGGTTCCGCAGGATTGGAAGGATGCCCTGGTAGTCCCCCTCTTTAAGAAGGGGGACCGCACAGACTGTAACAACTACAGGGGCATTTCACTCCTCAGTGTGCCGGGAAAGGTCCTGGCAAGGATTATTCAACATCGCCTTACTAGGCACGCCAAGGAGAGGCTTGCGGAGCCCCAATGCGGTTTCAGGAAAGGGCGGTCCTGCACAAATGCCATATTTTCTGTCCGTCTGCTAGAGCAGAGGTGTAGGGAATTTCAACAAGACCTACATCTCTGCTTTATTGACCTGGTCAAGGCCTATGATACCATCAGTAGGCCTGGGCTCTGGGTTGTTCTTCGTGCTTTCAGAGTCCCTGACCCTCTGCTCATGATCATTAAGGACTTTCATGATTGTGAGCGGGCCCGGGTTAAACTACGTGGCCGGGAATCAGAGCCTTTCCCTGTACACCTTGGCGTGCGACAGGGATGTCCTCTGGCTCCCACATTATTTAACATCTATTTTGACCACGTAGTTCGTGAAGCCTTCAATCGCTGTACCGGGGGAATATCCATTAGGTACAGATATAATGGGAGGCTGATCGATGCACGGGTGCGATTAAGGGATGGCTCCCTATTGGTCAACCACGTTATGTATGCCTATGATTTGGTAATAGCTGCTCATTCAGAGGTGGAGTTGGAGGCGCTGCTGCTGAGACTGGAGCATACCACTAAGAGGTGGGGCCTTACCATCAGCCCCACCAAAACAAAGCACCTGCCTGGGTATTTTGTACCATCGGACACTTCAACCCCAAAACTCCCATTCGGTGATGGGGCAGTAGTGGAGAGAGTGGAGAGTTTCCCATACCTGGGCAGTGTGCTTATGACTGGCTCCAGTTTAACAGCAGAGGTCTCACTCCGAATCAGATGAGTGGCATTATCTTTTCATCGGTTGCGTAACGCTGTGTGGAAGCGACTTGGTCTGTCGCTCCACACGAAGCTTCAAGTCTTCTCGGCCACAGTCATTCCCTCCCTTCTCTACGCTTGTGAAACGTGGACCCCCCTAATGGAGCATCTTTGCCGGTTGGAAACATTTAGGCTGGCCTTCCTCCGATTCATCCTGGGTTTAACCAGGCTGGATTATGTGAGGAGCTCACAAATCCTTGAAAGATCTGGGCAATGTCCCAACGGAGAGCTCCTCCGGCAGGCAAGGCTGCGTTGGCTGGGTCATGTAGCCCGCATGCCCAGCCACGGTATGCTAAAACAGCTTTTGTTCGGCCGGATTGAGGGGGCTAAACGGATGTGTCACGGGCTAGAGAAGAGATGCAGTGATGTAGTACAGGAGGACGTGGAGCTGAGTGGACTTGCCGATGACTGGTACCAGCGGTGTCAAGATCGGCCTCTGTGGAGGAGGCTCGTGAAGGACGCTACTGGGCAGTTGGAGGCAGTCACCCTCCAACAACAACGGAGGGTGGAGGAGCTATGCTCACAACAACGAGCAAAGCGCCGGGTGGCTAAAGCACAGCAACTTGGCACAGTAGGGGGCACAGGTGGTGCATCAGCCAGTCATCTCGGTCATCTCAGTCAGTCGACCCGTGGAACCTGTGTCTGCCCCGTGACCTCCTGCCAGCGGGCGTTCGACACTTCACGTGGCCTCAAGGTGCACATGGCCTGGCACAAGCGTTGTGGTGACGTCACTGCATCTTAGTGGTGAATGGCGGTTGTTGTTGTGTGTGTCTGAAAGTGTGAGCGTGAGTGTGTGTGTGTGAGTCTGAGAGTGAGAGTATGTGTGTGTGAGTCTTAGTTACCTAGAGTGTTATACAGGTAGGAAGAACAGGTTCCACACTGCCCACCAGGAATTATTTGTCTGTCTGTCGTGCATATCCGGAATTTCACCCACCCATGCACCTCCTCACCAAACATCGAGCTACGCCACGATTGGTTGACGATGTTGGGGAGGGTATGGCGGAAGGGTAAACACGCCCACTCATCCAACTGCCCCCTCCCCCCTGAACGCCACGCTGTCCAACCAAGTTCCTGCCTGCCCACTCCGAAGGAACGTGTAACCTACTCACGCCGGCTTGTGCCCGCCCTCACAGTCAGGCATATTTGCGGAATACACCACGCCGCCGTTGACCCTCGCCATTGACCGAGCAACCCAATGTTACTACCAGCTCCCTCCGCAGGAATGTGTTTAACAAACATGGGAGATTTAAATTTGGACATAAATTGTGGTGCCTTTAACAAGAGGTGGGTGGATATCTGGAGGTATCGGCACAATTGAGGTTGGCAGTCATTGTGAACAAATTGTGCTGATTTTATAAAGAAAAAATTGTGAATGAATTGCAATGAACAGTAGAGATTACAATTTAAGATACTGGCCTGTATTCAGAGGTGATTAACAATGAATATTTTTTTCATTAAACCTAGTGGCAATTAGGCGGGCAGATGGTCAGATGTCGTTAGAGATATGACATCCTTGTAGTTGTGGAGTGATGTCTTAAAAAGATGTCGCTAAATGAAAAAAAACATGACTTCCTCCAGACCCGCTAAGATTGAAGAACCATTGATTTAATCATCCATAGCTCGTCTGAATGCAATGGGAAGGGCTTAGTGGTAGAAATCAGTAAGGTCTTGAGAGGATTTAGATTTAATGGGATCATAATGTGTATGTAAACACATTCCTGCGGAGGGAGCTGGTAGTAACATCGTCAACCAATTGCGGCGTAGCTAGGTGTTCGGTGGGGAGGTGCATGGGTAGGAGGAATTCCGGATATGCACGACAGACAGACAGACACATAATCCCTGGTGGGCAGTGTGGAACCTGTTGTTCCTACCTGTACAACACTTTAGGTAACTAAGACTCACACACACACTCACTCTCACACTCTCAGACACACACACACACACTCTTACACTCTCAGACTCACACACACACACTCACTCTCACACTCTCAGACTCACACACTCACTCACCCTCACACGCTCAGACTCACACACACTCACTCTCACACTCTTAGACTCACACACACACATTCAATCTCACTCTCAGACTCACACACGCACACTCACTCTCGCACTCTCAGATAACAACAACAACCGCCATTCGCCACTAAGTGGCGGTGACGTCACCACGACGCTTGTGCCAGGCCATGTGCACCTTGAGGCCACGTGAAGTGTCGAACGCCCGCTGGCAGGAGGTCACGGGGCAAACCCAGGTGCCACTTGTCGACTGACTGAGATGACCAAGATGACTGGCTGATGCACCACCTGTACCCCCTACTGTGCCAACTTGCTGTGCTTTAAGCACCCGGCGCTCCGCTCGTTGTTGTGAGCGTCGCTTCTCCATCCTCCATTGTTGCTAGAGGGTGACTGTCTCTAACTGCCCAGTAGCGTCCTTCACGAGCCTCCTCCACAGAGGCCGATCTTGACACCGTTGGTACCGGTCATCGGCAGGTCCACTCAGACTCACACACACAATCACCCTCACACTCTCAGACTCACACACACACATACACTCACTCTCACACTCTCAGACTCACACACATACACTCACCTTCACACTGTCAGACTCACACACACTCACTCTCACACTCTCAGACTCACACACACACACTCAGCGTGCCGTTCGGGGGGGAGGCGGTTGGATGAGTGGGCATGTTTACCCTTCTCCCCCACCATCTCCGACATCGTCAACCAATCGTGGTGTTGATCGGTGTTCGGTGGGGAGGGGATTGCATTACTGTGCATGTTTACACCCCACCCCTACCATTGGCGGCCCCACCCCTCCCACCCCCCATGCAGCCCCACCTTCCCCACCACTGGTCCCTCCCCACCCTACCCTCCCAACCAGGCCCCTCCCTCTCCACCCTCCCCTCTCCACCCAGCCCCACCCACCCCACCCATATTTGGAATGCACGACGGACAGAATAATCCCCTGTGGGCTGGTGTAACCAGGAGGTTACTACCAGTAAAAGCAGTCTCCTTAAAGAGCACGTAAAGGCAAAGGCTTCAGTAATTGTAGTGTAGTTTAGCATATAGTAAGACAAATGGCATTGCGGTAAGGAGAGTCACCAAAGTAAGCACATCTTGGAAATGACTGCACAGTGATTAGATGAGCCTATATAAAGGTCATTGACTGGAAAGCCAATGGATCATACTTATTTCAGGGTATGTCCGAGGGTGTGAGTCGGGCCAAACAACTCAAGAATGGAAAGGAAGTGTGTTACTGAATAATGTATTTGTGCATTTCCATGAATGTTAACAGCTGCAAATAACAGAATCCAGAAGCAAGCCGCTTAGAGGAGATCATTGGTGGTCGATAAAGGAGTATGATTGAGCAGAATTGCAGCAATGGCTGCACAGTCCTACAATGTACATACACCTTCATATATATGCATACGTTGGCTTGCAAATATCTATGCACCATTGTTAATAATTACTGCAAAGTTATCATATTAACCTGCATTAATAATATACATATTCCTAACTGAGTAGCGAAGCATGGGATTTACCTCATAGTGTGTTGCCCTCTTTTCAGCCGTCGCACACTTCGCCTGGATATATCCATGAACACATGCATCCGATGATGAAAACATTAATACACATTCTGGGGAGCATGTATTATACAATGCAATGGTTACTTAAGCTTATATACCTGTAACGTACATATAGAGCAATTAGTAAATTTTCACAAATCTGCGTTTTCACTTGAGCTCATCTTATATTGCTCTCAACAACTGTCCCCAACCACCACTACTTATTCCTATGTGGGCACACTCCCCCCTTCCACAGCCTCCACTACTACCCCATACGTTTTAAGTCTCAAGGATTACGCTTGAGACTCACATTTTGTCACGATCGTTAGTATCTCATGGCCATCCAATGTAATCTCATGTTTATTATTTTTTTCTGTTGTAAATAACTCACTCAATCATACTGTCTGATTCTTTCGGTAAAGTCACGTAGATAGAAAAATAATTAAAGAACACGACGTTTCATTCGCAACACAAGCGCTTAATATAGGCACGGGAGGGGGGGGGGTTAGAGTCGTTGCTGCAGGAGTTCACAGGGGAAAGGGGGGAGGGTTTGTGGAGCGACGGGTGGGGGATGGGGAAATTAGCATATCAATGACATTGAATTAGTAAACGAAAACAACACGGGTGTAAGAGTGAGAATCACAGCAGTTAAAATTTGACGTAGTTTATCACGCCCTTCCAATGATTGCTCAATCTGAATCATCTTCTCGATGAAAGTGTTGTCTTTGTTTGTATATCTGGATGGTTTCATGAACAAATGTCTGATAGCAGCCCGAGGGTTTGCAGGGCACCTTGGTCTCGGAAAAAAACTATGTTATGTGTGCCCACAGCATTGAAACAATGATCCGCCACAGTCGGGGTGTTGGTTCTACCCTCAGCTGTACTTAACTCAGCTCACTTGGTTTCTCTAATCAAGGACATCTCACTGTGCCGGATGATTTGCTTGTCAGTTTCGATGTAGTCTCTCTGTTCACCAATGTACCTGTATTTGACACCATTGTACTCATTGAAGACTTGGTCCAACAAGGACTTAATTCAGATGTACCAACTCTGGTAAGGTATTGTCTCACCAACACATACTTCACCTGGAATGGTACATTTTACAAACAAAATGAGGGTACCCCAATGGGTTCTCCCTTATCACCAGTGGTAGCGAATGTTTTCATGGAGAAATTTGAAACAGATGCCACCCAGACATCTACCCTATGTCCTTCCTTGTTGAAAAAAGTACATAGATGACATGTTCGTCATCATCCCACATGGCCTGCCAGCACTGAACCAATTTCTCAACTACATCAATCCCGTACTCCCATCTATCAAATTCACCATGGAAGATGGCTCGTTGAAACATTCGGTTTACAGGAAAGCCACCCACACGGATGCCTATCTAAAGCCTGACTCCCACCACCATCCAGCCCAGAAGAATTCGCTCATCAAAACACTACACCATAGGGCCCGTTGATGGACCCTGATTAATCCTTCATGATAGCCTTTTAATGTAGATAGAGGATTGTCGTCCCCACCGCTCTCCGGGGTCACTTAGTTTGCGTGCTGCATGAGGATAAGCTTTTGCACCTAAGTGTCCAGAAGTACCTCTTGACACTGCACCATGACTATTATTGGCCGGAGATGACTGCTGATGTCTTCAGATGGATCCAAGGATGTGTTGAATGTGCGCGCAGGAAACCGCCGCAGCAGAAGTTCCATCCGCCACTGCAATCCATTTCGGGCCCTTTCCGGCCACTCCACGAGGGAATACATTTATTTTAGTGAGGGTAGAATATTTTTCCCGATGGCCTATGGCTTGGCCGCTGTCTGACCAATTGGCGGCCTCCATTGCGGAGGCGTCTTTGTATGTTTATGTGATGGACAAGGAAGCCCTGGAACAATTGCTCACTTACCAGGGGTACAATTTCTCGTTAAAATTGCTGCGTGAGGTTGGCGACGCCTTGGGTACTAGGAAAATTAGGACGTCACCATACCACCCGCAGATGGATGGAATGGTGGAGTACCTGAATAGAACTTTGACCTCCATGCTCTCTCAGGCAGTCGACTTCGGGCAGGCGGATTGGGATTTGCATGTGCCGAGTGTGTTGGCCATGTACAGGATGGCCCCTCATGCTTCCACGGGATTTTCGCCGTTTTTTCTCATGTATGGAAAGGAGAATGTGCCCTCATAGATGCCCAATTGAGTTGATCACTGGATAAAGAAAAGTCCAAATTGTCTGAGCATGTGCAAATTTCCTTACAGCGCATTTCTATGGCTCGAGAGGTGGCCAGAGTTAACACCGCAAAATCACAAGCGTGCAATGAACATAATGCAGGGAAACGGGATCACGTGTTGTTGTAATCCATCGGCGACAGAGCATGGTTAAATTTCCTCCATGTGCTGGTTGGTACATCTCCTAAGTTACATAAGTCCAGGCACGGACCCGTGGATGTGGTTGAGGTGAAACGTCCACAATGTGTGCATATCAGGGTGGGCCATCGCCGTTGGTTCGTCCATCCTTCTCGTTTGAAGCCGTTTGTCCCTCAACGTACTGCCTCGTCATCTCCAACGATTGGGCTGCCGGTGTCTGATGTGTCTGACGGGTCGGTGATGGTGCATTCGGAGGGCATGTGCTGTGCTGTCCACAGCTTCCGGGACTGTGCCTGTGGACGGGGCTCGGGACCTCGCCAGGATCGGCTGCTGCTGCTGATTCTGCTGCTCTTGTGCCTCCCGTGCCACAGTCCATCGCACCTCCATTCGATCCGGTGGCTGGGGTGCCACCCGAGCAGGACTAGGAAGCCGTCCCCGTTGATGGACCAGGGTTGCTCGGTCCGAATTTGATGGTTCCATTGATCCTTGCTCTGGTGTGCTCTGGAATGTCGGAGTGTCTAGGGCAGGGGTCCTCAAACTACGGCCCGCGGGCCACATGCGGCCCGCCGAGGACATTTATCCGGCCCGCCGGGTGTTTTTGCCGCCGCTGCCTGTCTGTTACTTTTTTTCTACATGAGAAGGACGGTCATTGGTGGAAGAGGGAGAGGGGGCGGAGTTCCCCCAATCAGACTGCATTGATGGGCAGTGCAGTCTGTATGTCTCTGTGTGGGCAAAGTTATTGCTGGTATATTGTTTTTGTAGCACTATATATATTGGTATTTTACTAATAGCAATTTTGACTCCCTAGGAAACAATAATGTCAAGAAAGAGAAAAATTGACTCGGAGTGTAGGATGTTCAAATAACAGTGGACTTATGATTACTTCTTCAAGCAGTACAAGGAAAGAGCTGTGTGTCTGATATGCCAGAATATAGTGTTTGTGTTCAAAGAATACAATTTACGTCGACACTATGAAACTCAACATAAAGATAAATATGATTGTTTGGTCGGAGAAGTGAGAAAAGATAAAATATTAAAACTGAAAAATATATTAACAACTCAGTAAAATACTTTTGTAAAGCAGAAGCAGATAAATATTTCATCACTGCGAGCAAGTTTTCAAGTTGCCAAGCTAATAGCATGCACTGGCAGACCATTCGTGGAGGGAGAATTTATTAAGGAATGCCTTCTTTCTGTTGCCAAAGAGATGTGTCCAGAGAAGGCCGATTTATTTAGTACAGTGAGTCTTTCAGGACCTACAATTACACGGCGGATTGAAGAAATGGGAGACAATTTGCATCAGCATTTGCAAAACTCCACAAAAAAACTTTCCTATTTTTCCTTGGCACTCGACGAAAGCAATAATGTTCGTGATTCTGCACAACTTCTAATTTTTATTCGTGGGACGAATGACTATTTCGAAGTCACAGAAGAGCTTGCTGCACTGCAAAGCATCAAAGGAACATCTACAGGAGAGGATATCTTTCGATTTAAAGCTTTCGTGACTGCAGGGATTCATCTTCTTGGTTTTTTCGGTAAAGTCACATAGAAGGAAAATAATAAAATAATAAAACATTATAAAATAATTCTCACGACGTTTCGGCCACAACACAAGCAGCCGTCCTCAGGTGAAAACCAGGTCTGTCGGGGAGACAGCGTCTGAATGAAACAGCACACGAGCTTGGAGCATATATAAGCTGGGTTGGAAACGGGGGAAAGAACGCCTTGACAAAATAATTTGCATATCAAGAGGAATTTAGCATATTTATGGGAAATGCAGGAATGTGATTAGTACTACATATGCCCGTGCTGCATATGTAGTACTAATAACATTCCTGCATTTCCCATAAATATGCTAAATTCCTCTTGATATGCAAATTATTTTGTCAAGGCGCTCTTTCCCCCGTTTCCAACCCAGCTTATATATGCTCCAAGCTCGTGTGCTGTTTCATTCAGACGCTGTCTCCCCGACAGACCTGGTTTTCACCAGAGGACGGCTGCTTGCGTTGTGGCCGAAACGTCGTGAGAATTATTTTATTATGTTTTATTTTGATTATTTTATTACTTCCCTTCTACGTGACTTTACCGAAAGAACCAAGAAGAGAGGATATCTATGAAAAGGTTTGCCAAACTGTGAATAGTTTGGAGCTGAACTGGGCTAAACTAGCCAGTGTGACAACTGATGGTGCCTCTAGCATGGTGGGGTCTAAGAAAGGAGTAATTGCTAGCATTAACCAAGAGATGGACAAACATAACCATTCTCATCCAATAGCCATACATTGCCTCATCCACCAACAAGCGCTGTGTAGTAAATCACTGAAGTGGGACTCTGTTATGAAAATTGTGGTATCTTGTGTTAACTTCATTAGAGCTCATGCACTAAACCACAGACAATTTCAGGAATTTCTGTCTGAGCTAAATGTTGACTATGAAGATGTTTTGTATCACACAGAAGTCCGTTGGCTGAGTCGAGGGAGAGTTTTGAAACGTTTCTATGACTTCCACAGATTACAGCTTTTCTGCTTTAAAAAAAACAAAGAAGTACCAGAGCTCAATGATGCAGAATAAAAATGGCACATTGCCTTTCTGACAGATGTAACAGAGCTACTCAACAGTTTCAATGTGCAACTTCAAGGAAAGGGGAAGCTCATCTGTGATATGCAATCACATGTCAAAGCATTTGTAGTAAAATTAGGCCTCCTCATCAAACAAGTGAAGGAGGAAAACTTCTGCCATCTCCCCACAACTCAAAATCTGTTAGCGGAAAAACCACTGGTTGCATTCCCAAACAAAACATGTGTGGATTCACTGGAAAAATTGCAAAAGGAGTTCCAATTTGGATTTAAAGAGCTTCATCTCCATGAACAGGACATACAGCTTTTCCGTAATCCATTTTCTATTGACATTGAAAATGTGGATACAATTTACCAAATGGAACTGGCTGAACTGCAGAATTGTGACTCTCTGAAAGACGCATTCATGTCAAGCAGCCTTCATAATTTCTATGCATCTCTCCCCTCTGAGACATATCCTCATCTCAGGAACCATGCACTCAAAATGGCAACCATCTTTGGCAGCACTTATGTCTGTGAACAGACTTTTTCCAGAATTAAACATTTGAAATCTCCAACCAGATCTAGACTAACGGATGCACACTTGCATCACTTGTTACGACTAGCAGTGACAAATATGGAACCGGACATTGACTATCTCATTAGCCAAAAGCAGGCCCATAGTTCCCATTGAAATACTGGCAAGTTTGTTGATTTAACTTTACTTGTTCTTCATTTTAAATATTGTATTTGTACCCGTTTTGTTTCTTCACTTCAAAATAAGATATATGCAGTGTGCATAGAAATTTGTTCATAGTTTTTTTTTTAACTATCGTCCGGCCCTCCAACGGTCTGAGGGACAGTGAACTGGCCCCCTGTTTAAAAAAGTTTGAGGACCCCTGGTCTAGGGTGTTGTGTTCTGTTCCCTTCCTCCCTTGTGCCCTTATATCCCCTCCTCGCCGTGTCCCCTCGTATTGTGGGTTGATTTATCTACGCGTTGTCCTGCTCTTTAAAGCACATGTCAAGAGTCCTCTTTTACACCTCTTTTACTATGCACATATGGGCTCTTACATGTTACTTGAATATTAGTCGGAATGACTACCTTTTTTTATTATGGGGCGGAGGGGGGTGATGTAATGAGAGAGTGACATCTGGTTGATAATGGAAAGCACGGGTACAGGCACCATTATAACATTATCCAATTCCCAAAGGGGAATGTATCTAGGCCAAAGATGAAGGGCGGGGACGGCCGAGAAATTCTGAGAACTGGCTAGAAGGTTTCATGAGAGGGCGTGGACAGAAGTGGAGCCTAGCCGCACTGCGGCAATATAATCGGAGGCGGAGGAGGACTCGTGGTCGGTGTGTGGAGTCCTGGGTCCGGACTGCATCACTGCTCGCCATCATCCTTCTACGTGGGCTCACCCGAAATATATTTTTCCAAGACGAAGGTACTCTGCAAACCCACTGGCCATCAGCAGAGATTTGTTCATAAAGCCATCCAGATGTATAAACACAGACAAAACTTCACCCGAGAAGGTGGGTACAACGTGAGCAATCATTGGAAGGACGTTATTAACCAGGTAAAGTCTTAGCTGACTGTGATATTTCATAGTGCAGCAGCCAATGCTGCAGATCTTGTTGGCCTCGATTTGTTGCTTTTTTTGTTGCCCGGTTCTTTGACATTGACATGATAGAGCCGCCTCACATTTAAATGCCAATCTCTTACATTTACATCAAATTCCATCTCTAGCTCTGCCCATTTACCTTTTGGTTGAGCCCACCTCAAATCTATATACAGTGAGGGAAAAAGTAGTTGATGTCCTGATGATTTTGTACGTTTGCCCACTGACAAAGAAATGATCAGTCTATAATTTAATGGTAGGTGTATTTGAACAGTGAGAGACAGAATAACAACAAAAAAATAAATTTATAACATTTTTGACATGTGTTTTTCTGGATGTTGTTGTTGTTATTCTGTCTCTCACTGTTCAAATGAACCTACCATTAAAATTATAGACTGGTCATTTTTTTTGTCAGTGGGCAAACGTACAAAATCAGCAGGGGATCAAATAATGTTTTCCCTCACTGTAACCTCTTGTTGCAGCAGCTCTTTCGCTATATTTAGCCTCAGCAGCTATCCTGCTGTATTTATCTCACCTAATGACGAATGCTTGTGTTGCGATTGAAACGTCTTGATCTATTATTTTGTCTACCTACGTGACTTTACCGAAAGAACCAAAGAGATGTGATAAAAAGCGTCCAATATAATTTCAGGATTGAACTTTCTGGTGGTAATTAGGCGTGCAAAATGGACAGATGTCGTTTGAGACATGACATCGTTGTAGTTGGGGAGTGATGCCTTAAGGAGGTGTTGCTAAATGACGTTATGTTTGGCCGTTATCTCCAACTCTGAGTTGCATTTCCCTGTTGGATGCCTTGCATTAATGGGCCGGGGTCTAACTAACATGGCCACCTCTGCTCTCTTAGCTTTGATGTATTGATGGTTCTTACTGTTTTATGGGCTGTGTGTCTCACTGGCACGGCCACTATTGCGGTGGTTCTCTTGCAATGACATGCTTGCCTCTCACAGCGCAGTGGCCAGCGCCGCAGCTTGTTACACATAGACATTACATCAACAATCTCCCCAATCTCTCTCCCTAATCTCTCCCATTAACATAGTGCTAATCTCCCATTAACACTACTGCTGTGCACATGTGCGGCGATGGTGCTCTTATGCGGCGATGGCAGCTCATTTACTTTGACATGTTAATCTCTCTCCCTAATTTCCCCTATTAACACAACTGATGTTCTTGCGTGCGGGGATGGGACTTTGTTCCAGTTCGGACCCTGCTTGCTCGCCCTTGGGCTACACCCCCCTCAAACATAGATAACCCCTTGTTGTAGCACCTCTATCGCTGTGTTCTTCCTGGTTCAGCAGTTCTACTGCTGGATTTTGTTTCGCCTGAGGACGACCGCTTGTGTTGTGATCGAAACGTCGTGATATATATATTATTTTCATTTTGTTTTTCTACCTACGTGACTTTACCAAAATAACCAAAGAGTATGGATTCTTGCAGTCACGAAAGCTTCAAAATCAAGAATGAACTGCCACTATGGGGAGGGTTTCCACACATCTGTTAGATCCTTCAACATACTGCGACACAAGAAGGCTCACCTGATCGAGTCGCTCACCTTTCTGAAGAGATGCCGCGACAACAAGGTAATACCGATCACATTTACACTTCTCCTAACACTAAACAGATATTGTTCAGAGTTAGCCTATCGCTAATCTCAGAGAGGATAAGACTGCTCCATTTTGAACTTGATCAATTAGACAAATGTCTCTTACAATCACACTTAGCATTAACAGATAAAATGTCCAATTCTGATTGGGACCTTGTAGATAACATGACTGTGTCTTCTGCCTCGACAATGTCAACCAAATGTAAAGTTAACTTGATTGCAAAATTCAACATCCTAGCAAAAAAGAAGCCTGATCCACACTTAGAAAATTTGGATATTAACAAGATTGTTATCAATCAGAGTTTAAGCCCAATTTCCGATAGCCTAAAATCGGTACTAGCTAGAGGGCTGAATTTTGCAGTCACCCCCAACCACATCCCAGTGGATTAGATCATTGCCCAGGTTGACGTAGCCCTCAAAGGTTTGGGACACATCCCAGCAGACGTGGCTAGATCTGAAATTGCCGCCATCCTCAAAAACGCTAAGAAACCCATTAGTAACATCAGCAGGGACGAGCGCTCTGAACTCGCTCAATTGAAAAAGTGAGATGACATTGTCATCCTCTCAGCCGACAAGGGCAACAACAAAATCCAGGACCATCTTAATGATGGCAGTTATACCAAAATCAACAAAAATCCTACCAACCGCCTGGCCACAAAAAACAACAATAGCATCACTAATTCGACTTCTCTAATCAAATAAACCAAGAAACTCTCCATAATACCTTCAGCTGCTAGACCAACCTGATTTTATGCCTTCCAAAAATCCATAAAGAAGGGACTCCACTCCGTCTTGTCGTATCCACCATCAACTCACCTACCTATAAACTGGCCCGATTTCTGTCTGAGACCCTGCTTCCATTCACGGACAAGACCACCTCAGCAGTACTTAACTCAGCTCACTTGGTTTCTCTAATCAAGGACATTTCACTGTCCCCAGATGGTTTGCTTGTCAGTTTTGATGTAGTCTCTCTGTTCTCCAAAGTACCTGTACCTGACACCATAGCAATCATTGACGACTTGGTCCAACATGGACTGAATCCTGATGTACCAACTTTGGTGAGGCACTGCCTTACCAACACTTACTTCATCTGGAATTGTACATTCTACAAACAAAATGAAGGTGCCCCTAGAGGTTCTCCCTTATCACCAGTGGTAGCGAATGTTTTCATGGAGAAATTTTAAACAGATGCCATCCCGACAACCACCCTATGTCCTTCCCTGTGGAAGAGATACATAGATGACACTTTCGTCATCTGGCCACATGGCTAGCCAGCACGGAACCCATTTTTCAACCACATCAATTCCATATACCCATCCATCAAATTAACCATGGAAGTGAAAAATGATGGCAAGCTACTTTTCCTGGATGTTCTGATCGAGAAGAGGCCTGATGGCTCGTTGGGACTTTCTGTCCACAGGAAAGCCACCCACACAGATTCCTATCTAAAGCCTGATTCTCACCACCATCCGGCCCAGAATAATTATCTCATCAAAACACTACACCATAGGGTCCATTGCATGTCCGACCATCACCACCTAGCCAGTGAACAGGAGCACGTACACCAAGCCCTCAAGATGAATGTATACTCAGACCACATAATCCGCAAAGTTGTATCCCCAACCATGGGGACACAACCATCTGAGGACCCAATCAAAACCATCACCTTGTCATACATAGCAGGTCTTACTAAAAATATTTCCTAAATCTTAAACAAACACAAGATCCAGGTACGATTCCGAAAATTACACAAAATCCGTGATTTGATCCCGTTTGTGAAGGATGTCATTCCTGACATGCAATACCCTGATGTCTTCAAACTAAGTTGTGTCTGTGGCAGCAGTTACATTGGAGAAACGAAACGATATGTCTCGGACCGTGTTCGCGAACACAAGGCAGATTTGAAACACGACAGAACCAATACATTTCAGTGGCTGATCACTGTTATAACGCGGTGGGCTCGCACGATATTGTTTTTTTCTGAGACCAAGGTACTCTGCAAACCTTCGGGCTACCATCAAACATTTGTCCATGAAGCCAACCAGATATATATTACCAGAAACAATTTCAACCGAGAAGATGGGTATAAGCTCAGCAATCATTGGAAGTACGTTATTAACCATGTAAAGTCATAGCTCGATGTGATGTTTTCATCCTTCCTGCTTTTAGGCTGTTATCTCCAACTCTCTGAGTTGCATTGCCCTGTTGGATGCCTTTGTATTAACGAGCTGGGGTCTCACTAACATGGCCACCTCGGCTCACTTCGCCTCGATGTATCGATGGTTCTTACTGTTTTATGGGCTTTGTGTCTCACTGGCACGGCCACTGCTGTGGTGGTTCTCTTGCGATGACAAGCTTGCCTCTCACAGTGCAGGGACCAGCGCCTCAGCTTGTTACACATAGACATGACATCAACTTGAAAATCTCCCCAATCCGGCGACAGATGAGCACAGAAGAGTGTGTCGTCCGTGTACCAATTTTAACATGGCCTTTTGTGTTGGAGCGAAGCTAAAATTGGGGCCATGTACACACTGAACAAAGTGGGGCTCAGCACAGATCTTAAAACTGCCCATAGTGACACGGTTTGCAAAAAAGGAGTGGAACCATTACAAGGCATTGTCCGAAACCACTTTCGTGAGTTACAACTGATTGAGGAAAATTCTATCGTCAGTTTTACTAAAAGCTGAACTAAGATTAAGGAGGAGAATGCTTAGAAAACCTTTGTTTGCTGACAGCAAATCATTGACGTCCCTCACCAGAGCTGTCTCAGTGCCGAACCCTGGTCTAAAACCTGACTGAAATGGATCAAGGAAGTTCTTTAAAGAAAAACGTTGATAAAACAACGTGGTCACTGTGCCCTCAAGCATTTTGAAAAAAATGGGATTTTTAAAAATGGAAAAAAATTGGTGCCCTTTCAATGAGGTGGGTGGAAATCTGGACGATTCGGAACCATTTGTATTGACAATCATCAAGAGCGAATGAATATTATTTTATGAGAAAAAAAGTGTTGTAATGAATTGCAATGGTCGTAGGAATTAGAAATAAAGCTACTGGCCTGGATTCAGAAGGTGATTAAAACTGGCAAATATAATTTTAGGAATAAACTTTATGGTGGCAATTAGGCGGGCAAAATGGACAGATGTCGCTTGAGAGATGACATCCTTGTTGTTGGGGAGTGATGTCTTAAAGAGATGTCTATAAATTATGAAACCTGACTTTCTCTAGACCTGCTCAGACTTACGAACCATTAATTTGACATGGGGAGGGCTTGTTCGTAAAAATCGGTTACATCTTGAGAGGAGGTACGTGATTTAAATGTGTAAAAGAGTGTCATTTTATGATAAAGTAGTCTTCTTAAAGTGGCAAGAAAAGGCAAAGTTTTCAGTAATTGATAAATAAGTAATGGAGTTTAGTGTATGGAAAGACATCTAGCATTGATGGGGAGAAAATGAGCAAAGATAAGGGCATCGTGAAGATTACTGCACAGTGATAAAAAGGGCTGCATCGATAATAGAAAGGTCGCTGACTGGAAAGCCATTGGAGCACATTTCTTCCAGAGTATGTCCGAAGGAATGAGTAGGGACTTGAACATGCAGCGTGAGACCAAACAACTGAAGAATGGCAAGTAAGTAAGCAACTGAGTAATGTAATGGGACATTTACGTGCACTTTCAAATCTACAAACAACATAAAGCAGTTGCAAGCCAGAGAGCAGATCAGGTGGTCGTAGGTTTAGGACTTTAGTAGAGCACAATTTGCCGCAATGAATGCACATTCCTGCAATCTACATATATCTTCAAATAAATGCATATGTTGGCATGCAAATATCTATGCACTATTGTTAATAATTACTTCACAGTTATCAGATTAACCTGCATCAATAAAATACATGTTGATGACTGGGTCGTGAAGTGTGGGTGTTACCTCAGATTCTTTTGCCTTTTTTAAAGCCTTCTCACGGTCAACCTGGATATAACCATGAAAACATGAATCGGATAATGAATACATTAAAACAACACTTTAAGAGAGCGTGAAGAAGAGAGCACCCAATCCGTGGACAGATGAGCACAGAAGAGTGTGTCGTCCGTGTACCAATTTTAACATGGCCTTTTGTGTTGGAGCGAAGCTAAAATTGGGGCCACGTACACACTGAACAAAGTGGGGCTCAGCACAGATCTTAAAACTGCCCATAGTGACACGGTTTGCAAAAAAGGAGTGGAACCATTACAAGACATTGTCCGAAACCACTTTCGTGAATTACAACTGATTGAGGAAAATTCTATCGTCAGTTTTACTTAAAGCTGAACTAAGATTAAGGAGGAGAATGCTTAGAAAACCTTTGTTTGCTGACAGCAAATCATTGACGTCCCTCACCAGAGCTGTCTCAGTGCCGAACCCTGGTCTAAAACCTGACTGAAATGGATCAAGGAAGTTCTTTAAAGAAAAACGTTGATAAAACAACGTGGCCACTGTGCCCTCAAGCATTTTGAAAAAAATGGGATATTTAAAATTGGAAATAAAATTGGTGCCCTTTCAATGAGGTGGGTGGAAATCTTGAGGATTCGGAACCATTTGTATTGACAATCATCAAGAGCGAATGAATATTATTTTATGAGAAAAAAAGTGTTGTAATGAATTGCAATGGTCGTAGGAATTAGAAATAAAGCTACTGGCCTGGATTCAGAAGGTGATTAAAACTGGCAAATATAATTTTAGGAATAAACTTTATGGTGGCAATTAGGCAGGCAAAATGGACAGATGTCGCTTGAGAGATGACATCCTTGTTGTTGGGGAGTGATGTCTTAAAGAGATGTCTCTAAATTATGAAACCTGACTTTCTCTAGACCTGCTCAGACTTACGAACCATTAATTTGACATGGGGAGGGCTTGTTCGTAAAAATCGGTTAGATCTTGAGAGGAGGTACGTGATTTAAATGTGTAAAAGAGTGTCATTTTATGATAAAGTAGTCTTCTTAAAGTGGCAAGAAAAGGCAAAGTTTTCAGTAACTGATAAATAAGTAATGGAGTTTAGTGTATGGAAAGACATCTAGCATTGATGGTGAGAAAATGAGCAAAGATAAGGGCATCGTGAAGATTACTGCACAGTGATAAGAAGGGCTGCATCGATAATAGAAAGGTCGCTGACTGGAAAGCCATTGGAGCACATTTCTTCCAGAGTATGTCCGAAGGAATGAGTAGGGACTTGAACATGCAGCGTGAGACCAAACAACTGAAGAATGGCAAGTAAGTAAGCAACTGAGTAATGTAATGGGACATTTACGTGCACTTTCAAATCTACAAACAACATAAAGCAGTTGCAAGCCAGAGAGCAGATCAGGTGGTCGTAGGTTTAGGACTTTAGTAGAGCACAATTTGCAGCAATGAATGCACATTCCTGCAATCTACATATATCTTCAAATAAATGCATATGTTGGCATGCAAATATCTATGCACTATTGTTAATAATTACTTCACAGTTATCAGATTAACACGCATCAATAAAATACATGTTGATGACTGGGTCGTGAAGTGTGGGTGTTACCTCAGATTCTTTTGCCTTTTTTAAAGCCTTCTCACGGTCAACCTGGATATAACCATGAAAACATGAATCGGATAATGAATACATTAAAACAACACTTTAAGAGAGCGTGAAGAAGAGAGCACCCAATCCGTGGACAGATGAGCACAGAAGAGTGTGTCGTCCGTGTGTAATGCGGGCGTAAACGACCTTCCGGAAGTGACGTCAAGGGGGGAGGAGTTACGTCACGTGGGGGACAGGGTTCAGGGTTATAAGGGGAGAAACCGGAAGCAGTAGGGAGTGATCGGAGACTGGGGAAAGTGTAAGGCCACGCAGGGCGGAGTGGGGAAGAGAGAGTGTGGCGAGATCGCCACACACACAGACCTCGAGGATCGGCACCGTCGGCCAGCGGTGACCGACCCCGGGGCTGGAGGAGCAGCGAGGAGGCTGCAGAGAGGGCAGCGGGTCTGCAAGGGTGGAGTCGAGCAGCGGGGGAGTCTGCACGTCGAGACAGCAGCGGGTCAGCAAGGAGGGAGTGGGCTACGTGAGCGACAGCAGCCTGGGGGCTGCAGAGCGAAGAGTATATAGGGGAGTGCTGTGAAGTGGGCTACGTGAGCGATAGCAACCTGGGGCTGCAGAGCGAAGAGTAAGGGGGAGTGCCGTGAGGGAAAAGAGATCGAACCCAAATAAAGGACACAGGACAGAGAGAAGCGTCCGAGTCTTTTATTACACTGGTGTTGGAAGTGTAACGGCATGGCAAAACAACTGAGAAAAAAGAATATTCCGTCTCCGGCATCGGCTTCTTCTTCCGACGATGAAGACCTTCCTCCTACGGTGGACCTGACTCCGACAGACGAGGAGATCCGTGCTGGGACGAGTGCGGGTCCGGGGGTCCAAGAGGTTGTCGCGTCGGCGGACCCGTCTTCACTAAAGAACGTCGATTTAAGATGGAGTCAGATGGCGGAGCAACTTGAAACTCTTAAGAACGTACTTGCACAGTTGTGTGAGCTCGTCACGCAGGGAATGGCGTCTGGAGGAGATGTTGGTGGTCCGCGGGAGCCTAGGTTGTCTTCGCTGTCGCCGCTATCAGCCACGCGGCGTGAGGACGCCATCTTGGGCGTGGCGCACGAGGAAAGGCGGGAAGCCGCCATTTTGGGCCCTTCTCGGCGTAAGGCCGCCATCTTGTTGACACCACGTTGGGACGCCATGTTGAATCTGCCACTTGATGAGTCGGCGGCTGGAGGGAGCGCGCCAAGAGGTCGCAGTCGTCACTTGCCGACTGTAAAAGAATTCTCCATCGGGGGAGATTGGAGCGCGTTCGCCTGCAGATTTTTGGCAGCGGTACGCACGGCGAGGTGGACTGACGCTGAGGCATTAGAAGTTTTTCCGACTCTTCTCGATGATGATTCTTCCGCTCCATAAAAGCCGCAAAGAAGAAAACGTTGCGAGGAGTATTCACCGAAATGGCTGACGCTTACGAACCACAGGACGATGCTCATCGCCGGTTTGTGCAACGACAGCGCGCACCCGAGGAGTCTCCGGTGGCGTATAGGGGCAAGGTGCTAGAACTGGCTATGGCTGCATACCCGGAGACGGAGCCTGACCTGCTGGAACCTCTCATCCTGGGGAAGATGCTGGAGCTGTCCCGGGATCTCGGCATTCCTATGCCAGTGTGTGGTCATGAGAAGCTCACCTCCCGGGCTGCGGCCAAATGTCTAGATGCCCAGTTCAACCTGCGCCGGTGGAAGCAGGTTACGGCGTGGACGGGGGGGCCTATCGTCGAAGGGGGAGCCTTGGGTTGGGACCCCAAAACGGCAGTTTATGTGCCAGACGACAGGGGCCCGCAGGAGCTGTCGGCTGCCGCGGCTCCGTGGACGGGCCGAGGGGGGCCGGGGCCACGGGCTGCGCCGCCGACACGGCCGCGTCGGGACAGGGCGTCCGCAGCGCGCCGTAACGACATCGACTGTTTCCGCTGCGGGCGTAAGGGCCATTACGCTCGGGACTGCTGGGCCCGCGTTCCGGGTCCGCCCCAGCAGGAGGCCTCGACTGCGGCCGCTCCAGGAAAGGATTCGCCAGCACAGGCAAGTCGGTGCGCACCAGACACCCGGCAAGGCTTGACACCTCATTCATCACCGTTGTCGTGCGATCCGGGTGTTGTTAATAACGGGAGCCCATCGACTGCGCCTTGTCGCTCGGTAACGCAGTGGCGTAAGCTGGCTCGGTGGGTTGTCGCGGCCGCTACCGGTTCGTCCACCGTACCTGGGTCGATACAAGGGGTGGACGTGCGGATTTTGGTAGATTCTGGAGCGTCCGCGACCATTATTTCTGATGTAATATTTCATCTTTTGAACATCCCACCAGCGGCCGTGAGTCCAGCTTTCGCTTCCTGCATCGCCGCGAACGGGGGTAGCATGGGCATTGTGGGCCAGGTGAACGCTAACATCGCTATCGGGGGAGTGTCTGCCTCGGGAATTGTGTTAATTTAGAGGTCTCTTGCGGTTCTTTGTTTGTTAGGGACCGATTTTCTGGACAGAATGCCCATTCTGATTAGAATTATTGAGAGCTGCATTGAGCTACCGGAAGGCCGAAAAATTGCGTTTTTGCCGTCAGCCTGGGGGCGACCTGATCCTGTCGCCCAGGTGCAGGCGTTGTCCGAGGTGTCTGTTGATATTCCACCTGGCTCACAGATACTCATTCCCTTGCGTTATTGGAAGCCTGTACCTGGTCGTCAAGGAGCGATTGGTGTTTTGTTGTCGCCGTCCGCCGCTATTACGGGTGGATCGGCACTGGTTGGGGCACAAACTATTGTCCAGCCAGACCAACAGCCGTTTTTGCAAGTGCTTAACGCGAGTACCGAAAGCGTGTGTGTGCCGGCGGGTACTGTTGTGGCACATGCCACTACTGCGTTTACAGCTCATGATAATTTGCCCAGCCGGGGAGTTGTTGGAGGTGTTTCGGGGGCCGGAGCTGCAGATGATCGCTGGATCGCTGAATTGTGTGCGGAAAATTCGGCTCTTTCCGGGGAACAGCGTTGTGCGATTCGTAAATTATTATTCAGCTATTCTGACGTGTTTAGCTCTGACGATTTGGACTTGGGACGCACCTCGTTGCTTTACCATCATATTGACACAGGGGACGCTGCCCCTATTCGGTTAAAATTGCACCGGATGAGTCCGGCGGAACGCGAGCATGTTCGAGGGGCAGTGGATGACATGTTGGCTGCGGACATAATATCTCCGTCTACCAGCCCATGGGGCGTGCCTGTTGTTTTGGTCAAAAAGAAAGATGGCAAATTGAGATTTAGTGTTGATTTTCGTAAATTAAATAAAGTGTCCGTAGCAGATGCATATCCCCTGCCGCGTATGGACGACTCTCTCGATGCCTTGTCGGGGGCGAAGTTTTTCTCGACGCTAGATCTCTCTTCGGGCTTCTGGCAGCTTCCCCTTGATGAGTCCTCGCGAGAAAAAACAGCTTTCCGTACGCCGCAGGGGTTATTCCAATTTAACTGCCTTCCGATGGGGCTGAATGCGGCCCCTGCCACTTTTCAGAGGTTAATGGAGTTGGTATTAACGCGGTTGCAGTGGGAGACGTGTCTTATATATCTAGACGATGTTATCGTCTTCAGCCGCACATTTGACGAGCATTTATCGCGGTTGGAGGCTGTGTTCACCAGGATGCGCTCTGCTAATTTGAAATTTAAGCCTAAGAAATGTCACCTACTGCAACACTCCGTGCGTTACCTGGGGCACATCGTCAGTGCGGATGGGGTGGCCACGGATCCGGACAAGACTGCGTGCGTCCGTGACTGGCCAACCCCTGCCACGGTGGGGGATGTGCGTCGGTTTTTGGGGTTCGCCTCATACTATCGGAGGTTTGTTCCAAACTTTGCTACGATCGCGAGGCCTTTGCATCTCCTTACGGGAAAAGGACATAAATTTGCTTGGGGACCGCCAGAGGAGGCGGCGTTTCGAAGCCTACGCGATCTATTGGCTACGGCGCCGACGTTGGACTATCCGGATTTTGAACATCCCTTTATTCTGGATATGGACGCGAGTGACACGGGTATTGGGGCGGTGTTGTCTCAGTCCAAGGGTGGTGTGGAACGCGTGGTGGTGTATGGTAGCCGGGTTTTGTCTCCAGCTGAGACCCGCTATTGCGTCACATGCAGGGAACTTTTGGCTATTGTTTTTTTTCTCCGCCAATTTCGACCGTACTTGTACGGTCGTTCGTTTATTGTTCGCACAGATCACGCGGCCTTGCAGTATGCGCTTAAAATGGACCAACCGTCCGGCCAGCTGGCACGGTGGTTGGACACGCTGCAGGAATTTTCCTTCCAAATTCACCATCGGAAGGGAGTGCGTCACGCTAATGCGGACGCACTTTCCAGGCTGCCGCAGCGATCCCCTTGCGCGTGTGCGTCAGGGACGCATAGGTGTGGGCCGATTCAGCACCCACCTCAGCCTGTCGCGTTGGCAGTCGAGGTGCCTGAAGCTCTGCTTGAGACGGGGCCGGCTGATGGGGGACCGGCTGATGGCATTTTACATCTTCCGAGGTCCGTGTGGATCCGCGAACAAATGTTGGATGATTCTTTGGTGACATTACGTAAGCGGCCAGTGAAGGGAGAGGGGGGTGTGCCGGAAACCTCTCTCCGTGATGGCTTGCTGATGTGGAGGGAAGGGATACAGGAACGCTGGCGTCTTGTTGTACCGGCATCATTGCGGTACGAATTGATTAGAACTCTGCATTGTGACACGCTTTTACATCTGGGAGTGCAGAAGACCCTATTGACGCTGCAGCGAGATTACTATTGGCACGGCATGACGACGGATGGCGTCGGACACGTTCGTGCGTGTCCCGATTGTGCCCGCCGTAAGCCACCTAAACATCCATATGTGCCGCCTATACAATCTATTCAAGCGTCTCGAGTTAATGAGTTGGTGGCGTTAGATATTTTGGGACCCTTTCCGCCATCCGCTAGGGGAAATAAATATTTGCTGGTAGGGGTGGAGTACCTCTCCTGCTGGCCGATGGCCTGGCCCTTGCCTGACCAGTCAGCGGCGTCTATCACAGATGCCTTTCTTTTTGGGTATGTTATGGACAAGGGGGCGCCGGAGAGACTCCTTACGGACCAAGGCCGGAATTTTTCGTCTAAATTGTT
Source organism: Lethenteron reissneri (assembly GCF_015708825.2). NCBI lineage: Eukaryota > Metazoa > Chordata > Hyperoartia > Petromyzontiformes > Petromyzontidae > Lethenteron > Lethenteron reissneri. Next base: position 4,859,487 of record NC_083850.1, on the reverse strand, counting down.
GGGGGAGGTGTGTGCGGCTTTTGGAACAAAGAAAATTCGGACATCTCCCTACCACCCGCAAACGGATGGTATGGTGGAATGGCTAAATAGGACTCTGTCCGCCATGTTGTGCCATACGGTTAGTGAAAAACAATCGGATTGGGATTTGCATATCCCTGGGGTGCTTTCTGCCTTACCGAATAACGCCGCACGCGGCTACAGGATATTCGCCGTTTTTTCTTATGTACGGTCGTGAAAACGTACCGCCGATTAATGAACAGTTGGGAACCGGAATGAGGGGACCTGCCAAGCCTCTGCCTGACTATATTCAGGACACCGTTCGCCGAGTCACTGTGTCGTGGGAAGGGGCCCGCGTGGCTACGGCCAAAGCCCAGGCTCGGAATGAGAGGTGTGCGCGCCGTTCAAAAGGGGAATGCCCCTGGAAACCGGGGGACCTGGCCTGGCTTCATTGTCCACAGGTGCGGCCAGGTACCTCTCCTAAGTTACACAAACCATGGCAGGGCCCGGTTCGCCTCATTGAGGTTCCCAACCCACAGTCAGCGCGTGTTCGGTTTGGATCTCGGCATTGGATCGTCCACACATCTCGGTTGAAACCATACGTGGCCCCTCGACCTGACGCGTCATCTCCTGAGATTGCCTTGCCGGGGTCTGTTGCTGCCGACGCGCCTTTGCCTGTGCCTGCTGACCTTGCAAGAGCGCCTGTTGTGCCTTTTACAGACGAGCCGGCCGTAACGTGGCAGGGGAAAGACGACTCAGCTCCGGGTGTGCCTAACATGGCTGCGGAACCTTTGAGGCCCGCAGCCCTTCCAACCCTGCCGCGGACGCGATTGCGGGATGCCCCTGATGCTGCGCCGGCAAGATTGGGGTACCGGGACGTTGACAGGCTTCCAATAACGAAAGACGAACTTCAACCTGTCGCTCTTAAGACCCTGCCACGTTCTCATTCGGCGGGAGGGCCGCCGACTGTCCGGGACGGTCCGGCGACCCGCACCCGCTCAAAATCCCTCACATTTCGTTAAATATTGTGTTGTGTTCTTGTTCTTCGATATAATATTGTGTGTTCTGTGTCCTTTTGGTTTTTTTGTATACGGTCGTGTTCGCTCGCATTATTGTTGGAGTTGCGTTCAGCCGAGGTCGGCTGGATTTTCTCTACGAGGGAGGGTGGTGTAATGCGGGCGTAAACGACCTTCCGGAAGTGACGTCATGGGGGGAGGAGTTACGTCACGTGGGGGACAGGGTTCAGGGTTATAAGGGGAGAAACCGGAAGCAGTAGGGAGTGATCGGAGACTGGGGAAAGTGTAAGGCCACGCAGGGCGGAGTGGGGAAGAGAGAGTGTGGCGAGATCGCCACACACACAGACCTCGAGGATCGGCACCGTCGGCCAGCGGTGACCGACCCCGGGGCTGGAGGAGCAGCGAGGAGGCTGCAGAGAGGGCAGCGGGTCTGCAAGGGTGGAGTCGAGCAGCGGGGGAGTCTGCACGACGAGACAGCAGCGGGTCAGCAAGGAGGGAGTGGGCTACGTGAGCGACAGCAGCCTGGGGGCTGCAGAGCGAAGAGTATATAGGGGAGTGCTGTGAAGTGGGCTACGTGAGCGATAGCAGCCTGGGGCTGCAGAGCGAAGAGTAAGGGGGAGTGCCGTGAGGGAAAAGAGATCGAACCCAAATAAAGGACACAGGACAGAGAGAAGCATCCGAGTCTTTTATTACACGTGTACCAATTTTAACATGGCCTTTTGTGTTGGAGCGAAGCTAAAATTGTGGCCATGTACACACTGAATAAAGTCGGGCTCAGCACAGATCTTAAAACTACCCATAGTGACACGGTTTGCAAAAAAGGAGTGGAACCATTACAAGGCATTGTCCGAAACCACTTTCGTGAGTTACAACTGATTGAGGAAAATTCTATCGTCAGTTTTAATTAAAGCTGAACTAAGATTAAGGAGGAGAATGCTTAGAAAACCTTTGTTTGCTGACAGCAAATCATTGACGTCCCTCACTAGAGCTGTCTCAGTGCCGAACCCTGGTCTAAAACCAGACTGAAATGGATCAAGGAAGTTATTTAAAGAAAAACGTTGATAAAACAACGTGGCCACTGTGCCCTCAAGCATTTTGAAAAAAATGGGATATTTAAAATTGGAAATAAAATTGGTGCCCTTTCAATGAGGTGGGTGGAAATCTGGAGGATTCGGAACCATTTGTATTGACAATCATCAAGAGCGAATGAATATTATTTTATGAGAAAAAAAGTGTTGTAATGAATTGCAATGGTCGTAGGAATTAGAAATAAAGCTACTGGCCTGGATTCAGAAGGTGATTAAAACTGGCAAATATAATTTTAGGAATAAACTTTATGGTGGCAATTAGGCGGGCAAAATGGACAGATGTCGCTTGAGAGATGACATCCTTGTTGTTGGGGAGTGATGTCTTAAAGAGATGTCTCTAAATTATGAAACCTGACTTTCTCTAGACCCGCTCAGACTTACGAACCATTAATTTGACATGGGGAGGGCTTGTTCGTAAAAATCGGTTAGATCTTGAGAGGAGGTACGTGATTTAAATGTGTAAAAGAGTGTCATTATATGATAAAGTAGTCTTCTTAAAGTGGCAGGAAAAGGCAAAGTTTTCAGTAATTGATAAATAAGTAATGGAGTTTAGTGTATGGAAAGACATCTAGCATTGATGGGGAGAAAATGAGCAAAGATAAGTGCATCGTGAAGATTACTGCACAGCGATCAGAATGGCATGGATACAAACTAGTAGGATTACTGACTGTGAAGCCATTCGAGTACATTTCTACCAGAGTATGTCCGAAGGAATGGGTATTGCCTTGAACATGCCACGTGAGACCAAAGAACTGAAGAATGGCAAGTAAGTATGTAAATGAATAATATTACGTGGCATTTACATGAACGTTCAAATTTACAAACAACAGAATGCAGAAGCAAGCCACTGAGAGCAGATCAGGTGATGGTAGGTTTAGGACTTTGGTCGAGCAGAATTAGCCTCAATGCCTGCAGAGTCCTGTAATCTACATACATCTTCAAATAAATGAACATGTTGGCAGGCAAATATTTATGCACTCTTGTTAATAATTACTTCACAGTTATCAGATTAACCTGCATCAATAAAATAAAGATCGCTGACTGGGTAGTGAAGTGTGTGTTTTACCTCAGATTCATTTGCCTTCTTTTCAGCCTTCTCACGCTCGGCCTGGATATAACCATGAAAATATGAATCGGATAATGAATACATTAAAACAACATTTTAAGAGAGAGTGAAGAAGAGAGCACCCCATCCAAGGAAAATTGAGCACAGAATAGTGTGTTGTCTGTGTACCAATGTTAACATAGCCTTTGGTGTTTAAGTGAAGCTGCAAGCTCAGCCATGTACACAATGAATTAAGTGGGGTTCAGCACAGACCTTAAAAATGCCCATCGTGACACGGTTTTCAAAAAAGTATTGGAACCATTACGTGGCCATATCCGAGACCACTATCATAAGTTTCAACTGATTAAGGAAAATGCTTGGAAAGCCTTTGTTTGCAGACAGTAAATCATAGACGACCCTCAACAGAGCTGTCTCACTGCTGAACTCTGCTCTAAAACCTGACTGAAATGGATCAAGCAAGTTGGTTAAAGAAAAACGTTGAAAAAACAGTGTGGCCGCTGTACCCTAAAGTGTTTTGATAAATATGGGAGATTTAAAATTTGAAATAAATTGTGGTGCCATTTCAATGAGGTGGGTGGACATCTGGAGGTATCGGAACCATTGGTATTGACAATCATCAAGAGCTAATGGAGTTTTTTTTACGAAAAGAAAAGTGTTGTAATGAATGGCAATGGTCAGGAGAGATTATGTAATAAAGCTATTGGCCTGGATTCAGAAGCTGGCAAAAACTGGCAAATATAATTTTAGGAATACATTTTCTCAAGTGATTAGGTGGACCAAAATTAACAGATGTCCCATGAGAGATGACATCCTTGTCGTTGGGAGTGATGTCTTAAAGAGATTTTGCTAAATGACGAAACCTCACTTTCTCCAGACCTGCTCAGATTTACGAACCATTAATGTCATTCTCCGTTATTCTTCTAAATGCAATGGGAAGGGCTTATTGGTAGAAATCAGTTAAGTCTTGATAGGAGATAAGTGTTTTAAATGTGTAAAAGAGTGGCATATAACAAGCAGTATCTTTAAATAGGCAGGAAAGGGCAAATGTCTCAGGAATTGATAAATAGGCAGGGGTTACCAAAATATTTCCAAAATCTAAAACAAACACAAGATCCAGGTTCGTTTGAACACAGTACACAAAATCCGTGATTCAATCCCATCTGTAAAGGATGTCATTCCTGACATGCGCTACCCTGGTGTCTACAAACTGAGTTGTGGTTGTCGCAGCAGTTACATTGGAGAAACGAAACGACATGTCTCGGACCGCGTTCTTGAAAACCAGGCAGATCTGAAACACGGTAGGACGAATACCTTTGTCGTTGCTGATCATTGTTTTAACGCTGTGGGCTCACACGAAATAGCTTTTTCCAAGACCGAGGTAATCTGCAAACCAACCGGCTACCTTCAGAGATTTGTTCATGAAGCCATCCAGATATATAAACACAGACACAACTTCAACCGAGAAGATGGGTATAAACTGAGCAATCATTGGAAGGACATTTTTAACCAGGTAAAGTCTTAACTGACTGTGATGTTTCCATCCTACCTGCCTATGCCAGCTGTTATTTCTGACTATCTGTGTGTCTCTCTCTATGCCTCTCTCTTAGATCTCTCACATGCCCCTTGAATTGCACTCTCATGCTCACATGTCCTTTGGATTGCACTCTCATGCTCACATGCCATTTGGATTGCACCTCTCATGCTCACATGCCCTTTGGATTGCACACTCATGTTCACATCCTTTAGATTGCAATCCCATGGTGCCAATCTCTCATTAACACTGCTGTTGTGCGCATATGCGGTCATGAGACTCTTATGCAGTGACGGAAGCTCATTCATACTAATCTCCCTCCCTAATCCCTCTATCCTTAATCTCCCCCATTAACACAACTGACTTGCTTGGTTCCGTGGATGGAATTCCTTTCCAGGTCAGACCCTGCTTGCTTGCCCATTGGCACATATATAACCTTGTTGTAACTGCTCTTTGGCTGGTTCAGCAGTTCCACTGCTGGATTATATTTTTTCTACCTGAGGACGACCGCTTGTGTTGCGATCGAAAGGTCGTGATTTCTTTTATTTTATACCTACGTGATTTTACCGAAAGAACCAACGAGTACAGGTATTGGAGTTTAAATTATAGAAACACATCTGGCACTGATGAGGAGAAAATTTGGAAGGTAAGGGCATCGTGAAGATTACTGCGCAGTGATCAGAAGGGCATGCATCAATAATAAGGTCGCTGACTCGGTAGCCATTGGAGCACATTTATTCCTGAATATGTCCAAAAGAATGAGTATGGACTTCAACATGCTGCGTGAGACCAAACAACTGAAGAATGGCAAGGAAGTCTGTAATTGAATAATGCAATGGGGCATTTACATGAACGTTAAAATTTACAAACAACAGAAGGCAGCAGCAAGCCGCTGACAGCAGATCAGGTGGTGGTCAGTTTTGGAGTATGGGAGAGCAGAATTTGCAACAATGGATGCACAGTTCTCCAATCTGCATGCACCTTCATACAAATGCTTACGTTAGCATTCAAATATCGATGCATCATTGTTAACAATTACTGCACAGTAATTATATTAGCACGCATCAGTAATATAAATGTTGGTGACTGGGAAGTGAAGCATGGGTGTTACCTGAGCTTGTCTCGCCTTCTCTTCCTCCTTCACACGCTCCGCCTGGATATCGCCATGAACACATGCATCCGATGATGAATACATTAACACATATTCTGTGGAGCATGTACAATACATTGCAATGCTCAAATAAGCATGTTTAACTGTAACGTACATAGATAGAAATTAAGAAGTGTTCATTAAAGCTGTGTTTTCGCTGGAGCTCAACTTATATTGCTCAAAACAACTGTCCCCACCCACCACTACCTATTCCTATGTGGGCACACTCCCCCTTCCACATCCTCCACCACTACCACATACATGTCAAGTCTCAAGGACGACGCTTGAGACCACCGTTTTTTCACGATGATTAGGGTCTCATGTCCATGCAGTAGAATTGTATGTTTATTGATGTGTATCTGTTGTGAATAACTCTCTCAGAAATCGTTAACGCAGTGTACTGGAAGATGGTGCCAATGGTTCAGGTATAATGTGAGGGTCAGCTTCAAAAGTTCCGTCTTTCATCACAGCCTCAAACATAAAGACTATCCAATGATATTACAATTATTTATTTTGCTATGGCAATGGATCTTGTGGAATGTGGCAGTATAGCAGAGTGTGCGAATGTATAGTGGAGGGTGTGGACGAATCAGTGTCTGGATATAACCTGCAGCAGGACCATTTGTATCCATGTACATGAGTAGGAAAATCTTACACTTATTCTGGGTTTGAAATCAAAGCCAATGCAGAGACATAAGCATCAGCAAAAACTTTCCATGAAGAGTGTGAGTGAGCCTCTTGCGGCCACATTTTGGACAGACTGCTGGATACTTAGGAGGTCACTCTATGCTCCAGAGAGCAGAACATTGAAATAGTCGAGACGTCAGAAAACGAGAACATGGACCAGTTTCTCAACATCTTAAGAACAAAGTGAGTGGCTCAGCCGGGCAACATCCCTTGGATACAGTAAAAACGTCCTCACAAATTTGGTGACATGTGAATGACAACTTAAAAGAATGATATAAGAAAACACCAATATTTTTAGCTTTGTTTGTTAGGCAGACATTATGACCATGGATCACCAAATGGAGGGGGCTAGCCTTGGACAGTTTTGTTTTTGGGGGGGGGGGTGGCAATTAGAAAAATCTGATTATCATCACAATCACATTGGAGAAATATTTGCCAAGTACAAAATATTAAGAGAGAGTGAAGAAGAGAGCACCTAGGGCGAGGACACAGAGTCTGATCCCAGTTGAGCACAGAATAGTGTGTGGTCCGTGTAGCAAAATTAAAATAACCTTTGGTATTTGAGCAAAGCTCCAAGCGGAGCCATGAAAACATTGACTAAATTGGGGCTCAGCACAGATATTACAACTGTCCATCGTGGCAAGGTTTGAAAAGAAGGAGTGGAACCATTTCAAGGCAATGTCCAAGACCTCAATCATGAGTTTATCTCAAAACTGCGCTTAGATCAAGGAGGAGAATGCTTGGAAAGCCTTTGTTAGCAGACAGTAAATCATTGACGACCCTCACCAGCGCTGTCTCAGTGCTGAACCCTGGTCTAAAACCTGACTGAAATGTATATAGCAGTTTGTTTGAAACAAATGTGGATAAAATAGCGTGGCCTCAGTATGTTCAAGCATTTGACAAATACGGTAGAGTTAAAATTGGAAATAAATTGTGCTGCCCTTTCAAAGAGATGGTGGAAATCTGGAGTTATCAAAACCATTGGTGATTACAAACATGCAGAGCCAGTGGAGATTATTTTATGGGAGAAAAAGAAAGTGATGGAATTAATTGAAATGGTCAGTAGAGGTTACAAAATCAAGATTTTCGACTGGATTCAGAAGGTGATGAAAACTGACTAAAATAATTTAAGGAATAAACTTTCTGGTGGTAATTAGGCAGGCAAAATTGACAAATGTCGATTCAGAGATGACATCCTTGTCGTTGGGGAGTGATATCTTAAAGAGTTGTCGCTAAATGATAAAACCTGATTTTCTACAGACCCCCTCAGATTTACGAACCATTAATTTGCCATGGGAAGGGCTTATTGTAAAAATCGCTAAAATCTTCAGAGGATCTAAGTGATGTAAATGTTTAAAAGAGTGACATTATATAAAAAAGCAGTTTCCTTAAAGAGTCAGGAAATTGCAAAGGTTTCAGTTATTGATAAATAAGTAATGGATTTTAGCGTATGGAAAGACATCGAGCATTGATGGGGAGAAAAAGAGAAAGATAAGTGCATCGTGAAGATTACTGCACAGCGATAAGAATGGCATGGATACAAACTAGTAGGATTACTGACTGTGAAGCCATTCGAGTACATTTCTACCAGAGTATGTCCGAAGGAATGGGTATTGCCTTGAACATGCCACGTGAGACCAAATAACTGAAGAATGGCAAGTAAGTATGTAAATGAATAATATTACGTGGCATTTACATGAACGTTCAAATTTACAAACAACAGAATGCAGAAGCAAGCCACTGAGAGTATATCAGGTGATGGTAGGTTTAGGACTTTGGTCAAGCAGAATTAGCCTCAATGCCTGCAGAGTCCTGCAATCTACATACATCTTCAAATAAATGCACATGTTGGCAGGCAAATATTTATGCACTCTTGTTAATAATTACTTCACAGTTATCAGATTAACCTGCATCAATATAAGAAAGATCGCTGACTGGGTAGTGAAGTGTGTGTTTTACCTCAGATTCTTTTGCCTTCTTTTCAGCCTTCTCACGCTCGGCCTGGATATAACCATGAAAATATGAATCGGATAATGAATACATTAAAACAACATTTTAAGAGAGAGTGAAGAAGAGAGCACCCCATCCAAGGAAAGTTGTGCACAGAATAGTGTGTTGCCTGTGTACCAATGTTAACATAGCCTTTGGTGTTTAAGTGAAGCTGCAAGCTCGGCAATGTACACACTGAATAAAGTGGGGCTCAGAACAGACCTTAAAAATGCCCATAGTGACACGGTTTTCAAAAAAGGATTGGAACCATTACATGGCCATATCCGAGACCACTATCAAAATTTTCAACTGATGAAGGAAAATGCTATCGTCAGTTAAAACTAAAACTGTGCTAAGATCATGGAGGATACTGCTTGGAAAGCCTTTGTTTGCAGACAGTAAATCATAGACGACCCTCACCAGAGCTGTCTCACTGCTGAACTCTGGTCTAAAACCTGACTGAAATGGATCAAGCAAGTTGGTTAAAGAAAAACGTTGAAAAAACAGTGTGGCTGCTGTACCCTAAAGTGTTTTGATAAATATGGGAGATTTAAAATTGGAAACAAATTGTGGTGCCCTTTCAATGAGGTGGGTGGAAATCTGGAGGTATCGGAACCATTGGTATTGACAATCATCAAGAGCCAATGGAGTTTTTCTTACGAATAAAAAAGTGTTGTAATGAATTGCAATGGTCAGGAGAGATTATGTAATAAAGCTATTGGCCTGGATTCTGAAGCTGGCGAAAACTGGCAAATATAATTTTTAGGAATACATTTTCTGAAGTAATTGGGTGGACCAAAATTAACAGATGTCCCGTAAGAGATGACAACCTTGTCGTTGGGAGTGATGTCTTAAAGAGATGTTGCTAAATGACGAAACCTAACTTTCTCCAGACCTGCTCAGATTTACGAACCATTAATGTCATTCTCCGTTGTTCTTCTAAATGCAATGGGAATGGCTTATTGGTAGAAATCAGTTAAGTCTTGATAGGAGATAAGTGTTTTAAATGTGTTAAAGAGTGGCATATAACAAAGCAGTATCTTTAAAGAGGCAGGAAAGGGCAAATGTCTCAGGAATTGATAAATATGCAGGGGTTACCAAAATATTTCCAAAATCTAAAACAAACACAAGATCCAGGTTCGTTTGAACACAGTACACAAAATCCGTGATTCAATACCATCTGTAAAGGAAGTGATTCCTGACATGCGTTACCCTGGTGTCTATAAACTGAGTTGTGGTTGTCGCAGCAGTTACATTGGGGAAACGAAACGACATGTCTCGGACCGCGTTCTTGAAAACCAGGCAGATCTGAAACACGGTAGGACCAATTCCTTTGTCGTTGCTGGTCATTGTTTTAACGCTGTGGGCTCACACGAAATAGATTTTTCCAAGACCGAGGTACTATGCAAACCAACCGGCGTACCTTCAGAGATTGGTTCATGAAGCCATGCAGATATATAAACACAGACACAACTTCAACCGAGAAGATGGGTACAAACTGAGCAATCATTGGAAGTGTGATGCCGCCGCCACGAAGCCGTTCGGCAGGCGCCCCATCCCCGACCTCGCCACCACCAAGCAACGGAGCCAACCCCTCGTCCCCCTTACCTCACCTCACATGAAAACACCTGCACGCATTCCCCCCCCCCCCCCCCATAGAGCTGGAAGGGGAGGACACCTGATAGACCGGTTTTATCCGAGAAACCCTTATTGGGATTAACTCTCACGGTTTCCGGCGATCAGGGAATTGGATGACCTCCCCCGACGCTACGTTGCACCGCGGCGCTGCGACCGACCTTAAGATGGTATGGTTGCGCGAGGGGCATTCGGCCACCGCGGTTGAGGCGCATCCCCCACACCCACCCCCACGTGTCGACGAGGCAAGCAGGGGAGGGACGGGACGGCATAATTAGCAGGAATGCGGCGGCTCTTGCGTATTCGCGGATGGTTAGGATGGTTGCGCTCGAGCGCGCAGGCACCATTGTTAGGGAAGGTAAAGCACTAAGCGGAAAGTACGAATAATCGGGAGGGCGGATGCACGCGGGGAGCCGTGCACAAATTCCCACGGCGCACCTTTGTAATGGACGCCGCCGCATAATCTGCAATAACAAAGGCATGCGTGAGAAAGGAATTAACTTGCGGAACGCCGCACTTGCGGCACATCCGATTAGCATATCGAAGGCGCACGGTACGTGGGAAGGGGGTAGGGGCCCGAGTCCGGGAATTAGGATAAAAAGCAGCGTAGCAAGTTAGGGAGTCTCTCTCGTCACTTCTCTTCAAGAGGCACGCGTGCAAGTCGGCTCCCAGCTCTGCCCTCCGGACGTCCGCGCGACGTGTCCTGACGGCATAGAGGAAAAGCCACAGGACGTCGAATACTTCGAGCCGTGAGTAGCAAGGTGACGGGGTATCATAAGCCGATAAATAGGGAATAGGTCCAGGGGAAGTGGGATAGGCCAGCCTCGTCGACTCGTACTGACTTAGCATCAATTCGCGAGTACCAGATAATAAATCATTAATAGCGAAGCGTGGCCTCGCGTGATCTTGTTGAGCAGTGTGTCGCGTGGGGAGTGGCGTGTGTGTGCGTGCGTCCACCCTGTGTGCGATACAGGTGCGCGATCATAACGCGAGTGTTCAGTGGTGAGTGAGTGCCGCGGAGAGCTGTGTGCGTAAGTGCGCATACGTTCGGTACGTGTCGGATACGGATGCGCATTGGTAACGCGGTTATTCGACGTGGAGGCGAGTGCCGCACAGGGCTATAGATGGGCACCCGCTCGCAGCGTGCGAGAGCTGTACATAGCGGTGTAAAGAGGGGGAGTATGGCATTTGATTGATGATACTGTGCGCACGGATGCTCGCAGCGTGGGAGCGCGGCGCGAGGCTGTAACAGTAGGGGCGTCGCGTTCGAATGCCGGCGAAACTGTAGCGGGTAATAGGGAGGTGGGGTAACGTAAACGGAATAGGGGATGAAGGCGGGAGGGACCCCGGGGGCCAACGGCCCCCACATATTGGTGTCAGAAACGGGACGATCCCCCGCACCCCCAAGGGAAAGAGGCCCCCCAACCCAGATTAAAATCAAATGCACATTTACGGGCAAAGGAATTCCAACATGGAAATCGTTTGCCCGCAGCATCAGGGGGGCTAAAAAAGTTAATGGGTGGTCAGATGAGGAGGCGTTGCAGCAGTTAGAGCTACATTTAGATGGGCGAGCAGCTGACTTTGTGGAAGCTTTGCCCGCAAGCGCACAAACTCAGTGGGAAAAATTAATGTGCGAACTCGAACGGCGCTTCGGCGCCTATGACGAGGAGGATGCGCAGACGGCCTTAGAGGCACGCCGTCGCCAACCCGGCGAGGATCTACGAGATTACGCCGAGGATGTACGCATGTTGACCCAGCTCGCGTACCCAGAGTACGAGGCAAAAATAATTCAGGGCCTCGCCGCCGGTAAAATCCAGCGATATTTGGCACGCACCCCGTGGTGGCAGCCAAATGTAGATGGTGCACGTCTCTCCTTTAACACCCTCGTCGAGCGCGCGCGCAAATGCGAGAAACTCTCGGGTGAGCGCGCGCATCCTCGAGGGAGGGGACGAGAGTGTGCCGTAGCGAGCCTACTCTCCGACGAGGAGGAAGAGCTCGCCATCGCAGTAAGGGGACGGGCAAGGGAGCCCCAGAGACCTAGCGAGACAATCCCGGGGTGGGCGGCCGGGTTACAGACCGGCATGGGAGATATTGCTGGCCAGGTACACCAAGTACGTGAGGAAGCAAATAAAAATGTGAAGACCATCCAGTCTGAGATGGGTGAGCTACACTCCACAGTAGGGGGGCTGACCGGGAAGGTATCCCAATTAGAGTCCGAGTTGGAACAACTGCGTACAGGGAGAGGGAGCGGGCAGGGGACCCACTATAGAGCCGCCACCCCTCCCCGGACGTGTTATGTGTTTGCGATCGGCGAGGGCATCTCAGGAGGGACTGTCCTCAGGTCGCCCGAGCTAGACAAGAGCTAAGGTCAAACACTAAGGCCCCCCTAGAGAGGGGACCACCGGAGGGTGAAATCGACGCAGCCCCGACACAAACAAGCTGTGAGAATAATGGCGAGCGAGTGATCTCCACACAGGTTCCAGCAACAACGCCCACAGAAACGGTGACTCCTAGCGACTGGCTACGGGAGCTGGTGGCGGGGATCACGGGGGCCACGTCGCTGGTGGAAGGGGAGGTAAACGGAGTGCGTACCCGAATCCTGCTGGACACGGGGGCGGTGGCCTCGCTCGTGAGCGCAGCGCACTGCAGCGCGATTGGGGTCGACGTGCGTCACCTGCAGGCCCCGGACCGCGCGCTGCACACGGCGAGCGGAGCTGGAATGGGGTTGCTGGGGAGAGCCACCCTAGAGGTCCGCATAGGCAGCCAGGTGTGCACCCAGGAGTTCTACGTGTCGAGTGCGTTGTGTCACGAGTGTATTGCAGGTACCGACCTCTTAGAAAAGCTGGGACTCAACGTGCAACCCCGCCAGCGATGCGCCACCATGGAGAGCAACGGCGAGCGGATTCCATTCCTGGGACGAGAACCAACGCGCCCCCGCTTCGCACCTGTGGCCGCTATCCTGGCGACGGCAGTCACCATCGGGCCGCTCACCGAGATGCTGGTGCCGGTGGCAACATCCCCCACCGACCCCGCGCTCCGACCATCAGGGGAGGTAATGTTAACTCCTCACCCGGAGTTGGCAAAACGGTATGGGGTCGTGGGATCCGCCACGTTGGTAAACGCAGATGGGGACCGATTGTTTATGCGGATGTTTAACCCCCAAAATACCCCAGCGATACTGCGATGGGGCACCCCGATAGCCACCGTGCACCCCCTGCACGCACGCCACTCTAACGACTCGGTGTTCGCACTCTGGGTTGAGGACCCCGGTCGTCCTGAGGGTGACCAGGACCTGGCCTGGCGAGTCGGCCCGACTCCCCGAGCCGAGGTCGTCCCCCTGCTCGACGCGTTACATGTACCATGGGCGGATTTACCTAAGGGAGAGGCCGTTCGGCTGCGCGAGTTACTGCGGGAGTATGCCGACGTGTTCAGCGAACACGACTCGGACGTGGGTCGGACCGACCTTGTTAAGCACCAAATTGACACCGGTGCAGCCCGACCCATCAAACTCCCTGCGTACCGAGTGGGCGCACCCGAACGCACACAGATCAAAGAGGCGGTTGGGGACATGCTTCGCGATAACATAATTCAGCCCTCGGCAAGCCCCTGGTCAGCCCCGGTGGTACTAGTAACGAAAAAGGATGGGTCAACCCGATTCTGCGTTGATTACCGTAAACTGAACGCAGTCACGCTCGGCGACGCCTTCCCCATACCCCGCATCGACGACACTTTTGACAGCCTCGCCGGAGCGCGATATTTTTCCACCCTCGATCTCGCGTCCGGGTACTGGCAGGTGGAGATGGCAGAGGAGGATCGGCCGAAAACCGCATTCACCACCCCGATGGGGCTATTCGAGTTTCGAGTACTCCCGTTCGGACTCACCAATGCGCCCGCGACGTTCCAGCGGCTGATGGAGTTGGTGATGCGGAGCTTGCAATGGAAACAGTGCCTGATTTACCTGGATGACGTGATAGTGTTCAGTAGATCTTTGTCTGAGCATTGGTCCAGGTTACGAGAGGTGTTACAGCGACTGCGAGCGGCTCATCTCAAGCTCAAGCCACGTAAGTGTTACATCGCACAACGCGAGGTGGGGTACCTCGGGCATCGCGTCAGTGAGGCAGGCGTGCGCACCGATCCGGAGAAGGTACGCGCCGTAGTGGAGTGGCCACGGCCAAGGAATCTGACGGAGATCAGATCATTTTTGGGGCTCGCCACCTATTATCGTCGATTTGTAAAGGGATTCAGCGAGATTGCACGCCCTCTCACCCAACTCACCTCCCCTAAGCACCCCTATCAGTGGACGGGGGCCTGCCAGACGGCCTTCACCACTCTCAAAGATCACCTCACCCACGCCCCCACCCTCGCTTTCCCCAATTTTACCACCGATTTTATTTTGGACACCGACGCCTGCAGCAGCGGGCTGGGCGCAGTGTTGTCACAGGTACAGGATGGGACAGAACGAGTCATCGCGTACGCCAGCCGGACCTTGAGTGGGGCCGAGCTAAACTATTGCGTGACCCGCCAAGAGTTGTATGCCGTGATTTTCGCATGCAAACAGTTCCGGCCGTATTTGTACGGCAGGAGATGTCGCGTACGCACTGACCATTATGCTCTGCAGTTCCTTCTTACATTCAAGGAGCCACGGGGGCAGATGGCACGGTGGTTGGCGCAGTTGCAGGAGTACAACCTGCAAATCGAGTATCGGGCTGGCCGGACGCATGCAAACGCGGACGCCTTGTCGAGGCGACCCACGGTGTACGCCGAGACAAGGGCGGAGGAGGCCTGCCCGTGTTTCACGGGGGGACGCTGCCGGCAGGCAACGGACCCCCGAGAGGCCGCGGCCACTGACCCCCCCCCAGCGAGAGAGAGTGCAGTGTGCACCACAGAGACCCTCACAGGTGGCACCGAGGATCCCGTCGACCGCCGGCAAGCGTGGGACCCGCGGCTCGGGACCCGATCGGACAGATCCAGGAGGACGTCGGCTGCGCCTTCCCGGGCCTAAACGACGAGCAGCTGAGACAGACCCAGCAGCGAGATCCGGATCTGGTGGCAGTGGAGGCGGCACTGCGGGAGGAAAAGAGCGCACTACCAGGACCCTGGAGCGGTTTGTATGCCCGGTTGTGTGTGCAGAACGGAGTGGTACGGGAGTTAACCGAGGCCGGCCAGCCGGGGTGCATCTGTGTTCCTGCCCAGGTGCGACCCCAGCTGCTACGGCTGGTGCATGACCACCCACTCGGGGGCCACGATGGGGAACGACGCACGCGAGAGACCCTGCGTCGCCAGTATCTCCGGCCCAAATTGGCACAAGACGTGGCGGCCTGGGTACAGGGCTGCCGCGCCTGTCAGCAGTGCGGGCCGAAACCGGCACGATACCAGGTACCCCTAAGGCCGTTCCGCGTCAGCCGCACGAATCAGCTGGTCGGGATCGACCTACAGGGGCCATTCCCGCGATCCCATCGAGGCAACCGGTATATCCTAGTCGCAGTAGAGTATTTCACCCGCTACCCCGTGGCAGTGGCCATCCCTGATAAAACGGCCTTGGTAGTGGCCCGGGCATTCGTGGAACATTACGTACTCAAGCACGGGATCCCAGAACGAGTCCTCACCGACCAGGGTAGCGAGTTCGAGGCCGAGCTGTTCCAGGCACTGTGCCGAGAATTCGGAATCCAGAAGGACCGAACCACAGCGTACCACCCCGAAGCGAACGGTATGGTAGAACGCATGAATCAGACCCTAGCAGGGAAACTCAAACGTATGGCGGCCGCAAATCAACGGGATTGGGACGAACACCTCCCCTACGCCCTTTTCGCCTACGCCACCACCGTACACACGTCGACGGGACAAACCCCGTTTTTAATGATGTTTGGCCGTGAGTCTCGTTTACCCGCAGATCTGCTATTCGGCGTTCCTTCCCCCCAGCCGGAGGAGGGAAGCCGCCCCGTGGAACACCTGTTGGTGACCCTGCGAGAGGCCCGAGGCCGAGCACACCCGCAAGGCGGCAGGAACAGGGCACCCGACCCCGCATGGAACCCCCCTTATTCCTGACAGGCACTAAGGTGTGGCTACACACCCCTCGCGTCGGGGCCGGGCAGGTGGGGAAACTGACGACCTACTGGCGGGGACCCTGGACCCTGGTGCGGCAGATCTCCCCCTGGACGGTACTAATTTATGGCGGGGAGAGGGGTCGAGAGACGGTGGTCAACGTCCGCCGCTTAAAACCCTGGAAAGCGGCCCCGGCGAGAGAGAACCCCGTCACCCGAAGGCCCCGAAATCCCGGATGACCCGCACCCCTCGTGTTGGGGGGCCTCGCACACTAAATGGGCCCCGCCGGGCCCCCGAGACGCCCCGATCCAGTCAGGAGACGGCGCGGACGACGGCCCCTAAACCCTTCCGCTGCTGAGTTTGTGCCCCAGCCCACAGGTGCCAGAGGACGGGGAGAGCCGCTGGAGTGGAGGAGGAGGCCGCCGCAGGAGCTACAGAGGACGGAACCACCCGCCCCGAGACCAGCCACCAGGTCCGGACGGATCCCCCGGACCCCGCAACGTTTCCTCGTGGGCGCGGCTCAAGCGAGGTGCTCCAGTCAACCCAGGACGGGGACTGGCACCTCGGGGGGCTATGTGATGCCGCCGCCACGAAGCCGTTCGGCAGGCGCCCCATCCCCGACCTCGCCACCACCAAGCAACGGAGCCAACCCCTCGTCCCCCTCACCTCATCTCACATGAACACACCCGCACGCATTCCCCCCCCCCCATAGAGCTGGAAGGGGAGGACACCTGATCGACCGGTTTTTATCCGAGAAACCCTTATCGGGATTAACTCTCACGGTTTCCGGTGATCAGGGAATTGGATGACCTCCCCCGACGCTACGTTGCACCGCGGCGCTGCGACCGACCTTAAGATGGTATGGTTGCGGCGAGGGGCATTCGGCCACCGCGGTTGAGGCGCATCCCCCACACTCACCCCCACGTGTCGACGAGGCAAGCAGGGGAGGGACGGGACGGCATAATTAGCAAGAATGCGGCGGCTCTTGCGTAGTCGCGGATGGTTAGGATGGTTGCGCTCGAGCGCGCAGGCACCATTGTTAGGGAAGGTAAAGCACTAAGCGGAAAGTACGAATAATCGGGAGGGCGGACGCACGCGGGGAGCCGTGCACAAATTCCCACGGCGCACCTTTGTAATGGACGCCGCCGCATAATCTGCAATAACAAAGGCATGCGTGAGAAAGGAATTAACTTGCAGAACGCCGCACTTGCGGCACATCCGATTAGCATATCGAAGGCGCACGGTACGTGTGAAGGGGGTAGGGGCCCGAGTCCGGGAATTAGGATAAAAAGGAGCGCAGCAAGGTAGGGAGTCTCTCTCGTCACTTCTCTTCAAGAGGCACGCGTGCAAGTCGGCTCCCAGCTCTGCCCTCCGGACGTCCGCGCGACGTGTCCCGACGGCATAGAGGAAAAGCCACAGGACGCCGAATACTTCGAGCCGTGAGTAGCAAGGTGACGGGGTATCGTAAGCCGATAAATAGGGAATAGGTCCAGGGGAAGTGGGATAGGCCAGCCTCGTCGACTCGTACTGACTTAGCATCAATTCGCGAGTACCAGATAATAAATCATTAATAGCGAAGCGTGGCCTCGCGTGATCTTGTTGAGCAGTGTGTCGCGTGGGGAGTGGCGTGTGTGTGCGTGCGTCCACCCCGTGTGCGATACAGGTGCGCGATCATAACGCGAGTATTCAGTGGTGAGTGAGTTCCGCGGGGAGCTGTGTGCGTGAGTGCGCATATGTTCGGTACGTGTCGGATACGGATGCGCATTGGTAACGCGGTTATTCGACGTGGAGGCGAGTGCCGCACAGGGCTATAGATGGGCACCCGCTTGCAGCGTGCGAGAGCTGTACGTAGCGGTGTAAAGAGGGGGAGTATGGCGTTTGATTGATGATACTGTGCGCACGGATGCTCGCAGCGTGGGAGCGCGGCGCGAGGCTGTAACAGTAGGGGCGTCGCGTTCGAATGCCGGCGAAACCGTAGCGGGTAATAGGGAGGTGGGGTAACGTAAACGGAATAGGGGATGAAGGCGGGAGGGACCCCGGGGGCCAACGGCCCCCACAGAAGGACATTATTAACCAGGTAAAGTCTTAACTGACTGTGATGTTTCCATCCTACCTGCCTTTGCCAGCTGTTATTTCTGACTATCTGTGTGTCTCTCTCTATGCCTCTCTCTTAGATCTCTCACATGCCCCTTGAATTGCACTCTCATTCTCACATGTCCCTTGAAATGCACTCTCAGGCTCACATGTCCTTTGGATTGCACCTCTCAGGCACACATGCCCTTTGTATTGCACCTCTCAGGCTCACATGCCCTTTAGATTGCACACTCATTCTCACATGTCCTTTGGATTGCACTCTCATGCTCACATGTCCTTTGGATTGCACCTCTCAGGCTCACATGCCCTTTGGATTGCACTCTCATGCTCACATGCCCTTTGGATTGCACTCTCATGCTCACATGTTCTTTGGATTGCACTCTCATTCTCACATGTCCTGTGGATTGCACTTTCATGCTCACATGTCCTTTGGATTGCACCTCTCAGGCTCACATGCCCTTTGGATTGCACACTCATGTTCACATCCTTTAGATTGCAATCTCATGGTCCTAATCTCTCATTAACACTACTGTTGTGCGCATATGCGGGCATGAGACTCTTATGCAGTGACGGAAGCTCATTCATACTAATCTCCCTCCCTAATCCCTCTATCCTTAATCTCCCCCATTAACACAACTGACGTGCTTGGTTCCGTGGATGGAATTCCTTTCCAGGTCAGACCCTGCTTGCTTGCCCATTGCCACATACATAACCGTGTTGTAACAGCTCTTTCGCTGGTTCAGCAGTTCCACTGCTGGATTATATATTTTCTGCCTGAGGACGACCGCTTGTGTTGCGATCGAAAAGGCGTGATTTATTTTATTTTATACCTATGTGATTTTACCGAAAGAACCAACGAGTATAGGTATTGGAGTTTAAAATATAGAAAGACATCTGGCACTGATGAGGAGAAAATTAGGAAGGTAAGGGCATCGTGAAGATTACTGCGCAGTGATCAGAAGGGCATGCATCAATAATACGGTCGCTGACTCGGTAGCCATTGGAGCTCAATAATTCCTGAATATGTCCCAAGGAATGAGTATGGACTTCAACATGCTGCGTGAGACCAAACAACTGAAGAATGGCAAGGAAGTCTGTAATTGAATAATGCAATGGGGCATTTACATGAACGTTAAAATTTACAAACAACAGAAGGCAGCAGCAAGCCGCTGACAGGAGATCAGGTGGTGGTCAGTTTTGGAGTATGGGAGAGCAGAATTTGCAACAATGGATGCACAGTTCTCCAATCTGCATGCACCTTCATACAAATGCTTACGTTAGCATTCAAATATCGATGCATCATTGTTAACAATTGCTGCACAGTAATTATATTAGCACGCATCAGTAATATAAATGTTGGTGACTGGGAAGTGAAGCATGGGTGTTACCTGAGCTTGTCTCGCCTTCTTTTCCTCCTTCACACGCTTCGCCTGGATATCGCCATGAACACATGCATCCGATGATGAATACATTAACACATATTCTGTGGAGCATGTACAATACATTGCAATGCACAATTAAGCATGTTTAACTGTAACGTACATAGATAGAAATTAAGGAGTGTTCATAAAAGCTGTGTTTTCGCTGGAGCTCAACTTATATTGCTCAAAACAACTGTCCCCACCCACCACTACCTATTCCTATGTGGGCACACTCCCCCTTCCACATCCTCCACCACTACCACATACATGTCAAGTCTCAAGGACGACGCTTGAGACCACCGTTTTTTCACGATGATTAGGGTCTCATGTCCATGCAGTAGAATTGTATGTTTATTGATGTGTATCTGTTGTGAATAACTCTCTCAGCATCGTTAACGCAGTGTACTGGAAGATGGTGCCAATGGTTCAGGTATAATGTGAGGGTCAGCTTCAAAAGTTCCGTCTTTCATCACAGCCTCAAACATAAAGACTATCCAATGATATTACAATTATTTATTTTGCTATGGCAATGGATATTGTGGAATGTGGCAGTATAGCAGAGTGTGCGAATGTATAGTGGAGGATGTGGACGAATCAGTGTCTGGATATAACCTGCAGCAGGACCATTTGTATCCATGTACATGAGTAGGAAAATCCTACACTTATTCTGGGTTTGAAATCAAAGCCAATGCAGAGACATAAGCATCAGCAAAAACTTTCCATGAAGAGTGTGAGTGAGCCTCTTGCGGCCACATTTTGGACAGACTGCTGGCTACTCAGATTCCAAAGAACACAGGATGAGATGTTACTATCCTTTGTGCAAGCACTTCCAAGAGTTCATGAACAGTGAGCCTGATGAAATTTGGGGAGCGCATCGTCAGTAGTGACCCTTTGGTTCCTAGGGTGTTTCGGCCTTTCATACTATACACCCTCCCCAAAGGCGGCCAGCGACAGGGTGATCAATCCTACGCTTGCGTCCCATTCCCAATTAGTCATAGGAGTTGCCTTGTTGTTGATAGCCAACATCCCAGGAGGTCACTCTATGCTCCAGAGAGCAGAACATTGAAATAGTCGAGACGTCAGAAAACGAGAACATGGACCAGTTTCTCAACATCTTAAGAACAAAGAGAGTGGCTCAGCCGGGCAACATCCATTGGATACAATAAAAACGTCCTCGCAAATTTGGTGACATGTGAATGACAACTTAAAAGAATGATATAAGAAAACACCAATATGTTTAGCTTTGTTTGTTAGGCAGACATTATGACCATGGATCACCAAATGGAGGGGGCTAGCCTTGGACAGTTTTGTTTTTGGGGGGGGGTGGCAATTAGAAAAATCTGAGTATCATCACAATCACATTGGAGAAATATTTGCCAAGTACAAAATATTAAGAGAGAGTGAAGAAGAGAGCACCTAGGGCGAGGACACAGAGTCTGATCCCAGTTGAGCACAGAATAGTGTGTGGTCCGTGTAGCAAAATTAAAATAACCTTTGGTATTTGAGCAAAGCTCCAAGCGGAGCCATGAAAACATTGACTAAATTGGGGCTCAGCACAGATATTACAACTGTCCATCGTGGCAAGGTTTGAAAAGAAGGAGTGGAACCATTTCAAGGCAATGTCCAAGACCTCAATCATGAGTTTATCTCAAAACTGCGCTTAGATCAAGGAGGAGAATGCTTGGAAAGCCTTTATTAGCAGACAGTACATCATTGACGACCCTCACCAGCGCTGTCTCAGTGCTGAACCCTGGTCTAAAACCTGACTGAAATGTATATAGCAGTTTGTTTGAAAAAAATGTGGATAAAATAGCGTGGCCTCAGTATGTTCAAGCATTTGACAAATACGGTAGAGTTAAAATTGGAAATAAATTGTGCT
Organism: Lethenteron reissneri; assembly: GCF_015708825.2. Lineage (NCBI taxonomy): Eukaryota > Metazoa > Chordata > Hyperoartia > Petromyzontiformes > Petromyzontidae > Lethenteron > Lethenteron reissneri. The sequence goes on along the minus strand of NC_083850.1, from coordinate 4,837,892 downwards.
GCCCTTTCAAAGAGATGGTGGAAATCTGGAGTTATCAAAACCATTGGTGATTACAAATGTAATGCAGGCGTAAACGACCTCCCGGAAGTGACGTCATGGGGGGAGGAGTTACGTCACGTGGGGGAGAGGGTTCAGGGCTATAAGGGGAGAAACCGGAAGCAGTAGGGGAGTGATCGGAGACTGGGAAAGTGTAAGGCCACGCAGGGCGGAGTGGGGAAGAGAGAGAGTGGCGAGATCGCCACACACACAGACCCCGAGGATCGGCACCATCGGCCAATGGTGACCGACCCCGGGGCTGGAGGAGCAGCGAGGAGGCTGCAGAGAGAGCAGCGGGTCTGCAAGGGTGGAGTTGGGCAGCGGGAGTCTGCACGACGAGACAGCAGCGGGTCTGCAAGGAGGGAAGTGGGCTACGTGAGCGACAGCAGCCTGGGGGCTGCAGAGCGAAGAGTATATAGGGGAGTGCTGTGAAGTGGGCTACGTGAGCGATGGCAGCCTGGGGCTGCAGAGCGAAGAGTAAGGGGGAGTGCCGTGAGGGAAAAGAGATCGAACCCAAATAAAGGACACAGGATAGAGAGAAGCATCCGAGTCTTTTATTACATTGCTGTTGGAAGTGTAACGGCATGGCAAAACAACTGAGAAAAAATAATATTCCGTCTCCGGCATCGGCTTCTTCTTTCGACGACGAAGACCTTCCTCCTACGGTGGACCTGACTCCGGCAGACGAGGAGATCCGTGCTGGGACGAGTGCTGGTCCGGGGGTCCAAGAGGTCGTCGCGTCGGCGGACCCGTCTGCACCAAAGGACGTGGATTTAAGATGGAGTCAGATGGCAGAGCAACTTGAAACTCTCAAGAACGTACTTGCACAGTTGTGTAAGCTCGTCACGCCGAGAACGGCGTCTGGAGGAGATGTTGGTGGTCCGCAGGAGCCTGGGTTGTCTTCGCTGTCGACGCCATCAGCCACGCGGCGTGAGGACGCCATCTTGGGCGTGGCGCACGAGGAAAGTCGGAAGCCGCCATTTTGGGCCCTTCGCGGCGTATGGCCGCCATCTTGTCGACACCACGTTGTGACGCCATGTTGAATCTGCCACCCGATGAGTCAGCGGCTGGAGGGAGCGCGCCAAGAGGTCGCAGTCGTCACTTACCGACTGTAAAAGAATTCTCCATCGGGGGCGATTGGAGTGCGTTGGCCTGCAGATTTTTGGCAGCGGTACGCACGGCGAGGTGGACTGACGCCGAGGCATTAGAAGTTCTTCCGACTCTTCTCGATGACGAGTCTGTTAGATTCTTTCGCTCGATAAAAGCCGCAAAGAAGAAAACGTTGCGAGGTGTATTCAACGAAATGGCTGACGCTTACGAGCCACCGGACGATGCTCATCGCCGGTTTGTGCAACGACAGCGCGCACCCGAGGAGTCTCCGGTGGCGTATAGGGGCGCGGTGCTGGAACTGGCTATGGCTGCATACCCGGAGACAGAGCCTGACCTGCTGGAACCTCTCATCCTGGGGAAGATGCTGGAGCTGTCCCGGGATCTCGTCATTCCTATGCCGGTGTGTGGGCATGAGAAGCTCACCTCCCGGGCTGCGGCCAGATGTCTAGATGCCCAGTTCAACCTGCGCCGGTGGAAGCAGGTTACGGCATGGACGGGGGGGCCTATCGTCGAAGGGGGAGCCTTGGGTTGGGACCCCAAAAAGGCAGTTTATGTGCCAGACGACAGGGGCCCGCAGGAGCTGTCGGCTGCCGCGACTCCGTGGACGGCCCGAGGGGGGCCGGGGCCACGGGCTGCGCCGCCGACACGGCCGCGTCGGGACGGGGCGTCTGCAGAGCGCCGTAACGACATCGACTGTTTCCGCTGCGGGCGTAAGGGCCATTACGCTCGGGACTGCTGGGCCCGCGTCCCGGGTCCGCCCCAGCAGGACTGAGGCCGCTCCAAGAAAGGATTCGCCAGCACAGGCAAGTTGGTGCGCACCAGACACCCGGCAAGGCTTGACACCTCATTCATCACCGTTGTCATGCGATCCGGGTGTTGTTAAGAACGGGAGGCCATTGACTGCGCCTTGTCGCTCAGTGATGCAGTGGCGTAAGCTGGCTCGGCGGGTTGTCGCGGCCGCTACCGGTTCGTCCACCGTACCTGGGTCGATACAAGGGGTGGACGTGCGGATTTTGGTAGATTCTGCAGCGTCCGCGACCATTATTTCTGATGTAATATTTCATCTCTTGAACATCCCACCAGAGGCCGTGAGTCCAGCTTATGCTTCCTGTGTCACCGCGAACGGGGGTAGCATGGGCATTGTGGGCCAGGTGAACGCTAACATCGCTATCGGGGGAGTGTCTGCCTCGGGAATTGTGTTAATTTCGAGGTCTCTTGCGGTTCCTTGTTTGTTAGGGACCAATTTTCTGGCCAAAATGCCCATTCTGATTCGAATTAATGAGAACTGCATTGAACTACCGGAAGGCCGAAAAATTTCGTTTTTGCCGTCGGCCTGGGGGCGACCTGATCCTGTCGCCCAGGTGCAGGCGTTGTCCGAGGTGTCTGTCGATATTCCACCTGGCTCACAGATACTCATTCCCTTGCGTTATCGGAAGCCTGTACCGGGTTGTCAAGGAGCGATTGGTGTTTTGTTGTCGCCGTCCGCCGCTATTACGGGTGGATTGGCACTGGTTGGGGCACAAACTATTGTCCGGCCAGACCAACAGGCGTTTTTGCAAGTGCTTAATGCGGGTACCGAAAGCGTGTGTGTGCCGGCGGGTACTGTTGTGGCACATGCCACTACTGCGTTTACAGCTCATGATAATCTGGCCATCCGGGGGGTTGTCGGAGGTGTTTCGGGGGCCGGAGCTGCAGATGATCGCTGGATCGCTGAATTGTGTGCGGAAAATTCGGCTCTTTCTGGGGAACAACGTTGTGCGATTCGTAAATTATTATTGAGCTATTCTGATGTGTTTAGCTCTGACGATTTGGACTTGGGACGCACCTCGTTGCTTTACCATCATATTGACACAGGGGACGCTGCCCCTATTCGGTTAAACTCGCACCGGATGAGTCCGGCGGAGCGCGAGCATGTTCGAGGGGCAGTGGATGACATGTTGTCTGCGGACATAATATCTCCGTCTAACAGCCCATGGGGCGCGCCTGTTGTTTTGGTGAAAAAGAAAGATGGCAAATTGCGATTTTGTGTAGATTTTCGTAAATTAAATAAAGTGTCGGTAGCAGATGCGTATCCCCTGCAGGTTATGGACGACTCTCTCGATGCCTTGTTGGGGGCGAAGTTTTTCTCAACGCTAGATCTCTCTTCGGGCTTCTGGCAGCTTCCCCTTGATGAGTCCTCGCGAGAAAAAACTGCTTTCCGTACGCCGCAGGGGTTATTCCAATTTAACTGCCTTGCGATGGGGCTGAATGCGGCCCCTGCCACTTTTCAGAGGTTAATGGAGTTGGAATTAACGGGTTGCAGTGGGAGACGTGTCTTATATATCTAGACGATGTTATCGTCTTCAGCCGCACATTTGACGAACAATTATCGCGGTTGGAGGCTGTGTTCACCAGGATGCGTTCTGCTAATTTGAAATTTAAGCCTAAGAAATGTCACCTACTGCAACACTCCGTGCGTTATCTGGGGCACATCGTCAGTGCGGATGGGGTGGCCACGGATCCGGACAAGACTGCGTGCGTCCGTGACTGGCCAACCCCTGCCACGGTGGGGGATGTACGTCGGTTTTTGGGGTTCGCCTCATACTATCGGAGGTTTGTTCCAAACTTTGCTACGATCGCGAGGCCTTTGCATCTCCTTACGGGAAAAGGACATAAATTTGCTTGGGGACCGCCAGAGGAGGCAGCGTTTCGAAGCCTACGCGATCTATTGGCTACGGCGCCGACGTTGGATTATCCGGATTTTGAACATCCCTTTTTTCTGGATACGGACGCGAGTGACACGAGTATTGGGGCGGTGTTGTCTCAGTCCAAGGGTGGTGTGGAACGCGTGGTGGCGTATGGTAGCCGGGTTTTGTCTCCCGCTGAGACCCGCTACTGCGTCACACGCAGGGAACTTTTGGCTATTGTTTTTTTTCTCCGCCAATTTCGACCGTAATTGTACGGTCGTTCGTTTATTGTTCGCACGGATCATGCGGCCTTGCAGTATGCTCTTAAAATGGACCAACCATCCGGCCAGCTGGCGCGGTGGTTGGACACGCTGCAAGAATTTTCCTTCCAAATTCACCATCGGAAGGGAGTGCGTCACGCTAATGCGGACGCACTTTCCAGGCTGCCGCAGCGATCCCCTTGCGCGTGTGCGTCCGGGACGCATAGGTGTAGGCCGATTCAGCACCCCCCTCAGCCTGTCTCGTTGGCAGTCGAGGTGCCTGAAGCTCCGCTTGAGCCGGGGCCGGCTGATGGGGGACCGGCTGATGGCATTTTACATCTTCCGAGGTCCGTGTGGATCCGAGAACAAATGTTGGATGATTCTTTGGTGACATTACGTAAGCGGCCAGTGAAGGGAGAGGGGGGTATGCCGGAAACTGCTCTCCGTGATGGCTTGCTGATGTGGAGGGAAGGGATACAGGAACGCTGGCGTCTTGTTGTACCGGCATCATTGCGGTACGAATTGATTAGAACTCTGCATTGTGACACGCTTTTACATCTGGGGGTGCAGAATACCCTATTGACGCTGCAGCGAGATTACTATTGGCACGGCATGACGACGGATGTCGTCTGACACGTTTGTGCGTGTCCCGATTGTGCCCGCCGTAAGCCACCTTAACATCCATATGTGCCGCCGATACAATCTATCCAGGTGTCTCGAGTTAATGAGTTGGTGGCGTTAGATATTTTGGGACCCTTTCTGCCATCCGCTAGGGGAAATAAATATTTGCTGGTAGGGGTGGAGTATCTCTCCCGCTGGCCGATGGCCTGCCCGTTTTCTGACCAGTCAGCGGCGTCTATCACAGACGCCTTTCTTTTTGGGTATGTTATGGACAAGGGGGCGCCGGAGAGGCTCCTTACGGACCAAGGCCGGAATTTTTCGTCTAAATTGTTGGGGGAGGTGTGTGCGGCTCTTGGAACAAAGAAAATTCGGACATCTCCCTACCACCCGCAAACGGATGGTATGGTGGAACGGCTAAATCGGACTCTGTCCGCCATGTTGTGCCATACGGTTAGTGAAAAACAATTGGATTGGGATTTGCATATCCCTGGGGTGCTTTCTGCGTACCGAATGACGCCACACGCGGCTACAGGATATTCGCCGTTTTTTCTTATGTACGGTCGTGAAAACGTACCGCCGATTAATGAACAGTTGGGGACCGGAGCGAGGGGACCTGCTAAGCCTCTTCCTGATTATATTCAGGACACCGTTCGCCGAGTCACTGTGGCGCAGGAAGGGGCCCGCATGGCTACGGCCAAAGCCCAGGCTCGGAACGAGCGGTGTGCGCGACGTTCAAAAGGGGAATGCCCCTGGAAAACGGGGGACCTGGCCTGGCTCCATTGCCCACAGGTGCGGCCAGGTACCTCTCCTAAGTTACATAAACCATGGCAAGGGCCGGTTCGCCTCATCGAGGTTCCCAACCCACAATCGACGCCTGTTCGGTTTGGATCTCGGCGTTGGTTCGTCCACACATCTCGGTTGAAACCATATGTGGCCCCTCGACCTGATGCGTCATCTCCTGAGATTGCCTTGCCGGGGTCTGTTGCTGCCGACTCGCCCTTGCCTGTGCCTGCTGACCTTGCAAGAGCGCCTGTCGTGCCTTTTACAGACGAGCCGGCCGTGACGCGGCAGGGGAAAGAAGACTCAGCTCAGGGTGCGCCTACCACGGCTGCGGAACCTTTGAGGCCCGCAGCCCTTCCAACCCCGCCGCGGACGCGATTGCGGGACGCCTCTGATACTGCGCCTTCGAGAATAGGGGACCGGGACGTTGCCAGGCCTCCAATAGCGACAGACGAACTTCAGCCTGTCGCTCTTAAAACCCTGCCACGTTCCCGCTCGCCGGGAGGGCCGCCAACCGTCCGGGACGGTCCGGCGACCCGCACCCGCTCAAAATCCCTCACATTTCGTTAATTATTGTGTTGTGTTCTTGTTCTTTCGGTATTTTATTGTGTGTTCTGTGTCCTTTTTAGTAATCGGTCGTGTTCGCTCGCATTGCTTGTTGGAGTTGTGTTCAGCCGAGGTCGGCTGGATTTTCTCTACGGGGGAGGGTAGTGTAATGCGGGCGTAAACGACCTCCCGGAAGTGACGTCATGGGGGGAGGAGTTACGTCACGTGGGGGGAGAGGGTTCAGGGCTATAAGGGGAGAAACCGGAAGCAGTAGGGGAGTGATCGGAGACTGGGAAAGTGTATGGCCACGCAGGGCGGAGTGGGGAAGAGAGAGAGAGTGGCGAGATCGCCACACACACAGACCCCGAGGATCGGCACCATCGGCCAACGGTGATCGACCCCGGGGCTGGAGGAGCAGCGAGGAGGCTGCAGAGAGAGCAGCGGGTCTGCAAGGGTGGAGTTGGGCAGCGGGGGTCTGCACGACAGGACAGCAGCGGGTCTGCAAGGAGGGAAGTGGGCTACGTGAGCGACAGCAGCCTGGGGGCTGCAGAGCGAAGAGTATATAGGGGAGTGCTGTGAAGTGGGCTACGTGAGCGATAGCAGCCTGGGGCTGCAGAGCGAAGAGTAAGGGGGAGTGCCGTGAGGGAAAAGAGATCGAACCCAAATAAAGGACACAGGACAGAGAGAAGCGTCCGAGTCTTTTATTACACAAACATGCAGAGCCAGTGGAGATTATTTTATGGGAGAAAAAGAAAGTGATGGAATTAATTGAAATGGTCAATAGAGGTTACAAAATCAAGATTTTCGACTGGATTCAGAAGGTGATGAAAACTGAATAAAATAATTTAAGGAATACACTTTCTGGTGGTAATTAGGCAGGCAAAATTGACAAATGTCGATTCAGAGATGACATCCTTGTCGTTGGGGAGTGATATCTTAAAGAGTTGTCGCTAAAGGATGAAACCTGATTTTCTACAGACCCCCTCAGATTTACGAACCATTAATTTGCCATGGGAAGGGCTTATTGTAAAAATCGCTAAAATCTTGAGAGGATCTAAGTGATGTAAATGTTTAAAAGAGTGACATTATATAAAAAAGCAGTTTCCTTAAAGAGTCAGGAAATTGCAAAGGTTTCAGTTATTGATAAATAAGTAATGAATTTTAGCGTATGGAAAGACATCGAGCATTGATGGGGAGAAAAAGAGAAAGATAAGTGCATCGTGAAGATTACTGCACAGCGATCAGAATGGCATGGATACAAACTAGTAGGATTACTGACTGTGAAGCCATTCGAGTACATTTCTACCAGAGTATGTCCGAAGGAATGGGTATTGCCTTGAACATGCCACGTGAGACCAAATAACTGAAGAATGGCAAGTAAGTATGTAAATGAATAATATTACGTGGCATTTACATGAACGTTCAAATTTACAAACAACAGAATGCAGAAGCAAGCCACTGAGAGTATATCAGGTGATGGTAGGTTTAGGACTTTTGTCAAGCAGAATTAGCCTCAATGCCTGCAGAGTCCTGCAATCTACATACATCTTCAAATAAATGCACATGTTGGCAGGCAAAAATTTATGCACTCTTGTTAATAATTACTTCACAGTTATCAGATTAACCTGCATCAATATAAGAAAGATCGCTGACTGTGTAGTGAAGTGTGTGTTTTACCTCAGATTCTTTTGCCTTCTTTTCAGCCTTCTCACGCTCGGCCTGGATATAACCATGAAAATATGAATCGGATAATGAATACATTAAAACAACATTTTAAGAGAGAGTGAAGAAGAGAGCACCCAATCCAATTACAGTTGTGCACCGAAAAGTGTGTTGTCTGTGTACCAATGTTAACATGGCCTTTGGTGTTTAAGTGAAGCTGCAAGCTCGGCCATGTACACACTGAATAAAGTGGGGCTCAGAACAGACCTTAAAAATGCCCATAGTGACACGGTTTTCAAAAAAAGATTGGAACCATTACATGGCCATATCCGAGACCACTATCATAATTTTCAACTGATGAAGGAAAATGCTATCGTCAGTTTAAACTAAAACTGTGCTAAGATCAAGGAGGATACTGCTTGGAAAGCCTTTGTTTGCAGACAGTAAATCATAGACGACCCTCACCAGAGCTGTCTCACTGCTGAACTCTGGTCTAAAACCTGACTGAAATGGATCAAGCAAGTTGGTTAAAGAAAAACGTTGAAAAAACAGTGTGACTGGTGTACCCTAAAGTGTTTTGATAAATATGGGAGATTTAAAATTGGAAACAAATTGTGGTGCCCTTTCAATGAGGTGGGTGGAAATCTGGAGGTATCGGAACCATTGGTATTGACAATCATCAAGAGCCAATGGAGTTTTTCTTACGAAAAAAAAGTGTTCTAATGAATTGCAATGGTCAGGAGAGATTATGTAATAAAGCTATTGGCCTGGATTCTGAAGCTGGCGAAAACTGGCAAATATAATTTTTAGGAATACATTTTCTGAAGTAATTGGGTGGACCAAAATTAACAGATGTCCCGTAAGAGATGACATCCTTGTCGTTGGGAGTGATGTCTTAAAGAGATGTTGCTAAATGACGAAACCTAACTTTCTCCAGACCTGCTCAGATTTACGAACCATTAATGTCATTCTCCGTTGTTCTTCTAAATGCAATGGGAATGGCTTATTGGTAGAAATCAGTTAAGTCTTGATAGGGGATAAGTGTTTTAAATGTGTTAAAGAGTGGCATATAACAAAGCAGTATCTTTAAAGAGGCAGGAAAGGGCAAATGTCTCAGGAATTGATAAATAGGCAGGGGTTACCAAAATATTTCCAAAATCTAAAACAAACACAAGATCCAGGTTCGTTTGAACACAGTACACAAAATCCGTGATTCAATACCATCTGTAAAGGAAGTGATTCCTGACATGCGTTACCCTGGTGTCTATAAACTGTGTTGTGGTTGTCGCAGCAGTTACATTGGGGAAACGAAACGACATGTCTCGGACCGCGTTCTTGAAAACCAGGCAGATCTGAAACACGGTAGGACCAATACCTTTGTCGTTGCTGGTCATTGTTTTAACGCTGTGGGCTCACACGAAATAGATTTTTCCAAGACCGAGGTACTATGCAAACCAACCGGCTTACCTTCAGAGATTGGTTCATGAAGCCATGCAGATATATAAACACAGACACAAATTCAACCGAGAAGATGGGTACAAACTGAGCAATCATTGGAAGGACATTATTAACCAGGTAAAGTCTTAACTGACTGTGATGTTTCCATCCTACCTGCCTATGCCAGCTGTTATTTCTGACTATCTGTGTCTTTCTCTCTATGCCTCTCTCACATGTCCTTGGGATTGCACCTTTCATGCTCTCATGTCCTATGGATTGCACCGTAGAGGCCGTGTTAGCGTGGAGGAGGCCGTGTTAGCGTGGAGGAGGCTGTGATGGTGTGGAGGAGGCCGTGATGGCGTGGATGAGGCTGTGATGGTGTGGATGAGGCCGTGTTAGCGTGGAGGAGGCCGTGATGGTGTGGAGGAGGCCGTGATGGTGTGGAGGAGGCCGTGTTAGCGTGGAGGAGGCTGTGTTAGCGTGGAGGAGGCCGTGATGGTGTGGAGGAGGCCGTGTTAGCGTGGAGGAGGCCGTGATGGCGTGGAGGAGGCCGTGATGGCGTGGAGGAGGCCGCAATGGCGTGGACGAGGCCGTGATGGAATGGAGGAGTCCGTGATGGAGTGGAGGAGGTCGTAATGGCGGGGAGCAGGCCGTGATGGCGGAGAGGATGCCGTGATTGCGGGGAGGATGGCCGTGATGGCGTGGAGGAGGTCGTGATGGCGTGGAGGAGGTCGTGATGGCGTGGAGGAGGCCGTGACGGTGTGGAGGAGGCCGTGATTGTGGGGAGGATGGCCGTGATGGCGTGGAGGAGGTCGTGATGGCGTGGAGGAGGCCGTGATGGTGTGGAGGAGGCCGTGATGGTGTGGAGGAAGCCGTGATGGTGTGGAGGAGGCCGTGATGGCGTGGAGGAGGCCGTGATGGCGTGGAGGAGGTCGTGATGGCGTGGAGGAGGCCGTGATGGTGTGGAGGAGGCCGTGACGGTGTGGAGGAGGCCGTGATGATGTGGAGGAGGCCGTGATGGTGTGGAGGAGGCCGTGATGGTGTGGAGGAGGCCGTGATGGTGTGGAGGAGACCGTGATGATGTGGAGGAGGCCGTGATGGTGTGGAGGAGGCCGTGATGGAGTGGAGGAGGCCGTGATGGTGTGGAGGAGGCCGTGATGATGTGGAGGAGGCCGTGATGGTGTGGAGGAGGCCGTGATGGTGTGGAGGAGGCCGTGATGGTGTGGAGGAGACCGTGATGGTGTGGAGGAGGCCGTGATGGTGTGGAGGAGGCCGTGATGGTGTGGAGGAGGCCGTGATGGTGTGGAGGAGGCCGTGATGGTGTGGAGGAGGCCGTGATGGTGTGGAGGAGGCCGTGATGGTGTGGAGGAGGCCGTGATGGTGTGGAGGAGGCCGTGATGGTGTGGAGGAGGCCGTGATGGTGTGGAGGAGGCCGTGATGGTGTGGAGGAGGCCGTGATGGTGTGGAGGAGGCCGTGATGGTGTGGAGGAGGCCGTGATGGTGTGGAGGAGGCCATGATGATGTGGAGGAAGCTGTGATGGCTGGGAGGAGGCCGTGATGGCGGAGAAGAGGCCGTGATGATGTGGAGGAGGCCGTGATGGCGGGGCGGAGGCCGTGATGGCGTGGAGGAGGCCGTGATGATGTGGAGGAGGCCGTGATGATGTGGAGGAGGCCGTGATGGCGGGGCGGAGGCCGTGATGGCGTGGAGGAGGCCATGATGATGTGGAGGAGGCCGTGGTGGCGGGGAGGAGGCCGTGATGATGTGGAGGAGGCCGTGATGATGTGGAGGAGGCCGTGATGATGTGGAGGAGGCCGTGATGATGTGGAGGAGTCCGTGATGATGTGGAGGAGGCCGTGATGATGTGGAGGAGGCCGTGATGGCGGGGCGGAGGCCGTGATGGCGTGGAGGAGGCCGTGATGATGTGGAGGAGGCCGTGATGATGTGGAGGAGGCCGTGATGATGTGGAGGAGGCCGTGATGGCGGGGCGGAGGCCGTGATGGCGTGGAGGAGGCCGTGATGATGTGGAGGAGGCCGTGATGGCGGGAGGATGGCCGTGATGGCGTGGAGGAGGTCGTGATGGCGTGGAGGAGGTCGTGATGGCGTGGAGGAGGCCGTGACGGTGTGGAGGAGGCCGTGATTGTGGGGAGGATGGCCGTGATGGCGTGGAGGAGGTCGTGATGGCGTGGAGGAGGCCGTGATGGTGTGGAGGAGGCCGTGATGGTGTGGAGGAAGCCGTGATGGTGTGGAGGAGGCCGTGATGGCGTGGAGGAGGCCGTGATGGCGTGGAGGAGGTCGTGATGGCGTGGAGGAGGCCGTGATGGTGTGGAGGAGGCCGTGACGGTGTGGAGGAGGCCGTGATGGCGTGGAGGAGGCCGTGATGATGTGGAGGAGGCCGTGATGGTGTGGAGGAGGCCGTGATGGTGTGGAGGAGGCCGTGATGGTGTGGAGGAGACCGTGATGATGTGGAGGAGGCCGTGATGGTGTGGAGGAGGCCGTGATGGAGTGGAGGAGGCCGTGATGGTGTGGAGGAGGCCGTGATGATGTGGAGGAGGCCGTGATGGTGTGGAGGAGGCCGTGATGGTGTGGAGGAGGCCGTGATGGTGTGGAGGAGACCGTGATGGTGTGGAGGAGGCCGTGATGGTGTGGAGGAGGCCGTGATGGTGTGGAGGAGGCCGTGATGGTGTGGAGGAGGCCGTGATGGTGTGGAGGAGGCCGTGATGGTGTGGAGGAGGCCGTGATGGTGTGGAGGAGGCCGTGATGGTGTGGAGGAGGCCGTGATGGTGTGGAGGAGGCCGTGATGGTGTGGAGGAGGCCGTGATGGTGTGGAGGAGGCCGTGATGGTGTGGAGGAGGCCGTGATGGTGTGGAGGAGGCCGTGATGGTGTGGAGGAGGCCGTGATGATGTGGAGGAAGCTGTGATGGCTGGGAGGAGGCCGTGATGGCGGAGAAGAGGCCGTGATGATGTGGAGGAGGCCGTGATGGCGGGGCGGAGGCCGTGATGGCGTGGAGGAGGCCGTGATGGTGTGGAGGAGGCCGTGATGATGTGGAGGAGGCCGTGATGGCGGGGCGGAGGCCGTGATGGCGTGGAGGAGGCCGTGATGATGTGGAGGAGGCCGTGATGGCGGGGAGGAGGCCGTGATGATGTGGAGGAGGCCGTGATGATGTGGAGGAGGCCGTGATGATGGGGAGGAGGCCGTGATGGTGTGGAGGAGGCCGTGATGATGTGGAGGAGGCCGTGATGATGTGGAGGAGGCCGTGATGGCGGGGCGGAGGCCGTGATGGCGTGGAGGAGGCCGTGATGATGTGGAGGAGGCCGTGATGATGTGGAGGAGGCCGTGATGATGTGGAGGAGGCCGTGATGGCGGGGCGGAGGCCGTGATGGCGTGGAGGAGGCCGTGATGATGTGGAGGAGGCCGTGATGGCGGGGAGGAGGCCGTGATGATGTGGAGGAGGCCGTGATGATGTGGAGGAGGCCGTGATGGCTGGGAGGAGGCCGTGATGGCGTGGAGGAGGTCGTGATGGCATGGAGGAGGCCGTGATGGTGTGGAGGAGGCCGTGATGGTGTGGAGGAGGCCGTGATGGTGTGGAGGAGGCCGTGATGGCGTGGAGGAGGCCGTGATGGCGTGGAGGAGGTCGTGATGGCGTGGAGGAGGCCGTGATGGCGTGGAGGAGGCCGTGATGGTGTGGAGGAGGCCGTGATGATGTGGAGGAGGCCGTGATGGTGTGGAGGAGGCCGTGATGGTGTGGAGGAGGCCGTGATGGTGTGGAGGAGGCCGTGATGGTGTGGAGGAGGCCGTGATGGTGTGGAGGAGGCCGTGATGGTGTAGAGGAGGCCGTGATGGTGTGGAGGAGGCCGTGATGGTGTGGAGGAGGCCGTGATGGTGTGGAGGAGGCCGTGATGGTGTGGAGGAGGCCGTGATGGTGTGGAGGAGGCCGTGATGATGTGGAGGAGGCCGTGATGGTGTGGAGGAGGCCGTGATGGTGTGGTGGAGGCCGTGATGGTGTGGAGGAGGCCGTGATGGTGTGGAGGAGGCCGTGTTGGTGTGGAGGAGGCCGTGATGATGTGGAGGAGGCCGTGATGATGTGGAGAAGGCCGTGATGATGTGGAGGAGGCCGTGATGATGTGGAAGAGGCCGTGATGGCGGGGCGGAGGCCGTGATGGCGTGGAGGAGGCCGTGATGATGTGGAGGAGGCCGTGATGATGTGGAGGAGGCCGTGATGATGTGGAGGAGGCCGTGATGGCGGGGCGGAGGCCGTGATGGCGTGGAGGAGGCCGTGATGATGTGGAGGAGGCCGTGATGATGTGGAGGAGGCCGTGATGATGTGGAGGAGGCCGTGATGGCGGGGCGGAGGCCGTGATGGCGTGGAGGAGGCCGTGATGATGTGGAGGAGGCCGTGATGGTGGGGAGGAGGCCGTTATGATGTGGAGGAAGCCGTGATGATGTGGAGGAGGCCGTGATGGCGTGGAGGAGGCCGTGATGATGTGGAGGAGGCCGTGATGGCGTGGAGGAAGCCGTGATGATGTGGAGGAGGCCGTGATGATGTGGAGGAGGCCGTGATGATGTGGAGGAGGCCGTGATGATGTGGAGGAGTCCGTGATGATGTGGAGGAGGCCGTGATGATGTGGAGGAGGCCGTGATGGCGGGGCGGAGGCCGTGATGGCGTGGAGGAGGCCGTGATGATGTGGAGGAGGCCGTGATGATGTGGAGGAGGCCGTGATGATGTGGAGGAGGCCGTGATGGCGGGGCGGAGGCCGTGATGGCGTGGAGGAGGCCGTGATGATGTGGAGGAGGCCGTGATGGCGGGAGGATGGCCGTGATGGCGTGGAGGAGGTCGTGATGGCGTGGAGGAGGTCGTGATGGCGTGGAGGAGGCCGTGACGGTGTGGAGGAGGCCGTGATTGTGGGGAGGATGGCCGTGATGGCGTGGAGGAGGTCGTGATGGCGTGGAGGAGGCCGTGATGGTGTGGAGGAGGCCGTGATGGTGTGGAGGAAGCCGTGATGGTGTGGAGGAGGCCGTGATGGCGTGGAGGAGGCCGTGATGGCGTGGAGGAGGTCGTGATGGCGTGGAGGAGGCCGTGATGGTGTGGAGGAGGCCGTGACGGTGTGGAGGAGGCCGTGATGGCGTGGAGGAGGCCGTGATGATGTGGAGGAGGCCGTGATGGTGTGGAGGAGGCCGTGATGGTGTGGAGGAGGCCGTGATGGTGTGGAGGAGACCGTGATGATGTGGAGGAGGCCGTGATGGTGTGGAGGAGGCCGTGATGGAGTGGAGGAGGCCGTGATGGTGTGGAGGAGGCCGTGATGATGTGGAGGAGGCCGTGATGGTGTGGAGGAGGCCGTGATGGTGTGGAGGAGGCCGTGATGGTGTGGAGGAGACCGTGATGGTGTGGAGGAGGCCGTGATGGTGTGGAGGAGGCCGTGATGGTGTGGAGGAGGCCGTGATGGTGTGGAGGAGGCCGTGATGGTGTGGAGGAGGCCGTGATGGTGTGGAGGAGGCCGTGATGGTGTGGAGGAGGCCGTGATGGTGTGGAGGAGGCCGTGATGGTGTGGAGGAGGCCGTGATGGTGTGGAGGAGGCCGTGATGGTGTGGAGGAGGCCGTGATGGTGTGGAGGAGGCCGTGATGGTGTGGAGGAGGCCGTGATGGTGTGGAGGAGGCCGTGATGATGTGGAGGAAGCTGTGATGGCTGGGAGGAGGCCGTGATGGCGGAGAAGAGGCCGTGATGATGTGGAGGAGGCCGTGATGGCGGGGCGGAGGCCGTGATGGCGTGGAGGAGGCCGTGATGGTGTGGAGGAGGCCGTGATGATGTGGAGGAGGCCGTGATGGCGGGGCGGAGGCCGTGATGGCGTGGAGGAGGCCGTGATGATGTGGAGGAGGCCGTGATGGCGGGGAGGAGGCCGTGATGATGTGGAGGAGGCCGTGATGATGTGGAGGAGGCCGTGATGATGTGGAGGAGGCCGTGATGATGTGGAGGAGTCCGTGATGATGTGGAGGAGGCCGTGATGATGTGGAGGAGGCCGTGATGGCGGGGCGGAGGCCGTGATGGCGTGGAGGAGGCCGTGATGATGTGGAGGAGGCCGTGATGATGTGGAGGAGGCCGTGATGATGTGGAGGAGGCCGTGATGGCGGGGCGGAGGCCGTGATGGCGTGGAGGAGGCCGTGATGATGTGGAGGAGGCCGTGATGGCGGGGAGGAGGCCGTGATGATGTGGAGGAGGCCGTGATGATGTGGAGGAGGCCGTGATGGCTGGGAGGAGGCCGTGATGGCGTGGAGGAGGTCGTGATGGCATGGAGGAGGCCGTGATGGTGTGGAGGAGGCCGTGATGGTGTGGAGGAGGCCGTGATGGTGTGGAGGAGGCCGTGATGGCGTGGAGGAGGCCGTGATGGCGTGGAGGAGGTCGTGATGGCGTGGAGGAGGCCGTGATGGCGTGGAGGAGGCCGTGATGGTGTGGAGGAGGCCGTGATGATGTGGAGGAGGCCGTGATGGTGTGGAGGAGGCCGTGATGGTGTGGAGGAGGCCGTGATGGTGTGGAGGAGGCCGTGATGGTGTGGAGGAGGCCGTGATGGTGTGGAGGAGGCCGTGATGGTGTAGAGGAGGCCGTGATGGTGTGGAGGAGGCCGTGATGGTGTGGAGGAGGCCGTGATGGTGTGGAGGAGGCCGTGATGGTGTGGAGGAGGCCGTGATGGTGTGGAGGAGGCCGTGATGATGTGGAGGAGGCCGTGATGGTGTGGAGGAGGCCGTGATGGTGTGGTGGAGGCCGTGATGGTGTGGAGGAGGCCGTGATGGTGTGGAGGAGGCCGTGTTGGTGTGGAGGAGGCCGTGATGATGTGGAGGAGGCCGTGATGATGTGGAGAAGGCCGTGATGATGTGGAGGAGGCCGTGATGATGTGGAAGAGGCCGTGATGGCGGGGCGGAGGCCGTGATGGCGTGGAGGAGGCCGTGATGATGTGGAGGAGGCCGTGATGATGTGGAGGAGGCCGTGATGATGTGGAGGAGGCCGTGATGGCGGGGCGGAGGCCGTGATGGCGTGGAGGAGGCCGTGATGATGTGGAGGAGGCCGTGATGATGTGGAGGAGGCCGTGATGATGTGGAGGAGGCCGTGATGGCGGGGCGGAGGCCGTGATGGCGTGGAGGAGGCCGTGATGATGTGGAGGAGGCCGTGATGGTGGGGAGGAGGCCGTGATGATGTGGAGGAAGCCGTGATGATGTGGAGGAGGCCGTGATGGCGTGGAGGAGGCCGTGATGATGTGGAGGAGGCCGTGATGGCGTGGAGGAAGCCGTGATGATGTGGAGGAGGCCGTGATGGCTGGGAGGAGGCCGTGATGGCGGAGAGGAGGCCGTGATGTGGAGGAGGCCGTGATGGCAGGGCGGAGGCCGTGATGGTGTGGAGGAGGCCGTGATGGTGTGGAGGAGGCCGTGATGGCTGGGAGGAGGCCGTGATGATGTGGAGGAGGCCGTGATGATGTGGAGGATGCCGTGATGGCAGGGCGGAGGCCGTGATGGCGGAGAGGAGGCCGTGATGATGTGGAGGAGGCCGTGATGGTGTGGAGGAGGCCGTGATGGTGTGGAGGAGGCCGTGATGGCGGAGAGGAGGCCGTGATGATGGGCCGTGATGATGTGGAGGAGGCCGTGATGGTGTGGAGGAGGCCGTGATGGTGTGGAGGAGGCCGTGATGGTGTGGAGGAGGCCGTGATGGTGTGGAGGAGGCCGTGATGGTGTGGAGGAGGCCGTGATGGTGTGGAGGAGGCCGTGATGGCGGAGAGGAGGCCGTGATGATGGGCCGTGATGATGTGGAGGAGGCCGTGATGGTGTGGAGGAGGCCGTGATGGTGTGGAGGAGGCCGTGATGGTGTGGAGGAGGCCGTGATGGTGTGGAGGAGGCCGTGATGGTGTGGAGGAGGCCGTGATGGTGTGGAGGAGGCCGTGATACACTCACTCATCTTACTTTGACTCGCTCACACATCATACACTGACTCACTCATCATACGCTGACTCACTCACACATCATACACTCACTCACTCACACAACCACTGACCCATTCACTCATCATACACTGATTCACTCAACATATGCTGACTCACTCATCATATGCTGACTCACTCATCATATGCTGACTCACACATCATACACTCACTCACACTACCACTGACTCACCAACACATTATACACTGGGAGTGTCATGCTGCCAGCTGTGGCTGCAAGTTTGGTCGTACATGTTATGTATATCGTTTATTGTAAAATTTGAATCACAGTTCCTATGATTACAGTTGTTACATTGTTTTTATAGCTTTATTTTGGTGATTTCGAAAACATATGGTTAAGCCATGTGTTAAGATCCAGAAGGAGAATGCTTGGAAAGCCTTTGTTTGCAGACTGCAAATAATTGACAGCCCTTACCAGAGCTGTGTCATTGCTGTACCCTGGTCTAAAACCTGACTAAAATTGATCAAGCAAGTTGTTTAATGAAAAACGTGGATAAAACAGCGTGGCCACAGTATGTTCAAGTATTTTATAAAATATAGGAAATTTCAAATTGGAAATAAATTGTGGTGCCCTTTCAAAGAGGTGGTGGATATCTGGAGGTTTCAGAACCATTGGTGTTGACAATCATGACGAGCCAGTGGAGATTATTTTATGACAAAAAAAACTGTTGGAATGAATTGAAATTGTCAGTCGAGGTTACATAATCAAGCTGATCCCCTGGATTCAGAAGATGATTAAATCTATTAAATACAATTTTAAGAATACCCTTTCTGGTGGTAATTAGGAGCACAAAATGAACAGCTATCGCTGGAGAGATGACACCATTTCTCGTTGGGTAGTGATGTCTTAAAAATATGTCGCTAAATGATGAAGCCTGACTTTCTCCCGACCCGCTCAGATTTACGAACCATTAATTTGGCATGGGGAGAGCTTATAGGTAAAAACCGGTTAAATATTGAGAGGAGGTAAGTGATTAAAACGTGTAAAAAAGTGGCATTGTACAACAAAGTAGTGTCCTTAAAGAGGCAGAAAATGGTAAGGGTTTTAGTTATTGGTAAGTCATGGAGTTGAGCAAGATATGGGCATCGTAAAGATCACTGCGCAGTGATCAGAAGGGCCTTCATAGATAATAAAAAGGTCACTGACTGTGACGCCATTGGAGCACATTTATTCCAGAATATGTCCGAAAGAATGAGTAGGGACTTGAACATGCTGCGTGAGACCAAATAACTGAAGAATGCCAAATAAGTATGTAACTGAATAATGTAATGGGACATTTACAAACAATAGAATGCAGAAGGAATCCACTGAGAGCAGATCAGGTGATCGTAGGTTTAGGACTATGGTAGAGCAGAATTAGCCACAATGCCTGCACAGTCCTGCAATCTCCATACATCTTCAATGATATGCATATGTTGGCATGCAAATATCAATGCACTAATAATAATTACTGCACAGTTATCAGATTGACCTGCATCAAGAAAATAAATGTCGCTGACTGGGTAGTGAAGTGTGGGTTTTACCTCAGATTTGTTTGCCTTCTTTTCAGCCTTCTCACGCTCAGCCTGGATATAACCATGGAAACATGAATCGGACAATGAATATATTAAAATAAAATTTTAGAGATGAATGAAGAAGAGACACCCAATCTAACGACAGTTGAGCACAGAATAGTGTGTCGTGTGTGTACCAATTTTAATATAGCCTTTGGTGTTTGAGAAAGGCTCCAAGCGGGGCCATGTACACTCTGAATAAAGTGGGCTCAGTCAAGATCTTAAAACTGGCCATAGTGACACGGTTTGCAAAAAGGAGTGAAACCATTGCAAGGCCATGTCTGAGGCCTCTATCATGAGTTTCCACTAATTGTGTAAAATGCTAGTTTTACGAAAAGCTGCGCTAATATCAAGAAGGAAAATGCTTGGAAAACCTTTGTTTCCAGACAGTTAATCATTGACAACCCTCACCAGTCTCTGTGCTGAGCTCTGGTCTAAAACCTGACTGAAATGGATCAAGCAAGTAGATAAAAGAAAAACATTCATAAAACAGTGTTGCCACTGTACCCTCAAGTATTTAGAAAAATATAAGAGATTTAAATTTGGAAAGAAATTACTCTTTGGTTCTTTTGGTAAAGTCACATAGAAATAAAATAAAATAACAATACAATACGACGTTTCGATTGCAACACAAGCAATCGTCATCAGGTACGAATGAATGAGAAAACTAAGTTTGTTTTCAGATGACTATTGCTTGTGTTGCAATAGAAACGTCGTATTATATTATTATTTCATTTTATTTTTACGTCACTTTATCAAAAGAACAAAAGAGTAATTCATGCAGTCACGAAAGCTTCGAATCTAGTGGAAAGACATTGTGGTGCCCTTTCAATGAGGTGCGTGCAAATCTGACAATGCCCAAGAGCCAATGGAGATTTTTTGACGAGAAAAAAAACTGTTTGAATGAATTGCAATGGTCAGTAGAGATTATATAATAAAGCCACTGGCCTGGATTCAGAAGGTAATTCAAACTGGCTAATATAACTGTATAAATAAACTTTCTGGTGGTAATTAGGCGGGCAAAATTTACAGATGGCGCTTGAGAGATGACATCGTTGTCTATCGGGAGTGATGTTTTAAAGAATTGTCGCTAAATTATTAAACCTGACTTTCTCCAGACCCACTCAGATTTGCGAAACATTGATTTAAATGTCCATAGCTCTTCAAAATGCCATCAGCTACGTGATTTAAACGTGCACAAGAGTGGCATTATATATCAAAGCAGTCTCTTTAAAGAGGCACGAAAGAGCAAAGGCCTCAGTAATTGATAAATAAGTAATGGAGTTTAGCATACGGTGAGACATCTGCCATTGACGGGAATAGATTGAGCAAGGTAAAGGCATTTTGGCTATTACTGCACAGTGATCAGATACATCTATACTCGTGTGTTCTTTCGGTAAAGTCACGTAGTTAGAAATAAAATAAAATAAAACAAATCACGACGTTTCGATCGCAACACAAGCGGTTGTCATCAGGCTATACTAATTACGTGACTTTACCGAAAGAACCAAAGAATATGGATCCCTGCTGTCGCGAAAGCTTCAAATCAAAATAAATACATCTGTATAAATAATAGAAAGGTTACTGAACTGGGAATCCAACGTTGCACACATTCCAGAGTATGTCCAGCAATATAATTTGAGGCTTTAACATGTTGCCTAAGACCAAACAACTGAATAATAGCAAGGACGTCTATAACAGAATATAACGGGGCATTTCTTATAATGTTAAAATCTGCAAACAACAGAATGCAAAATCCATTGAGATCAGATCAGGTGGTGGTCGGTGAAGAATTTGCAGCAATGGCTGCAGTCCTCAAATTTACATACATCTTCATATAAATGCATACGTTGGCATGCAAATATCTAACCACCATTTGTATATGTTAAATGTGGGTTGTGAAGCATGTGTTTTACCTCAAGGTATTGGAGCCTCGTTATCACCTTCGCATTCTCCACCTGGATATAACCATGAATACATGAATCGGGTGATAAATACATGAATACACATTCCGTGGAGCATGAATTATGCCATGCAATGCCTATTTCAGATTGTGTAATTGTGAAGTACGTATTTTGCAATTTGTAAGTCTTCACAAAAGATGTTTAACTATAGCTCATCTCATATTGCTCGAAGCAACTGTCCCTACCCACCATTACTCATTCGTGTTTTGGCAAACTCCCCCCTTTCCATTGCCCCCACCACTACCCCATACGTGTCAAGTTTCAAGGAATATGCTTCAGACTTACAGTTTGTCACAATTTTGAGTTTTGCATGACCATGCAAAGAATCTCGTGTTTATTGTTCCGCATTTGTTGTAAATAACTCACTCAGTCCTGTTTAACACAGTGCGCTGACAGCTGTTTACAATTGTTCAGGTCTTATGTAAGGGTCAGATTAAATTTTGTCTTTGCTCACAGCCTTAATTTTACGAGAAGAATACAGGAAACCAATTAAAAGTATCCAAGGAGAAAACAATTATTTAATTTACTTTGGGACCGGATATTGGGGTATAGTGGAGTGTGTCGCTGGATAGTGGAGTGTGTGGCCGTATAATGCAGAAGATGGGTACAAACTGAGCAATCATTAGAAGACGTTATTAACCAGGTAAAGTCTTAACTGACTGTGATGTCTCCAGAAACAACACCAAATATCATTACTAAAATTTCTCAAAATCCCAAGAAAACAAAGATCATGCTCTCTTCTTCAAGCAAAATTAAGTTTAATTCCCTTCACCTTTTGCGGATATCAGAAACAATATAATTTAACAAACGGAGTGCTTCAAATATTTGGGGTTACATTCCAACCTCATTGATGCCACTATAAACACGTGATTCAGACAGAGTGTGCCAGTTGACAACCATGTTCTGCGAGTCTGGCAAGTTTGTGTAAATTATACATCGAGGTTTACGTTTGGTGAGCCATGTGATAGTTTCGGGAGCACCACGACTAATACTGTCCAGTCAGCCGAAATGTGGGCATAGAATGCAGTTGTTCAGTATGTGGTTAATTATTTGGTCGACAATCATGATGTGAACACTGTACTGTAGGCAACATGCTGACCACGGTAGGCACAGAATCGGCATGTAGGTGGCATAACAGCAGTATAATCAATAAATTTATATTGAACATTGTAATGGTAATTTTAGGTTGCATGTATATATATATATACATGTGGTACACTACCACTCTGTCACGTAGACATTCTCTCACACTCACTCATACATGCACGCACGAACATACATGGACGAATCAACCTTCTTCATTGTAGGGTGAGTGTATTAGAACTCCAGAAATAACCTCAGAAAAATAATACAGTATCATGGAAATACTTAACTTGTAGCATATAACTCCTGGTCAACACTCGGACTCAAAACTCTCCACCTTGTCCACTCGACCTCTGGACCCTTTGAATATTTCACAATTTGCAGTCCTCTCCACATCCACATGGTGACTTGAATCTTCATCTATCTCAATCTCACCTACACATCACTTCTGCCAAACTCCATATTGGCACTCTCTCACTTCGCACTGCTTTGATCCTGGCACTCTCTCTCCCTGCTGTCACCACAGCCTCACCAATTCAGTGAAACACGCCTGCTGTCACAATCCCTCTCCACAGGCAGTCCCTTCACCTGGCGGGAGTGTGTACAACCCTTCCTGCTCGTGTCACCTTCATTTGCTCCATTACACTACCTCCATGGGCATCCCTATAATTGTGCACCCGTTCCATTTAAACACATAAAACTGTGGTGATAGTACATGCATAATTTGAATTTGACTTTTCCATGGCAATTCAACCAGAAAAACCCGTGCACACAACAACATTCGACACTAAGTGGCGGTGACATCACCACGGCGCTTGTGCCAGACGATCTGCCCATTGAGACTACGTGAAGTGTCGAACGCCCACTTGGAGGAGGTCACGGGGCAGACCCAGGTGCCACGGGTCAACTGGCTGAGATGACTGGCCAATGCACCACCTTTCCTCCCTACTGTGCGAACTTGCTGTGCTTTAGCCACCCGGCGTTCTGCTAATTGTTGTGAGCATCGCTCCTCCGCCCTCCGTTGTTGTTGGAGGGCAACTGCCTCTAACTGCTCAGTAGCATCCTTCACGTGCCTCCTCCACAGAGGCCGATCTTTACATCGATGGTCCTAGTCATCAGCAAGTCCACTCAGCTCCACGTCCTCCTGTACCACATCACTCAATCTCTGATTTGGCCCGTGCCGCGCCTGTTTCGCCCCCTTGATCCAGCCGAACAAAAGCTGTTTAGGCATGCGGTGGCTGGGAATGCGGGCTACATGACCCAGCCAACGCAGCCTTGCCTGCCAGAGGGGCTCACCGATGGCACTTTGTCCAGAACTTTCAAGGAGTTGTGAGCTCCTCACAAAATCCAGCCTGGTTAAACAAAGGTTGTATCGTATGAAGGCCAACCTATATGTTTCTATACGGCGAAGATGTTGCATTAGGGGGGTCCACATTTCGCAAGCATAGAGAAGGGAGGGCATGACTGTGAATGAGAAGACCTAAAGGTTTGTGTGGAGTGACAGATCAGGGAGCTTCCACACAACATTAAGCAACCGATTAAAATATAACGCTGATCTGATTCGGAAGGAGACCTCTGCTGTCAAATCGTAGCCAGGCATGAGCACACTGCCCAGGTATGGGAAACTCTCCACTCTCTCCACAGCAGCCCCATCACCAATTGGGAGTTGTGGGGGTGGATGGTCTGATGGTACAAGATACCCAGGCAGGTGCTTAGTTTTGGTGGGGCTGATGGTAATGCCCCACCTTTTAGTGGCACGCTCTAGGTTCAGCAGCAGTACCTCCTACTCCTCCTCTGAGTGAGCAGCAATTAACCAATCATCGGCATACATAACATGGTTAAACAATAGGGAGCCATCCCGTGACCACACCCGGACATCGCGCAGCCTCCCTTTGTATCTGTACCAGATGGAAATTCCTATAGCACAGCCATCGAAGGCTTCATGAACTACGTGGTCAAAATAGATGTAAATAATGTGGGAGCCAGAGGACATCCCTGTCGCACCCCAAGGTGAACAAGGAATGGCTCGGACTCCTGGCCATGTAGTTTTACCCGGGCCCGCTCACCATCATGAAGGTCCTTAATTATCACGAGCAGATAGTCAGGGACTCCGAAAGCACAAAAGCATCTGTGCAGGACCGCCTTTTCCTGAAACCCACATTGGGGCTCTGCAAGCCTGTCCTCAGCATGCCAGGATCTTTTCCCAGCATACTGAGGAGTGAGATGCCCCTGCAGTTGTTACAGTCTGTGCGATCCCACTTCTTAAAGAGTGGGACCACCAGGGCATCCTTTCAATCATGCGGAACCCATCCAGTGGTACAGACTGTTATTATTATGTCATGTAGGGCAGTCTGTGCACAAATGCCACCCACTCTCAGTATTATGTTTGGGAGATCATCTCTACCCGGTGTCTTTCCTGGTCTCAGACTCTGGATCGCCTTCTGTACTTCTCTACAGATGGCACCTCAGCCAGCCACTCACAGGGGGTGACTACTTCTTCCAGAATTTGAGGCACATCAGCTTCAGCAGGGTCATTCCCACTTTGCCCCATAATATTTAACCAGGCTGAGGGATTTTCCCTTCCCCCAAGAGCTCAGAAATGTTCAGCAAATCTGCAAACCTGTTCCTGGGGGTCAGAGATTGTAGCACCATTATTTCCCATAATGATAGTGATAGGTGTGGCACTACAAGTTACTTTTTAAAGGAATCAAATAGTGATTTGTGATCGCTGGCCACTGAGGCAGACTCCATCTCCTCAGTAACCTGCAACCACCACCCATCCTTGCAGCGCCTAACGGCCCTCCGAACCTCTGAGCGGAGGCTGTGGTAAGCCTCCTCATTCTCTGATGAGGGATGTTGTAGACAATGAGAGTGGGCCTGTCGTTTTTTCTCAGCCAGCCTGAACACCTCTTCTGTCAGCTAGGATCTCTGGGGAGGTCCGGACCGTGTACCCAAAGCTGCCATTGCAGCTGCATGAGCCACAGACCAAAAACTTGCCTATTTCCCCTCGACATCCGGAGGAGTGGGGGATGATGCCAACCCCAGCTGCAAGTGTCGATGAAATTCTCGCTTGAAACTTTCATTAGCAAGCTGAGACCAGGGTACTATTGGTTTGAATGGGTTCCTGGGTGTACACCCACCACCGAAGTGTAAGAATGTAGACACATCTTACAGATGACAAATCGATGGTCAGTGGGCAGATCAGCTCAGGTTCTGGTATCAAGGACATGGGCCTGCATCCGCTGTTCCATCACTATATAGTCCAGCAGATGTTATTGCTTGTGTAAGGACAGTACGGGTGATATGGGGACAGTACGTCTCTCCGGGACCATGGTTACTAATTATCGTAACGGGAATTGACAGGGTAATATCAAGGTAATGTGGGACCTAAGTGGTTACTAATAATGATTGATCGGACAAGTGTTGACAGGATCACAAGAGGGGAAACACGGGACCCAACATTCGTAAATGGTAATAAGGGCAGAGAAACAGGGCCAGGTGCGGTAAGGGAGAGTTCGAGAATAGGGGCGTGGCCGGGTCCTGAGAGGGATAAGAACTGGTGCAGACCGGATCTGGGAGTGGTTGTTGTGGGGAATCGTCATCGCCGTCGTCACCTTGGAACAGGTCGTCTTCATCGTCTTGGAGTGGGCACCGAGTAGTATTGAAGGGTTAGAGTTATGTTGTGCCCAAGACGTTTAAATTACCCAAGTGTGTGTAGTCACTTGTTAAGTTGTCAGCGGACTTTATTCATAATAAATATACATTAAGGAACAAGACGGTGTCTCTGAGAGCCACATTACACTTGGACCCAGCATGCATCCATGATGTTGTGTGGATGCGCCGATGCCAGAACAGCATGTTGGTAATTACAAGCCCATGGGCTGCGCAAAAGTCTAGCAGCCTCCCACTGTTGATATTGAGCTGATCTGGCCCATGCCTTCCAGTCACTCCAGACCAGGTGCCATCGTCATAACCAACTCGGGCATTAAAGTCACCCTAGAGGATGGCTCTATCCCGAGAAGCCACTTTAGCTAGCACCTGTGACAGGAGGTCATATAAGGCATCTGACTCATCGGCTTTGCCTGCATCCCTCCACTGATGTTCATCTTCCGTGGGTGCATAGGTAACCATGACCACCACTCCTCAACTCTGGTTGACGGGAAGGCAAGCCCAAAGTAGCCCGGGGCTTCCAGCTTTCCACACGTCATCACCACGCCCCTACACTACCTTCATTGTTTTGTTCAGAATAAGAGCCACTCCCTTTTGTTTGGCAGTCTCCTGCCCCGAGTAGAGGACTGTCCACCGTCTTGCTGACAGGAGCCAGAGCCGGTCCACCGGACCTCCTGAATACCACAGAGATCTAGGTGGTACCGGTCCAGCTCCCGACAGAGGAGTGGCAACCTCTCCTCCGCAGTGAGCATTCGAACATTCCACCTGGCCACCCGTAGTGGCATTTTGCTGCTTCTGAAAGAATCCTGAGGGTAAGGTTTCAGTCTCCTGACTCCGACAAATGGGGTTTGGCCAGGAGACGTAATAGATGCCTGTCCCCTCGGGACCTACGGCACAAGCTTCGTTTGATTTATTTTCCGTGGAATCGTAATTCATTCGAAGGTAGAGGGGTTACTAGCCCCTTGCACCCAACTGGAGCCCCCATTTGGCCGCTGTGGTGGCTACAAACGCCATTAGGAGAATATAACCAGTGCACACACTCACTTTCACACACACATGCTCACTTTCACACACACGTGCACGCGCACACAGACACACACAAATACTGACTGATTACATCTCGCGGAGGATTGCTCCACTAAACAAAATAGTTCCACAGTTCAGTTTGCAAGTGCAAGTTCGCGTTTTAGGTCGATGAAAAAAAATACTATTTCATTGAAGCTGGCTCGTTAGTGTTAGTGTGAGTGTGTGTAACATGAGGACTCCTTGTACTGTATTAATCCCACTCTCGGCTATATGAACTGGCTTCCAGCTAAATTCTATATCGAGTACATGCTGGATATTTTAGCCTATAGAGTTATTCATGTCTTGGACCCACGTACCTGTGGGTCCAGTTGGTCCCTCATGCGACTGGGGCCTATGTGCTGCCATCATCAGAAAAGGGCCGACTCTCCCAGCCACGGATCTTGCACCCAAATCTGGGTGGCTGCACCTTTGCAAGTGTTGCTCCTAGGACCTTGAATGCCTTGCCAGCTGCAGTCTGGTGCGCTCCGAGTCTCAGTGTGTTTAGGAGGGAATGCAGGACTCACTACTTCCTCATTGATTCCTATTTCATCTTTGAATTTGTGTGTACACTGTTTTGCCACCATCTTGAGTCGGGGTGACGTAATATTTTATATTAAAAAAACTGTAAAAATCTAGTCCCTTATTTGTTTACTTGCTCATTTTAAGACACATTTAGTAATTTATATGACTCCAACTTAAAATTATCATTTGTATGTGATAGGTAAAACCGTCACAACAAAAATAGTGCAGGCCGGAATACAAGTTAATTTAACAACACAAATTGATATCCATTACTCAGTCTCATGCACAACCGAAAATTTGTCTTTGCAAAAAAAATGCAATGCCCATCTTTGTGGGTTGTTAAGTATGTTCAACTTGTTCATCGTGCTTGGTTCGTCGTGATTTTATCTCTTACCTCAAGCGAATGATTTTTGTTTTTCAGTTCTTCTGCGTGTTTCGTTTGTGACTGAAAATTAACCATAATGCAATGAAATCAGCATAAAGTGAAATAACAATGGTATTCAACACAGATACCTGAAGTATAAATAACCGTTTTACTGCTTTTCTAATTTGTGTTCAAGTATGTATACATTCTCTTTATCCATCCATATATCTGTAATCGAGGGCAATTAACAATGCAAAAGATAATACGGACAATTATGTGCAAGTAAAATACTGTGTAAAAATTGTATTAGAAATATGCTATGAAGGGACATTTCCAGACATGGCACCTATTGCATATGTTTTTCTTTTAAGGCCGCAGTGTATTGAATGCGACTTTTTTATTAGAAAGGTTCGAATTCTCTATATATTAGAACGAATAGAGTTAAGTAACAATTTCTTCATTAGAACAGTTAGAATACTCTAACAATTCCTTCAGTATAAATGTTCGTAAGATGTAAAAATGCTTTGACAGTAAATCCCCATTTAAGGGGAAACACTGCTTTCTTAAGTCTACATTGAGAGGAACCAGCCACAGGGTTGGTTTTATCCGACATTATTCTAAAGTTAATCTTGAAAACACCGCACTTCGTCTACTGTATTATGCAACACCACGCATAAGCGGTCCCTCGCTCGGGGACAGCTCTCATTTGGTGTTGAAATTGCTGAGGAGAGGGACATCTCTGATG
Source organism: Lethenteron reissneri (assembly GCF_015708825.2). Classification (NCBI taxonomy): domain Eukaryota; kingdom Metazoa; phylum Chordata; class Hyperoartia; order Petromyzontiformes; family Petromyzontidae; genus Lethenteron; species Lethenteron reissneri. The sequence continues at coordinate 4,809,829 of NC_083850.1, read as the reverse complement.
AGCTGATCTCTGTATATCTAATTAAGTTCGTGTAATGTTTACGTCTAAATTAACTCCTCTATGTCTATTGTTTACAGATTATTTGAAGTACGTAATCATTATCATTTCCCTTTCAGTAAGCTTTAGTAGACATTTCCATCGGTCATTATGCTCTCTATGATAGAAAATGTTTCCATCATGCAAAAATATTAATTTATTTACTTTGTTTTTAATCTGAGTCTAAACATCGGTGTCATCTTCCTCATTGCTCAGTGGACGTGCCAGAATGTTTTATACACTTAAAAATAGCAATCTTCAATTAACTAAAACAAAATTTTTATCTTACCAGGTAAGGGGCCATCCATTTACTACATACGCAAAAATCTGTCAACTTTACTCCTCCCCCCTTCATGTACGCACGCGTACTTTTTACACCCCCCCCCCACCTGCGTATGTAAGCTTGACGCACCCCCCCCCCCCCCCGAATAGAATGGCCGAAATTTAATCCACGCAGAAACGATCAAGGATTAATACTATTAACGTGTTTAAGCAAACAGATAATCCACCGCCGGCTGCAGTAAAGAATTAAGTTGCGTACCTTTAAAAAGTTTGTCTAGTGTCCGCTAGGTTCAAACGCCAACTGAACTCAGTCAAACAGGTTACGTATTATAGGAATTTCGTCACAGCAAGGCCAATGTAGGAAAATTAATTATTATCGAGGCTTCATCTCCCCCCCCCCCGTTTTCTATGCGCACGTACATTGTCAGTAGACCCCCGATATGCAAGCGTACGCGTTTGGGTTAACCCCTCCTCCCTCCATGCGTACATACTAAATTTGATGGCCCCTAAAACCCACTGAGCTATTAGCTCTTTTTAAAGGGGCCACAAATGATAGTTCAACGAAGTGGCTTATGTGGCAATGTATAGCAGCCAAACAATCGAAATCTATTGATAATCTAATTATTTTTATAATATAATTAAACACTACATATCAATTATTTCCCAAATTTAGGTGTTGTATGTAGCAATGGGCAAATCCAATAGTGGTCATGTACAGCCCTATGATCACTCCACTCCTGGATAAGGACTTTCCTAAGTCCTGCAGATTATGGGAGTTAGTTTACCTGCTTCACTATGCTACACGGTGAGTGTTAGTGAAGTCAAGAACATTCATATGGGAGCCCAAGACAATATGTTTGTGCCCTGTCATCCATTAAATACATTTCCAGGCTCAATGCTGTTGGACTTCTGAGATCTGACAACATTGTGAGCATCATGAGTTATTATGTCAAATGGAATAAACTATGAAGATGACAGGGTGGAATTCTGATAGTCTTCTGGCAGCCCGCCACGTTATGTGGAAAACCCCAATGATCATAAAAATGGCGACCAAAGTCAATTATTGACCTTTTGGTCAGTAAACAGCTTTTTCAGCCATAATTAAATATCTTATTACGGCCAAACCTTCCATGAAAATCTACCCGGATATACAGATTTGTCAACACAACGTTGATGGCATTTCCTGACAAATTGGGAGCATATTGTGATGGTACTTAAGACTTTGACTTCCTCAGATTAAAAGAAACGCACGTTTCCACATTTTCTGTGAGTACAATAATGTTGTTATGAAATATAGAGCTGCAAGCTGCTAACAAGTACATACTCAAATGATGCTCTGGCTATCTAGCTAAGACATGACATCGCCAATTTCATCAACCTGCCACCAACAGTAATATGACAGACAACCACCATACCTGTGCAAATTACTCAGCTTATCATTGTGAATATGTACAAACAACCCAATATACCCAATGTACCCCTGTCACAACCCACGTTTTCCAGCATGCAACATCATAATACCAGTTGTGGATAGAGTTTTCGGAAAGTCTCGCTTCCTCACACTCAAATCATAGCGCAGTGGCTACGATGGAATATGCTCAGCAACTTAAGGATGCGTGTAGAATTGGCCCAACAAATCAGTACACCTTACACTGTGCATTAATCACATTATTCAATTTATAGACGAGCGATATACCCAAACCTCATTCTGTAAGTTTGTGTACTCAAATTATGTGGCACTGGCTACACGATCCGATAGCCTCAGTGAGGGGAGTTTCAACTTCATAAGGTCATACATTGATATCGTATCAAACAGGACATGGCCTGTGATTTCACAAGATGACATCAAGATGATGGTCACAGATTCCGAGGCAAATAGTTTTAGCACTTATTTTAACTCGAGGTTTTGGGAAACACAATGTTATAATGTAATGTAAGTCAAATTGGATCGCCTTTACAAGTTATTGTATTCCCACTTAATTTAGTCGGAAAAGCAAATGCATTAATGCTTTCAGCCTAAGTTGGAAAGCATTAAAACACTTTCTACAAACTCTTCATGCATTACAATAAACATTATGAGTGTTACCATACACAAACAGAACTTTCTTTTGAGTGCCCATATATGTATAAAAACTTACATTTCGTCTATTAACCTTTCCAGAGAAATATAAATCTCACCTTCGCTTCTTCTTCCAGCCTGGTAATTTTTGACTGTTTCTCATTGTTGTTCTGCTTCTCCTGAGTTAATTGGTTATTCAGCTCTTCATTATCTGAATGAAAGGTTTAGAATTAGATTAAAAACAAAATCATTTAATGCATTAGTAGAATTAATAACAGAGGAGTATGAAGGTATTAATATCACTTAAACATTTTTGGCTCAACCGGGACACGTGGCGAGCTGGAAGCTCCTCCCTATATCAGCAATGCCCACTTTTCGATAGCCTCACAGTCAGGGTCAATCTGAGGGTCTATCCTGAGAGCACAAGACTAATGGAAAAAGTCAGTTGTATTGACCGAAACTTCCTCATTTGCCTTGTCATGCAAACACCACAGTCAGTCAGCAATCACACGCAATAAACTATGTGTAGTGGGTTCCACGGAAACACACACTAGACTATGGAGGAAACACGTTTATTCTAAGACCACAACGGGGTAACTGCATAAAGTACTGGATAACGACATAGGTGATAACCACCATGAGTAACTAGACCACAACGGGGTAACGACATAACCGGGTCAATCAGTAACACACTGCCTGACCCACGATGCCGAGCAGAAAGACCAAAGACTGAGGACCAAGGATCAAAGAGACGTAGCACCGACGGGTTCTATTCCAGAAGACAGGCTGGATTGGCTCTCGTGACCTCCCTTTCATGCACCTGAGCGTGGCCTGGCTCCGCCCTCGGCCACGCCCCCTTCTGGACCTTACGAGAAGGTTCTGGGCCACACATCACGTGTCCCTCTCGCTAACCTTTGGTCCCCCTCGCTACCCTCTCCTAGTCACGTGCCCTTTCGGGTTCACCCAGCTGTCACGTCCTGCAGTGCCCTCTCTCTGACTGTCTCCAGGACCATACCCCCTCGGGTCCCCTTCCATGCCATACACCCTCTGGTGCCAGAAAGAGACTCTAACATGCACAGTTCCCCTCTTATCTCAGTAGCTGGCACTAAACGCCATTCTGACTTAATATACATCACTACATATGTATTCAATAAACTCTCCATTCTATAAATGAATATTTATTGCACGTTAGTTTCATATACACTGTATGTGTTTCCTGATAATACATGGTTACATTGTATTTCTATACCATAATGTTTGAGGATTATAAGTCAGGCAAGTCGAGTACTCAGATGTCTAATCCACAACTCCCAGCAGGAAGAATGCACTGTTGTTGATAACACTCCACTGAACGAAATTATAATAATACAAATGTCAAAGTCCAAGTCCAAAAGTTATACTCTCTGGATTCAGGGTTACAGTACAGGATCATTAAATATGTTGATGAGATTGAGCACTTAGAACTTAGGTTAGGTGAGATTTATTTTGGCACAGGTAAACCCCATTGGCTAATACTAATTTTAGACGATGACCTGATCAAATTAGTCTGTGATCAGCCCATCAATCGTCTGCATTGATCATGGCACGAGTGATGCGGACTTCCGTGCTGTCAAGCTTCCTAACAATCATGTAGTTCAGTAAATGCCGCTGGTGTGATTGAGGGTGGCACCATGAGGTCTGAAGGCTATTCTTATGCCTGAATATGGTGTAGTGATATTGAATAAGCCACTATGTAGCATAGCGCGGGTTGCTGGCAGAGAAGGGGATCTGCAGTTGTAGCAGCCCTGTCTGTCAGCAGGTAACATGGTAAGTGAGAGAGAGGGATGGAGGGGAAAGGTGATAGAGGGGGCACATGGCCGAGGCATAGCGTGGTCACGCTAACAGGTATAAAGGGGACCCCGAGCAGGGGATCGGGGCCATCGTTTGGAGTGGAATCCCCTCGTCATCGTTGTCGCTGCTGTCACCTTCGCCTCTATCGTCTCGTGCCTTTGTTGCTGTCGTTGTCCAGTTAATAATTGCGCTGCTAGCAGTAGTTGGCTGTCTTAGATCAGTGTCAGACGGCTAGCGTTGTGTTGTGGGCTATCAACTAGTCTAGAGTTGTGTTTAAGCGAGTGACAGGGTTTTGTAACAGCAGAGAGTGTGCAAAACAGTGTGCTTGGGTTTTAATTAAAGAATTGCCTCCAATAAATTACGTCTCCAAGTCAGTCACTTCAAATGTGAAAGAAGATTCTAGCTGTCTTTTTGTCTACCTGGTTCTTTATTCCACAGCACAGATCCACAACTTCTTCACTCGCTTTCTCTCACAACGCACCGAGCCCATCCTCCTGCTCTCCCTTTTAACCTATTCCTCGCTCCGCCCCTTGTCTCACGCCCTCTCCACCAATCCTCATCTCGTACCCTCGCCTGATATAACCGTCCCTCTGTCACCCAACTTTCCTGCTCTTTTCCCTTATGAACATTCCAGCCAATTATCTTGATCCCCGTGCCCTAACCAATCAGAGCGTGAAGTGTATACTCCACCCTTCCTGATTGATAGGCGCTTCTCGGTCTTTGGCAAGTAGCGCTGCCCTATTCTATAGTCCCAGGGGTTGCGTGGGACGATCACTACACAACGTCAAATTTACGAACATCAAACATCAACACAGTGCAAGCAATACAAAACATACAAGGCATCACCCAAGCTATGCCAGGAGCTGACGACTGATGGTCTGATCACCGACTCATCTACTTGGTCATGTCCATAAAACTGGCTCCCAAATTATGGCAGAAGCAATGCGAACTGTGGATTCGCAGGTCAAGGTCAAGGGGCTCAAGTACACCATCAAAAGATACCTCTCACCAGTACTTCAAAAAATAAACTGTAAAATTACAACTAACATCATTCGGAGAGTGACAACAGTGCGTGGAAAAGCATAAAGACTATATTCATCAACACCTGTGAAGAGACCCTTGGATGCTCTACCAGAAAACATCAAGACAGGTTTGATGACAATAACAGGGAGATCCAAGAGTTGAACAAATTACAAGTGGAAGGCCTTTCGTGCTTTGCAGAATGACAACGTCCGAGCCAAAGAAATTGCATTACAAACAAAGCCAAAGCAGAGGTCCAAATGAGGAATCTTGATCTGAAGTAGAGACATCGGGAAGACAAAGCGAATAATATCCATAATATGCACAATTTTTTCCAGTGCGAGGGCAATCATGTACGGTTTGAGCACTCAGGGGCTAACTCCCTTGAGACCAAAGAATGAAGGACATCTGATAAACAAGAGGCAAGCCATTAGTGCTTGCTAGAGGGAGTATTTTGAAAACCTCAATTGAGACGTTGTTGTAGACGAGAGTGTTCTCAACCTGAGTTTGGAATTCCTCCATCATTTGATGAGGTGTGGAAAGCCGTTAAGCAGATGAAGAACAACATGTCATCTGGAGTGGACGGAATTCCCACTGAAATTTTCAATAAAAGCAGAAATGATCTCACATCACAGCTACCTGCCGTTATCTTGAGGATCTAGAATTATGAAGAAATCCAATATGACCTTGGGTATGCCCTGAGCATGACAATCTTCAAAGAGACTCTGGATATAATGGATGGATTTCTTTGCTTTCCGCCACAGGATATAACATTGCAAGAACTTTCCTGAACCGACTCATTTTGAAGAACTCCTCCTCGAATCTCAGATTTGGTAGAGGCACAACTGTCATAATCTTTACTGCTCACCAGCTGCAGGAGAAATGTGCTGAACATAAATATCTCAACATGGCCTAATTTTACCTCCTAAAAGCCTTCGATTTTGTCAAACGATAATCGTTGTGGAGGATTCTTTTAAAGTATGGATAGCCACCAGCGTTATCACCATTCTTTGCCCGTATCACAACGACATGAAAGTGATGATTCTCAGTAATGAATCGAGCACAACTTCCTTTGAGGTTAAGGAGTCAAGCAAGGCCGCATTATTGCCCCAGCGCTATTTTTAATATTCCTCACCATGATGCTGCATCTGACCAATGACCAGCTTCCAGTCAGTGTAACACTAAACTAATACATGAATGGTAAGCTGTTTAACCTCAGTCGACTTGGATGCAAAGACCATCCCAACTTCAGTCATCGAGCTCCAGTATGCTGATGATGCTGTAGTGTGCTCACTCGGAAGTGGATCTTCAGGCAATCATCGATGCCTTTACCGAGGCATATTAAAAGTGGGGATTGAAGCTAAAGACTCAAAGGCCTCAGGTCCGCCATTGACAAGCTCTCAATAAGCGAGCCCCAGCTCCATAAATTCAGATGCACAGTGAGACTGAAGAATGCTAAGCATTACCTGGACCCTGGAAGTCATCTCTCACGGAATATTGTCATCGGGCAAAGACATCCAACATCACAAGTGTGCATTGTAAGCCTTTGCTTGCCTGAATAAACTGGTGTTCCATGATTGTGACATCAGATCCGAAACCAAACTCATGATTCATCAAGAGGTCACGATGACCACCCTACTGGATGGGGCTGAGACGTGAACAATGTCAAGGAGACATCTCAAGGGCTTGTAGAAGCAACCTCAATGCTGCCTGAAGATTATTTCATCTAGTCAAAGACAGACGCAACAAATGGAGGTTCTCTCACGAGCAAACCTCACGAGCATGGAGGTAGTGATCTTCTGACATCGTTTGGATTTACAAATCCTGACTCTCAAGGATAGTGATATTCTGCCAGTTCAGTCAAGGCATACGCTCAAGTGGAGGGCATTGCGTGTCTTCAATTAGTTGGGGATAACCTGTGAGCAATTGGAATAATTTGTCACGTGACTCCTCATGCATGAAAAAAATGAACACTATTCTGCATAACTTATCAAAAAGTTAGGTTAACCTGCAAATGGGAAGATTGCCGCTGTGGCTAATAGTTTGTAGACCCTACAGCTGTCACAGATAATAGGAGTTATAGGTAATAGTGTATTGAATATTCATCATCATTGTAGCAAGCGCTATTTGGTGCACCAATACAAAAAAAATCCACTTTTTTTTACTCTTTCCTTATTATTTGAAGTCTTACTACCAGATTACCATTGACAACGTCCATTTATTCCAGTGTTTACACACGAGGCTTACCTTTTGTGTGCTCTTCATGTATTGATGCGTTCTTATCCAGGATTTTTTCGACCATAGTCTCCTTCTTTTCAACGAATGCCAATAGTACATTATTCTTCTATAAATGTAACAAAACACAAGAGGAAAACGGTTCAGTAAAATCTAAATGTCTATTATCGTTGCAAATACTCCATTCTACTAAAAATAGACAAATCTGCTGAAAATTCAGGTAAGGTACCAACTTACCAACATTTTATCTGAAGAGAATAACAATCAGATAAATAAAATACTTCAAGAAAAAGCGGGACTGATTTAGATCAGGGCAGCGTTCTAGTGGTAAAATATTTATGCTGTAGAGTCTTGTAATCAGCAGTACACATCGTCAGGCTCTTGTAATGCAGAAGGACTCGAACTGAAAACGATAATCCGATGTCATAAAAGCCAAAGCATATGAGCCAATGTATTTTATTCATTTACAGCATGTTTACAATATTCCACAAATAATAATCAACAATACGTTAAACTACTCTATACAATTCTATATTAGCATGGTTGTCTAAGGACAGTGCGAAACAAGTTCAACATACATACAATAACACACCTCAAGTAATACTACAAACATATTAATTCCGGAGTGAGGTTCAGGTGTTGGGGATATTTCCTTTTAAAGGTTTTATTGGAAAAGCCCAAACCATTTATTCTAAAGGGGGTCTAAGAGCGCAGACGCACCAATATTAATGAGGTTTAATATTTGCGGATTTGGTATTCACCCCATTTCCTGTCAGCCACCGCGAAAGTTAAGGGTTCATTGTACTTTACCAATTTCTAAATGAATCTCAGCTCTTATCCTCAACCATGGCAGCCTGAACACGCCTAGCACTATACTCTTTGGTTCTTTCGGTAAAGTCACGTAGGTATAAAATAACACAAGCGTCCGTCATCAGGTGGGACAACTCCAGCAAGAAACAATTGCTGAAGTGGGCAAAACGGCTGCTGTAACAAGAGGCTATATCGGTAAGAGAGGGGGGAGGAGCTAGGGGGGGGGGTGCTGCGAGAACGTTTAGAGGACGAGCAAACTGCCGGGGGGAGGGGAAGTGAGCGGGGCTGGGAGTGGGAAGTTGAAGAAACTGGAGATGCTTCCCACTGAGAGGAGTCTTAACTGACCGTGATGTTTCCATCCTACCTGCCGACTATCTGTGACTCTCTCTCTCTCTGTGCCTCTCTCTTAGATATCTCACATGTCCTTTGAATTGCACTCTCATGCTCACATGCCCTTTGGATTGCACTCTCATGCTCACATGCCCTTTGGATTGCACTCTCATGCTCACATGCCCTTTGGATTGCACTCTCATGCTCACATGTCCTTTGGATTGCACTCTCATGCTCACATGTCCTTTGGATTGCACTCTCATGGTGTTAATCTCTCATTAACACTGCTGTTGTGTGCATTTGCGGGGATGATACTCTTACGCGGCGACGGAAGCTCATGCATGCTAATCTCTCTCCCTAATCTCTCTCCCTAATCTCCCCCATTAACACAACTGACGTGCTTGCATCCCTGGATGGAATTCCTTTCCAGCTCAGACCCCGCTTGCTTGCCCAACACCACATATATAACCTTGTTGTAACAGCTCTCTCGCTGGTTCAGCAGTTCCACTGCTGGATATTTTTTTCCACCTGAGGACGATGGAAACGTCGTGATATTATTTTCATTTTGTTTTATTAAATCCTTTATATTAAGTTCACGTGCTTGCGTGCTTGCTTGCTTGCTTAGGACCGTGCAAATCTTTCGGTCGTTTTTTAACCCACTTCCCGTGATCTAATCGAGCTGACATTTTCCACACAGACTCGTTGTGCCAGACAATTATTGTTCGTGAAAAAATTCCCAAAATTTTACACTTTTTAGGCAAAAATAAATTATTTTACATATATTCAAATAGAACGCATTCATGGCTTTGGCTGAACGTCAGAGTGTAAGAGCCCAGAGCGTAACCCCTCCACAGGCCGTGGTGGAGTAGCGCAGTTGGTAGCGCCCTCGCTTCCCATGCCAAAGGTCGCGGGATCGATCCCCGCGTCCTCCACAGGCGAATATATTTTAAATCCTTTATATTAAGTTCGCTTGCTTGCTTAGGACCGTGCAAATCTTTCGCTCGTTTTTTAACCCACTTCCCGTGATCCAATCGAGCTGACATTTTCCACACAGACTCGTTGTGTGTGACAATTAATTTTCGTGAAAAAAAAATCCAAAATTTTACACTGTTTAGGGAAAACAAATTAAATATTTAATTACCAATTGCTTAATACTGGCAGACAATCATCTGACCCATAGGTGGAAGCCATCTCAAGCCAGAGGACGAGAGGACTCTAGCCGCCACGCATATAAAGGATTTATAGTGAAAAACTTTGTTTTTACGGGTTTACTTGTTTTTCTACCTACGTGACTTTACCGAACGAACCAAAGAGTATGCATTTGAAATTACTTATCGAACTTGAGGGAGAAATGTAAAAACGCATAAAATAGTGAAGTTTAAGAAGTAGGTAAAATTCCACAGAATTTAAAGAAAAAATTATAGAGATATGAAAGATGAAAAGAAGTAACTTTGAGAATAAAAACTTAAATTAGCTTATTTTCATGATATTAATAATCATGCTAATACACTTCACATAATAGATGAGGTATCATCCAGCATTGTCGGACATGAGTCAATCGTTGGAAGACGATTCTGCCCCCATTCCCCCGTAGCCCCCCCCCCCCCAAATAGAACTAAAAGTACTAAGAAAATAATATCTTGCCAATTTACACAAAAAAACTAATTGTATAATTTCAAATAGATAATCATTCCAAATAGAAATAATGCATTCAATTACAAACTTTTACTGGTAGGAACCTCCTGGTTCCACCAGTCCACAGGGGATTATTGTGTCCGTCCATCCGTCGTGAATCCAAAAATGGGAGGGGTGGGGCTGGGTGGAGAGGGGAGGGTGGGGAGGGGCTGGGTGGGGAGGGAAGGATGGGGAGGGTGGGGAGGGGCTGGGTGGGGAGGGTGGGGCTGGGTGGGGAGGGGAGGGGAGGGTGGGGAGGGGCTGGCTGGGAAGGGTGGGGAGGGGCTGGGTGGGGTGGGGTGGGAGGGGTGGGGCTGGGTGGGGAGGGGCTGGTCACCCCGTGGTGCCCTTATAAAACTCAACGTTTAACCTACTCACGCCGGCTTGTGTCCGCCCTCACAGTCGGACATATTTGCAGAATACACCACGCCGCCGTTGACCCTGGCCATTGACCAAGCAACCCAATGTTCCTACCAGCTCCCTCCGCAGGAATGTGTTATCTATGCTCAATGCAACCCTGCAATGGCAGTATCAACCATTACCTCATCTCCAAGATTTTCCATTTCTCTGTACTTCGATTTCAGCTCATTCATCCTATGATAGTAATCTTTGATGCTTCCTTGCATTAAAAAGTCAACTTCTTTGGCCTGGATAGGCTTATAGAGTTCTTTTAGTGTAATTTTACACTTTTCCAGAGACTTGTTATTGTTTTCAATCGTCAAATTTCTGTAATGTTCCTCGAGGTTATCCTAAAAGAAAAAAACAGTTTGGTTAGACATATGAAATATGTCAGCGGTTTAACACACTTGTTACTTTATCGAAGGGGTAAGAAACCTATGTGGCATGGACAGTAATTTAATTTATATGGCCATCTTCACATGAAGCATAATACTTAAAAAAACGGTCCGAAAATAAGATTTATCCATCACTACAAAAAACGTATGCAAATAATAATGCATTATAGAGGAATATTTTCTGTCCATAACACTTTTAGTTCCTTCTGTACTTGTAGTGACGATATGGTAGCTTCACAATTAATATAGGTTTGCAGCTACCGAGACATTGTTCATGATCACGTGGGTGTTGAACATGTGGGAAGCGGTAGTGCAACAATTAGCACATTGCGCTACAAAACCGGCGATTAGAGTTCGATTCCTGCTCAAGGCTAACACCAGTGACGATTATCTTAACCGGTCCTGGGCCTCCTCTAGATCGGCTTAGCCTCAAACAAGTACTTGGTGTGGTGTGGAATCATCGCCACTAGGGAGACGATGGCGGCCAGGTATGGTGCCAGCCACCAGCCCCCACGAGTGTGCCCTTCTGGCCTTCATAGATGTTTGCTACCAGCACTTGCCCCAACAACAGTTTGTTAAGGCTGTCAGGTGGGGAGGGGTGGTCTTTGTTGAACATGAGATCAACAAAGGTCAGAATATTATCTTCAAAGAGAGATAAAAATGTGAACTCTAGACAGAAAATGAATCAGATCTCGGTTCTAACAGCGACACAGTATTCCCTCGTTATTCACAAACTTGCTATGCTAGATTTTGGCTCTCCGTGAATCAAATCTGGAACTCTACACGACTGCATCGAGAAATAGAAAGTGATGAGAGAAAGTGATTAGAGATAACGTTATGAGATAAAGTGGAGAAAGATGTGATGGGATAAAGTGGTGAGATAAAGTTAGAGTACAATGATGAAATTTAATAAAGAGAGTGAAATAAAGTGATGATGCGTCGTAACCCTCCACCACCTGACAGCCAATTAGTGAGGAATTTGTCACGTAAACAAAACGCCAATTAATTATTAATTCAGCCCGATGATGCTGTATGTAATTACCAGCGAAACGTCGTACTCAAATTGTAAATGTTGTGGATGTATTGTCCAACACACCGGTGGGCTAAAGTAACTAATTGGCGTTGTGTTTACGTGCCAAATCGCTTACTAATTGTCTGTGTTGGGTGGTGGAGGGTTATGACACATTAATACTTACGCGATCTAACCAAAAAACCTTTATTATGAATAATATTGGTAGCGAAAGCCTACGTTGAAAATTTAAGTTTGTTGTATAAAAAGCAAATTGTGCAGGAAATGTCTAGTTTTGGTTAATTGTCCCTTTGTTATAAATTAATTATATACATTTTGAAACTATTTAGAGCTGCTTAAACGGAAACTACTACTCCTAGCTAATACTGCTATTGTGTAGATGAAATAATGGACTTAAAATCGTAATGAATATTTACAAAAACATTTAATAATAATCTCAACTTGTAATGTGCTGCACAGTAGTCACTCACTCTTTAAGACAGTTAACGACTTAGAAGTGCGAGGAGGAACCACAGACAAGCAGGAAGAGATTAATCACTTAGTAAGTTGGTTCCACATTCTACCACAATCCTTGCAGTTCTCTATATACTCCGCACCCCTGATACGAACGGTTGGCTATGGAAGTTACATGTAATGGCATATCTTTTGATTGCAAGAACAAGCCCTTATATTTAGGGCATTAGGCAATGATTGTGAAATTGCGGAAAAAATGTTTAGATCACTGACCTTGAGCTCCTTTATGTGTGTTTTTTCCCGGTCAAGAACTGAGTTTTGGTTGAACAACTCCATCGCTTTCTGGAAGCAGTCTTCATGGTGTTTGCAGAGCTCCTGTGCAGGTAATGGAAATTTTGTTTTCACTGACTCCATTTTCTTGCTGTAGATATCAATTGCTTCGTTCTTTGCTCTCTTGTTTGATGTCTTCACCACATGTGTTAGAGTACTCTCAATGCACAGTTTGAATTTGGAATTATTGGAGTTTTTGACATAATCCTCCACCAGTGTCAGGAATGCTGTTCGGAAAAAGTGGGAAAAACATGTTGTAGAGTAACATGATTATCCATTTTGTTATGAAAAACGGTTAGTTTATTTGAGCATGATTCTTTATAAATCAGTACTGAAATATCGAAATAACTATCTGTAAGTAATGGCCATTAGACGTTTATTTTGAACGATGTAAGCTGCCGGGCCAGATTCGTGGTATGTGAATAAAAAAAATTATTACGTACACAATATATCAAATAATCCAATTTAACATATATAGACTAAATTTAACAATGCTTAAAGAGAGTACAATGTCAATGAGGCTAAGCAAAAAGGAAACTTGCACTTAAAATGCAAAATATTTTAATAATAAAAGATAGGTTTAGTAAAGTTTTGCTTTAAACTGTAAATGTTTTATTAAAGTTTACATCAAGCCTTTTCATTTTTTTACAAACTCAGCGAAATTTGGAATAAAAGGTAGATATAATTGAGAGGCCAAGGTATTCCAGAACTCATCCTGAATGACGATAGCTGCTAAAATGCAAAGTGCTACTCCGACATACTCACTATGATGTTAAGGTCGGATTTTATATTCTTAATGCAGCTGGACAAAAAATCGCAGCAGCTACTAAAGGATGTCAGCTTCTGTGACTACAGAAACCAGTGGAGATCGCTTGGCAATGTGTACAACAATTGCCATTCAACCCCCAGCGGGAATGGACCTCTTCAGCTCTGAGCACGCTAGATGGACAAGTCGGTCGATCAAGTCTTGGAACAAATATCTGGAGGCGCTATAACACTTTAAGCTATAACACTATAAACTATTACACTATAATCTATACTACTGTAATAACAGCCATAGAGGGTTCACGTGGGGATTGGCTTGCCGGTCCTGCTTGTAGCCAATAAGGGTTGAGATAGGGACCATGGCCCATGCGTCATCACGACAGGTCATCAGGAGTGATTGGCCCAGCCATTCGGGGTCCCAGCTAATGGGGAGCCGGATGAGGGGCGTGGTCCCGGGATTGACAGGGAACCATCGAGAATGGTCAAAGCTGTCTATGAACGATTGGCTGGGGGAACCACGTGACGAAGGTATTAAGAGCGAGTGAGAGAGAACGATCGAGAGCAGACTGAAACTAACAGGAGCAGGGTCACGCGCGGACGGGGGCTGGGGTTGCCACGTGCACGGTGAGGACTCAGTGCGTAGTCTGTCCTCTCTCCGTTGTCTGCCAGCAACGGAGAGTGAGTGAGCAAGTGTATTGAAAGTGGAAATAAAGGACTGATTCCGAAGCCGTCTCCGGGAGGATTATTACATTGGTGTCAGAAGTAATTCTGCGACTGTTTGGACGATCGTCAAGATGTCTAAGCACCTCAGAAAAAAGAACCTGCCCGTGCCTCTGTCGGAGGAAGAGGTCGAGACGGATGAAGACGAGCTGTTGGGAGCTACAGCCCTGGTGCCGCCGGCTGACGACGCTCGCCTCGACGCCTCTCAGCGTCGACCGGGGGAGGATGTGACCACCGCAGGACCAAGAGACGAATGGCGGCTGATGGCGGAGCAGATTGAGTCATTGCGCGCAATTCTGCTAAGCCTGGTGACCGCGGTGGCGTCCTCACCAGCCGTGGGTCGCCAGATCGCCGATCAGCTGGACGCTGCGGGAAGGGATCCTGCTCTGGAAGCGGGACCCGCCATTGTTCCTGCCACGCGGGAGGACGCCGTCGTCTTGGGTGGGGCGGCTGCGCCGGAGTCGTCGGCCGCCATTTTGGGCGCGCCTGCCACCACGCGGCCGCCGGACGCCATTTTGTCTGCACCGAGCGGAAAGCGGGAACGGCGGCCGGAGACGCCCGCAGCACGCGCCTGCCACCGCGGACATCGCCTTCCACAAATAAAAGAATTTATCGCCGGGGGCGATTGGAGTGCTTTTACGTGGCGCTTCGAGTCAGCTTTTAGATCTGTCAACTGGACGGAGGAAGAAGCGCTGGGAGCGCTACCTACGCTGCTCGATGATGTGTCTCTGGGAGTCTTTCGCTCCATTCCGGCGTCCAAGAAGAAGACGCTGCGGGACGCGTTCACAGAGATGGCGGAATTTTACGACCCGCCGACATCGGCCACCAGAAAATTTATGTCGCGTCGCCGGGCACCGGAGGAATCGCCGTTGGCCTATCGGGGGGCGTTGATGGCGATGGCCATGGCCGCCTACCCCGACGCGACGGCCGAGCATTTAGATCCTCTCATCCTTTCCCGCATGCTGGAGTTGTCTCAGGAGCTCAACATCTCTCTACCAGTGTGCGGCCACGAACCGCTTTCATCGCGGTGGGTGGCGCGCTGCCTGGACGCTAAGTTTAATATCAAGCGGTGGGACCAGATGGCGGCGTGGACGGGGAAACCCGAGATCGACGGGCCGCCTCTGGGGTGGTCTCCGCGACTGGTTGTCCACTGCTCCGACGACTCGGGCGACGACGACATGCTGGCTGCTGCTGTTCCGCATAGGGTTCCGGGCCGGCGGCTGCGCGACCAGCGGGGCGACTACACGGGCCGACCGCGTGCGAGGGCCGGGTCGTCCGACCGCCCGCCGACGTCGGCCGCGTGCTTTAAGTGCGGCAGACGGGGCCACTTCGCCCGCGACTGCCGCTGCCGACCTCTGCTGTCGTCTCCTCCGCCGAGGGGACCTTCATCTTCTCTACCTGCCGCGGAGCTGCAACAACCTCGGGCGAGTCGGCACAAATTGGACACCCGGCAGGTCGTGTCACATCACTCATCCACTCGCACTCATTCTTACACTCCTAAGGGTCATTTAACTTCTCCTGCTCCATTGACACGCTCTGCTACACAGTGGAGGAAATTGGCTCGCAGGATTGTGGCTGCGGCGTCGGGCTCGTCGACGGTACGGGGTACCATCGACGGCGTTGACGTCCATATCTTGGTGGACACGGGCGCATCGGCTACCATCATTTCGGATGTAATTTTTCATTTGTTGTCCATTCCTGAGTCCAGAATACGCAAGGTTAATGATGCGTGTGTTGCCGCCAATGGGGGGAGCATGGGCATCTGCGGACAAGTGGATGTGAGCATCGCTATCGGAAATATTACCGCCGCAGGACCTATGTTAATTTCTCGTTCGCTAGCTGTTCCATGCTTGTTGGGTACGGATTTCCTGCGCCGGATGCCGTTGCGAATACGGGTCGACCAGGACTGTTTGGAAATGCCGGGGGGTCGTAGGATGGCGTTCCTGCCTTCCCTGCTGGCCACAGCGCCTAAAGGTAACGCAGTTACTGCTGTAGTTGCGGCTACGGTCGAGGTTCCATCGGGAGCGCAAATGCTTATTTCGCTACGTTACCGAAAACCGCTTCAGATGGCAAAAGGTGCGAAAGGCGTGCTATTATCCCCATCGAATTCCGTATCGAAATCTTTCTCTTTGGCGGCGGCACAAACGATCGTGCGCCCAGGTCAGGCACCCTTCATACAGGTCTTGAATGGGGGACCTGATCGCGTTGTTGTTCCGGAGGGATCGGTGCTGGCTCACGCCACTACCGATTTCGCCTCTTGTGATAAACCACAGCGCGCTCGGATGCCCGCGGATGGGCCTCTGCACGATCGTTCACAAGAACATTGGATTGCGGATTTATGCGGAGAGAATTCCTCTTTGTCAAATGAACATAGGAACGCCTTGCATTCGCTATTGCTGCAGTACGCTGATGTATTCAGCAAAAATGATTTGGACCTCGGACGCACATCGCTTTTGTCGCACCATATTGAAACCGGTGTGTCGCCGCCTGTCTGTATGCACCCTCACCGCATGAGCCCGGTGGAAAGGGAACACGTGCGTGGGGCGGTGGATGATTTGCTGGCGGCGGATATTATCTCGCCATCAAATAGTCCGTGGGGCGCGCCCGTCGTTTTGGTGAAGAAAAAAGATGGTGGTACGAGGTTTTGCGTTGATTTCCGCCGGCTGAACAAAATCTCGGTAGCGGACGCGTACCCCTTACCGAGGATGGATGACTCATTGGATGCTTTATCGGGTGCTAAATTTTTTTCCACCCTCGACCTGTCCTCGGGCTTCTGGCAGCTTCCCCTCGATGACGAGTCAAAACCCAAAACGGCATTCCGCACGCCGCAAGGCCTCTTTGAATTTAATCGGCTGCCGATGGGCCTGAACGCAGCTCCGGCCACGTTTCAGCGCCTCATGGAATTGGTGTTGGCGGGACTGCAGTGGGAAACGTGCCTCATATATCTAGACGATATAATTGTCTTTAGCCGCACGTTCGAGGAACATCTGCAACGCCTTGAGACAGTTTTTCAAAGGATGCGTACGGCTGAACTTAAGTTTAAACCGAAGAAATGCCACCTCCTGCAACACTCCGTCCGTTACCTGGGTCATATTGTCAGTTCGGACGGTGTATCTACTGACCCTCTGAAAACGAAGTGTGTACGTGAGTGGCCCACACCCACTTCAGTGGGTGATGTTCGGCGGTTTATTGGATTCGCTTCCTATTATCGCCGCTTCGTTAAGAACTTTGCGACGTTGGCAAAAACCATTACACGTTCTGACTGGCAAAAATCAGAGGTTTAAATGGGGGGCGGACGAAGAAAGTTCGTTTATGGCACTTCGGAACCACCTTGCCACGGCGCCTACGTTAGATTACCCAGATTTTTCACAGCCATTCATACTTGATACGGATGCTAGTGATATCGGCATTGGGGCCGTTTTGTCGCAACGTAAGGATGGGATTGAGAGGGTGGTGGCGTATGGCAGCAGGGTTCTCTCCCCTGCGGAAACACGATATTGCGTGACAAGGCGGGAACTTTTGGCAATTGTCCATTTTGTTCGATTGTACCGGCCGTACCTGTATGGACGGAAATTCCTGGTCCGCACTGATCATGCGGCTTTGCAATATTCCCTCAAATTGGATCAGCCGTCAGGCCAATTGGCCCGGTGGTTGGAATCATTACAGGAATTTTCCTTCGATATAACATACCGAAAGGGGGCCCGTCATGCGAACGCTGATGCGCTCTCGAGGCTGCCGCCCATTCCTCCGTGCACTTGCCTGACGGGCACGCACCGCTGCGCCGCACCGCCCACGTCGCCCTGCCCGGTTATGGGGGCGATAGCGAATGAGGACGACGCAGGGGCGAAAGCGAAGGAGGAGGACCAGCAGGTGTCGGTGGACACCGATGATACCTTACGGCTGCCGCACGCGGTCTGGTTGCACGAGCAGGAGGCCGATGCCTCGCTGTCTCCACTACGTAAGTTGATTGGGAAACAGAAATCGCAATTGGCGGGCTGGAAGTGGCAGATGTTCCGGGGTAAGTCGGGATTGCTAATGTGTACCGACGGGGTGTCTGACCGACCACGCTTGGTGGTGCCCACTTCGCTTCGCTACGACTTGCTCCGTGCTCTGCACGCTGATAAGTTGATGCACCTCGGCGTCCAAAAGACTGTGGCCGCGATGCAAAAGGATTTTTTCTGGGCCGGTATGTCGGCGGACATCAATGATTTTGTGCGCTCGTGCCATGACTGTGCGAAGAGGAAACCGCCTCGGAACCACTATGTACCATCGTTGCGTTCCATTGAAGTGTCTCGGATCAACGAATTGGTGGCTCTCGACATTCTGGGGCCGTTTCCCCCGTCGGCTAGGGGCAATAAATACCTTCTGGTCGGGGTGGAATATTTTTCTCGATGGCCGATGGCCTGGCCTCTACCCGACCAAACGGCAGCGTCCATCACCGACGCTTTCCTGAACGGGTATGTCATGGACAAGGGGGCACCTGAAAGGCTGCTCACAGATCAAGGTCGGAATTTCTCCTCTAAATTGCTTAGGGAAGTTTGCGACGCGCTAGGTACAAAGAAGGTTCGCACCTCCCCATATCATCCACAAACAGATGGTATGGTGGAACGATTCAACCGTACCCTTTCCGCTATGCTTTGTCACACGGTCAGTGAAAAGCAAACCGATTGGGACTTGCACATATCAGGCGTCTTGGCGGCATACCGCATGGTCCCGCACACGTCCACGGGATACTCGCCGTTTTTTTTTATGTATGGCCGTGAAAATGTTCCACCCATCGATGTGCAACTGGGTACGCCGAGTAAACAACCGTCCCGCTCCCTGCCTGACCACGTGCGTGACTCGCTTGAGCGAGTAACGGAAGCGCGAGAGGCTGCCCGGTGTGCGACGGCCCGTGCTCAGGCAAGGAACGAACGGTACGCGCGTCGATCGCATACTCGCATGCCTTGGTCGGTGGGAGACCTGGCGTGGCTCCACTGCCCCCAGGTACCGGCGGGCACATCCCCTAAATTGCACAGGCCATGGCGGGGGCCTGTGACGCTCGTAGATGTTCGAAACTCGCAAAGTATCAGCGTTCAATACGGCAAACGTCGGTGGTATGTTCATTCCTCGCGACTTAAACCCTATGTTAACGCGCGTGTCGGTCCTTCATCCCCAATAGCTGACCTGCTGGGTTCTGCTGGGCCGACTGCGCCACTTGACACGCCCGTTGATCCCAAGGGGGACTGTGTTGTGCCTCCTGCAGATGAACAGGTTCTGAGGGCTGAGGAAGCCCCCGCTGCCCCCCCTCCAACGGGGCCCGCCCTGGACGTGACCATGCACCAACAACCTACTTCTCCTTCGAGCCTGCCACCTCCTGTTCATTCGGAAGCGAAGCGACCTTGCGCTGGGAGCGGAGAGGGTCCCGCGTCGTGTACGTGGTCGAAATCTTTTCCGTTTCGTTAACGTTCGATCATTCGCTAATTCCCTGTCGTTAACGCGCTGCAGGGGCGCCCTAATGTATGGTGTGATTTTCTTATAATTATTATGGGTGACTGTTTTACATGTTGTTAGGCGCAGGAACGCCGGTTCACCCTCAAATCGTTAAACGCACCTTGGTGCCCTAATAAGATGTCGCGGAATTGGTTTTTCACCCTTTTCCCAGCCGAGACGGCTAAATTTTTTCACCAGGGGGGGGGGGGGGGGGTGATGTAATAACAGCCATAGAGGGTTCACGTGGGGATTGGCTTGCCGGTCCTGCTTGTAGCCAATAAGGGTTGAGATAGGGACCATGGCCCATGCGTCATCACGACAGGTCATCAGGAGTGATTGGCCCAGCCATTCGGGGTCCCAGCTAATGGGGAGCCGGATGAGGGGCGTAGTCCCGGGATTGACAGGGAACCATCGAGAATGGTCAAAGCTGTCTATGAACGATTGGCTGGGGGAACCACGTGACAAAGGTATTAAGAGCGAGTGAGAGAGAACGATCGAGAGCAGACTGAAACTAACAGGAGCAGGGTCACGCGCGGACGGGGGCTGGGGTTGCCACGTGCGCGGTGAGGACTCAGTGCGTAGTCTGTCCTCTCTCCGTTGTCTGCCAGCAACGGAGAGTGAGTGAGCAAGTGTATTGAAAGTGGAAATAAAGGACTGATTCCGAAGCCGTCTCCGGGAGGATTATTACACTACTATAGACTATTACACTGTAATATATACTACTATAAAATATAATTCTATAAACTAAAACACTATAACACTTAAACTGAAACATGATAAACTGTAGCACTCGTGTATTAGAACGCATGTGAACGTTATAATATTAGTGTAATGTATGTATATGACTTCACTTGTCTGTGAGTTGAGGCGAGAGCAGGCTGCATAAGTCAACAAAGAGAGACTACAAACCCGAATCGTCTTTGAACTTAAACAACAATATTAAAACCTAATGAAAGTTAGAGTAAATCTCGATTTAAAGCATTCGTGACTGCAGGGATTCATCTTCTTGGTTCCTTCGGTAAAGTCACGTAGAAGGGAAATGATAAAATAATAAAAATAAAACATAATAAAATACAATTCTCACGACGTTTCGGCGACAATGCAAGCAGCCGTCCTCAGGTGAAGAACAGGTCTGTCGGAAAGACAGCGTCTGAATGGGCACCACCAGGCTTGGCAGCGTATATTTAAGCTGGGTTGGAGGGGGAAGGGCGCCTTGACAAAGGAATTTGCACATCAAGAGGAATTTAGCATATTTATGGGAAATGCAGATATGGGATTAGTCACTACTTGTGGAATGCGTAGGAGGTGGGGGGGGGGCGTTTCAAAGTCATATTATGCCCTTGCATTATGCAGGATTAGCAGCATCAAAGGGAGGGAGTAGGGTTAGCATTAATAAAGGGAAGGAATTTTAATAGTAAGGAGCTGCAGCAGCTAAACCACCACGTGAAAAACTAAAATATTAACTACATCAGTATCATCAATATACTAAATATACTCTCCAATAAGCTGAGCTACTAACAGTAAGTCATACATTACAATTCTATGTCGCAAAAAATATAATATGCCTCCAGCTAAACTTTTTTCTCTTACATCACACGGGTTTACCCCGTACTATATACTGCCATAGACAAACCCAACATTAAATTATATACTGCATTACTATACACCACCCTATACTTTAAACTATACATTGTAATATTACACTATGTATTATTCTATCCACCCTACTGCATACCACACTGCTGTATAATCACTATACAATTACCTTATACATTATATTAAACATTACACTTTTATACTATTTATTATACAATCTGCTATACACTATACCATTGACCGTCGCGCGAAAGGTACTAAGAGGAAGCAACGAAATATGTCAACCCTACTCCCTCCCTTTGATGCTGCTAATCCTGCATAATGCACAGGCATAATATGACTTTGAACCCCCCCCCCCCACCTCCTACGCATTCCACAAGTAGTGACTAATCCCATATCTGCATTTCCCATAAATATGCTAAATTCCTCTTGATGTGCAAATTCCTTTGTCAAGGCGCCCTTCCCCCTCCAACCCAGCTTAAATATACGCTGCCAAGCCTGGTGGTGCCCATTCAGACGCTGTCTTTCCGACAGACCTGTTCTTCACCTGAGGACGGCTGCTTGCATTGTCGCCGAAACGTCGTGAGAATTGTATTTTATTATGTTTTATTTTTATTATTTCATTATTTCCCTTCTACGTGACTTTACCGAAAGAACCAAGACGTTAAAATACATCGTTTTGAAATTTGAGATTAAAGCAATACGGTGATTAAAAAAATAAGGATAAACATACAAATATACTGTAATCTTTATAAAAGCTGGCAAAGCAGGAATGTAGAAGCACTTTTAACGGAGCTTTCTCTCCCCCTGTGTTGGCAGTACGCAACCCTGGTGTGCTATTCGATAAGAGCTTGACCATACGCTTGCAGGTCACAGCTATGGTCATAATAGGTTTCTTCTTCCACCTCTGAACACTCCAAGGATTGTGCCCGCTCCTATTTGCACTCTATACAGAGCTACAACTTGGATTGATGCAGCGGCACCAGTTACTTCAGAATGGAGCTGCCCAGATGATCCAGCGGACTGGCTACCAGTCTGCTTCCGCATCCATTTCAAGCTTGTTCTCCTAACCAATAAAGCATTGTATAACTTGGCCCCTATCTACCTGAAAAACCGCATCTCCCTCCAACCCTCAGGCTTCGTTCGACGGGAACAGCAAGACTTTCCCAGCCCAGAATTGTTTACCCGACGCTGGGAGGATGAACCTTCTCGAGCACAGCCCCAACATATGGAACCAAAGAGTAATTCCTGCAGTCACGAAAGCTGCAAATCAAGTTTGAACCACCTCTACGTGGAGGATGTAAGTTGTTTTCTCTCTCTCTCTGTGTGTTTTTGTTTGTTAAATTTCACACTTAACTTCAAATTTAGCAATCTTTGGAGATCGTAATCAACCAGGCTATGCGTTAACTGTGTGTTAGCCGATTCTGTGTTGCATTACATTACATTTCCAAAAGGTTTGCTAAATTTAGTTTTCTCAAACTTTTTCTCTCTCTAAACATGTACAAGGCTCTCATAGGGCCATTCGATCTTCTTCTTTCCCTTGGTCGCTTCGGGGTGGCTTCATTGACATGCTAATTTCTCTACCCCAGCAGCAGCCACCAGCAGACCCACCTCTCTCCCTGCCCCCCCCCCCCTCTCTATTGAAGGCCTCGACACAGAGGCTTTGGATCTCTGTGTGTCTATGTTGTGTGTCTTTCTCTGTGTCTGTGTTGTCTCTCTCTGCTTGTGTGTCTATCTGTGTGTCTCCGTGTCTGTGTTTTGTCTCTCTCTCAAATTTAGTTCTACCTGATGACGGTTGCTTGTGTTGCAATCGAAACGTCGTACTCTATTATTTCATTTATTTTCTTTCTACGTGACTTTACCGAAAGAACCAAAGAGCAATGTGGACTAGTCGGAAATTTGTAAAGTGCCAATTTGGTTTTCGCCAAGTATTTTTGCTCTATACTACCAGCTGGATAAATTGGTAGCTGATGAAGTATGTTTTTGCGTTAGATCACGTAAATATATAAATGTATCGTTAAACCCACCACCACCCGACACAGCCAAATAGTAAGGTTTGTCGCATAAACAGAACATGCCAATTTGTTAATAGTACAGCACACCGGTGTGTAGGAGTGCAAAGCCACAACATTTACTATCCGAGTACAACGTTTACAACTAGCTTCATCAGGTGACAGCCAGATTTGTTGAGAAATTCTCCTGTTTTGTTCCTTAAATAGAGGGGTAGATATGATGGCATCACTTGTGCGCACTTCTTGCGTGAAGTGGGGGGAGGGATTAATGAATGTGTAATGTAATTACTTCATACACAAACTGTAGAGCAGACATGGGAAAATTACGGCCCGTTGGGCTTTTTAATCCGGCCCGCCGAACTTGTCAAAATATTATTATTAAATTAAATTTTACCTTCCTCCTGTAATGCCCCCATTTCCCCATTAGATGGCGCACTTTGACCGGGAGTGTGGTGTACAGTAGAACCTCTGGTCACGACCATAATTCGTTCCATAAGTTTGGTCGCAATCCGATTTGGTCGTGACTCGAACCTAATTTCCCCATTGGATTGTATGTAAATACGATTAATTCGTTCCAGACTCCTACGAACTGTACATAAATATTGTTTTTTTAAAGATTATTAAGCACAAAAATAGTTAATTACGCCGTAGAATTCAGTGTAATAGTAAACTAAATGTAAAAACTTTGAATAACACTGAGATAACCTTGAACAACAGAGAAAACTAACATTGCCGCATCAAGGTTTAGAATCGTTCAACCAGATGATTGTTTCGTCTGCTACATCAGTCGGTCGATTCTGAGAGAAAGAGAATATTCGTATGAGCAATTCATGTTTCTATTGAAAGTAAGTTAACAGCAATATTTGGGTACAGTATTGTTTTTGGAAGCATTCACCGTAATATCGTATGAACGTTTACTTCACCGCATCATTGTATGAATGATGTGAGAAGAGATTAAAGGGTTCTTATGTTAGCGATTTACGTACTCGGCGCTTTCGCTCTCTAAATTACGGCTTGAATGAGGGGGAGGGGGATGACTACACTCACAAAATTAATATCTTACTAGGAATTGTATATAACAAAAGTTATATACATAACTGTTACGCTTTGTGTAATTCAACAAAATAAACAAAACTTAACTCCGAGTTCTCTCCGAATTTCACGAGTCCGTTCTAGACCCCACAGTTTTTTAAAAAGAGTTTTAAGCACAAAACACATAATTAAAGTTTAAAAAATCATTAATTATACAAACTTTTCAATAATTTCCTTCTTCACTTCGATTTAAATTTTCTTTAAAACCTTCTTCTCACCAACATTACCACTCATTACCACTTTCTCCGAAGGAAAGTTTGTAAAATAATGCATGGTACAGACAGCAGACATCTTGTGTCCGGAGATCAAAAGCCAATTTGAAAAAGTCAGTTCATCACGCAGGACTGTGACTCGCCGTGTGGAACTGATTGATAAAAATATAGCCAGTCAATTAAACAAAAAGTCTGATTCTTTTGAATTATATTCACTAGCACTGGATGGAAGTACGGACGTAAAAGACACTGCTCAAATCCTCATTTTTATCCGAGGCATTGACGACAGTTTTGCGATAACAGAGGAGTTTTTGACCATGGAGTCCCTGAAAGGAACAACGCGGGGAGAGGACTTGTATAACCAGGTATCTGCTGTCATCGAAAGAATGACGCTACCTTGGAGTAAACTTGTCAATGTCACAACGGATGGATCGCCAAATTTAACTGGAAAAATATTGGGCTGCTGAAAAGAATCCAGGATAAAGTGAAAGAGGAAAACCCTGTCCAGGATCTTATTTTCCTTCACTGCATCATCCATCAGGAATCCCTGTGTAAGTCTGTATTGCAGCTTAATCATGTCGTGAATCCAGTCGTAAAACTTGTGAACTTTATACGAGCAAGGGGACTTCAGCACCGTCAGTTTATTACCTTCCTGGAGGAAACTGATGCGGATCATCAGGACTTGCTGTACCACTCTCGTTGTCTGCTGGTTAAGTTTGGGGAAAGTGTTACAACGAGTGTGGGAGCTGAAAGAGGACATCATCGCATTTTTGGAGTTGATGGGGAAATCTGACGAATTCCCTGAGCTAAGCGACAAGAACTGGCTTAGTGACTTTGCGTTTGCTGTGGACATATTTTCACACATGAATGAGCTGAATGTGAAACTGCAGGGGAAAGATCAGTTTGTTCACGACATGTAAAAACATGTGAAAGCCTTCAAATCCAAGCTCACTTTGTTCTCCGGACAAATTGCGAACAAATCTTTTGCTCATTTCCCACACTTGCCATGCAGGAAGAGGCACTGCGAAACGCAAAAAAATACAGCAAATCACTTGAGGACCTGCACGGAGAATTCTGCAGTAGGTTCTCTGATTTCGAAAACATTGAACAGTCACTTCAGCTGGTGTCCTGCCCCCAGTCACAAGACCCTGAAACAGCACCACAGGAGCTGCAGTTGGAACTGATATATCTTCAGTCTGACTCCGTCCTAAAGGAGAAGATCAACTCTGATGTGTTGCTGCAGCGAGGTTTGAGCCAAATCTCCGACACACAGCCTGCGTGGCTGCTCTAACCTGTTAATGCAGATAATAAAGAAGTTCAAGTGAGGTAATTGGTTTGGTGCAGGCCTCAGATGTTTTCATGATGTTTGATCAGTCACGTTACAACATGTTTTTGTATTGTTCATGTTCGTGCAATTTGTTAAATTGCCTTGCAAATAAATGCTTTGCTACCTGTTAAAGGTCAAATCCTTTCATGTAATGATTTTTACATGTCATTTATATTAGTTCACACAAACACTCCATCCACCTGTTCCTGGCCCGGCCCCTCTGTCAAATTTTAGAACCCATTGTGGCCCGCGAGTCAAAAAGTTTGCCCACCCCTGCTGTAGAGGGTTTCTTATTTTTTTTCTCGTCGGCATACAACTACGACTTTAATGAGAGTCACTGTTACTTATCCCTGATTAACTATATAGCTGGCTGACTATACAGCGACAAGGGCAATGTCTAACCATACAGCTGGTTGACTATATAGCAACGACGACGATGTTTAACTATATAGTGAGATGGCTAAATTGCGACGACGACAAAGAGATGGCAGCGATGACAATGATGACAGTGGCGAAGGCGAGTACCCCGAACCCCCCGGCGCCCAGAACCCCATTCCACTCTGCCTTATCTCCCCCGAGCGCGGCCATGCCCCCACTCTGGCCACGCCCCTCTTCACAAAATGATGGACCACGCTTACCAGGAGTAGTAGACGAGGTCCATCTGCAAGGGTGCCTCATACCGCCAAGGGGGGGGGGGGGGGATGCAGGGGATCTACGATCCCACACAACCCCACCCCTCGATTGGAACCCCAGACAGCTAATCCCCAGGCACCACCACCGGGGAGTGGGGGGGGCTGCAGGGGATCTACAATCTCACGCAACGCCACCCCTCGATGGGCAAAGGTGCATAAAAGGGGACCTCCCCAGCCGATCGGGACCAGTCGCAGCTCAAGACCCAAGACCCAAGACCAGCCAGCTTAGGACCCTGGACCCCCTCGCCCCGCTTGTCCTTGTAAGGGCGGGGATGCTGTGCGGGCCAGTGGTGGGACTCTGGGACTCCCGGCTCTATGTCCTTGTGTAATGCGAGCAAGGACAGGGTGGGCGCTGCCTCCACACCACTCACGCGGGCCGGAGTATAGGGGAGGCGGAGCCTGGTCGTCGGGGTGAGTGGGGGCGGAGTCAGGGTCATGTGAGGAGGAGGAGTCAGGGTCACGTGAGGAGGAGGATATAGGGTGAGAGCCGGAAGGGGATCTGGAGTCGAGAGAGAGTGGGAATAGGAGAGAGCCACGCTGGATGCTGGCGGAGGAGTGGCGCCATTGCCACGTGGTCGGAGTCACGGCACCGTCGGCCAGCGGTGTACGTGGAGCAGCAGTAGCTAGCAGAGTGTGCGGGAGCACACAGAGCAGCGGGGTGGCTGCAGAGTGTGCGGAGTAACACGGAGCAGCGGGGTGGCTGCAGAGTGTGCGGGGCACACGGGCAGTGGTGTGGCTGCAGAGAGTGCGGAGGACACGAAGGGTGTGCGGGGCGCATGACAGAAGAGGTGCGGGTCCGACCGAGGACATCGTGGGGTGCGAGACAAGAACCCAATAAAGGACAGACGGAGACCTACATCGCCTAAAGAGTCCTTTATTACACTTGTACGGGTGAGTTCCGAGGAAGCCAGAGTCTAGACCCGCACCTTGGCTGGGTCGGGTCAGGTAGCCTCCCCTAGGGTAATTGTAGCCGGAGGACCCGAGAGAGTAGCCGGAGTAGGCTGTGTCCCTAGGCTGTGTCCCTAGGCTGTGTCCCTAGGCTGTGTCCCGAGGCTGTGTCCCTAGGCTGTGCCAGAGTATCAGGACTGTTGGAGTGTGGTATGGTAATAAAGAAGTTACCTCTACAGGTGTCTCCGGAACCCATTACACTTGTAAATCCTGTCGATTGTGTGTACTAAAATAGCTGTACCAACGGTAAGCCCTATTGAAGTATGGTGACCCAGGATGGGAATTATGACGTCACTACCGTGTTGGGTCTGTACACACACATGACGTCACTATGTCGGGTATGTGTGAATGACGTCACTGCCGAGTCGGGCAGTGTGGCGGCTGTTGGCGAGTGCCACGGGGGTTGTGTCAGGCCGTGGCACTCTGTGTGAACCCGGCCGGACATGTGACTGGATGAAGGTAAGTGGGCCAGGGGCCCCAGGGGAACCTTGGGGGTCACGTGGCCAGGAGCAGAGCCTTCTCGAGGGTTCGAGAAGGTGGGCGTGCCCTGGGTGCGGCCCGGCCACGCCGAGGCGCATATAAGCGGGCGCCGTCCGTGGAGCGGGGCTGCTCGGGTCCGGGATGAAGACACCTTATAAAGAGTGGAAGAGTGAAGAGAAGCCTCAAGTCATCGTGGCCAAGCAGTAGCCCTCCTGGCTTGGCCATGCCAGTTATTACCCGAGTGTCGAGTGTTAGTGAGGTTAGGTCAGTGGTCACCACCTTATTTAACAGTTGTGTTAATAAATAGCATTGCCTCTATACGAGAGTGCGTGCGCCTCTGTCGAACTATTACAGTTGGTGAAGGAAGTGGCAATCACTAGGTTAGACTTACCTAGAGTGAGGCAAGATGATCACACGTCATAAGCAACCTACCAGGCACTCCATGGGAGAAGAAGACGATGACGTGAATTTCATCCCACTGACAGCCCCAGGGATGGCGGCCCTGGAGGGTCCCGCCGAGGCTGCGCGGTTCGGGCGGCAGACTCATCGCCGTCCGAGGATTGTCGGGTGGCCAGCACCTGCCTCGCTGAGTTGCTGGACGCCACAGCTGAATTGGTTGCCAAGCTCGACATCGGGGAGCTGTCGACGGAGGAGATTGCCCCAGAGCCATGTGGCGACGGCATTTTTGCTGCCGCCGTCCGAGTGTGCGAATCTCCCGCCACGCCGCCCGATCGAGCGGCAACCATTTTGGCGGGAACATGCAGCGGGGAGGCCGCCATTTCCCCCCACCCACCAGCCACGCTGCGGGACATCCCTGCGCTGCATCACCAGCTCCCGCTTGTGCGCGAAATCATGACGGCTGGCGGGGATTGGGAGGCGTTTAAACACCGCTTCTCTGCGATCTGTACTTTGGCGGAACGGATGGTGGAAAAGGCTTTGAAGGCACTTCCCACCTTTCTTGACATTGACACTTTGGCGGCATTTTACACTATCATGCCAGTGGTCGTAATTAGCCTATCGAGTTGTTGCCGCGATCCCCGAGTCGTCCGCGGTCGTCGGCACCATACATGGCATTGAAGTGCGGGTCCTTATTGACACTGGAGCTTCCGCCACTATGATTTCTGAGTTAATATTCAATATTTTTCCAGGGCATTGTTATTCGTTGCATCCTGTTTCCGTTCCTTATTTCGCTGCTAATGGGGGTTCTTTGAGAATTTTGGGCCAGAGAGTGGTGGAGGTGTCCATTGGGGACATTACATTAGAATGGCCCATTTTGGTTTCGGAGTTTTTAGCGGTGCCATGTTTGTTGAGGATGGACTTCCTTGGGAAGATGCCCCTCAAAATCCTGACAGACTAGAGGTGTTTGGAATTGCCCTCGGGGTAGGCAGATTGCGTTTTATCATTGCCCACTAATTTGAACAATGTTGGTGCGTTTGTACAGGCGCTTGTTACTGATACGGTCACGATTCCGCCAGGAGAGCAGATGCTCATCCCCCTGCGGTTGCGCAAGCCGCTCGATCGTGAGGCCACCTCGGGGGGGATCGTATTTGCACCGTCTAACAAAGCAGCCTGGGGAATGGCGCTTGTGGGAGCACAGATGCTAGTGTCAAGAGATCGGCAGCCCTTTATTCAGATGTTAAATGTGGGGCCCGACGCGTCAGTTATTCAGGCGGGCATGGTGCTCGCTCACGCTTCTGCCGCAATGGTTCAGGGTGATGTGATAGGGGGCGTTGAAGTTTCGCATAACGTGGGGTACAAACAGATGGACGATAACAGGTGGGCAGATGCACTTTGCTCCGAGAATCAGGACCTGTCTGGCGCTCAGAGGTCCGCGTTACGTGCATTGTTAATTGAATTAGGGGATGTTTTCAGCCGGGGTAAATTTGATCTTGGTCGCACGACCCTCCTGAGCCAACATATTGATACAGGTGACTCTCCCTACATCTGGCAAAAGCATTACCGGTTAAGCCCAGCTGAGAAGGAACACATACGTCTCGCGGTTGACGAAATGTTGGCCGTCGACATCATCTCCCCATCCACGAGTCCATGGGGTGCTCTGATCGTGCTGGTAACGAAGCATGATGGGAGTCTGCACTTCTGCTTAGACTTCTGCAAACTTAATAAAGTGTCTGTGGTGGATGCATATACCCTGCCCCGTATGGATGATTCGCTAGACGCGTTAGAGGGGGCGCCATTTTTCTCAATGCTCGATCTACTTTCGGGGTTTGGGCAGTTACCCCTCGATGATTGCTCAAGGCCGAAGATGGCTTTCTGGACGCAGCAAGGATTGTTCGAGTTTAAGACTCCCGATGGGCCCTCATTCGGCCCCGGCTACTTTTCAGAGGTTAATGGAGCTGTTTTTAGCAGGACTCCAGTGGAACTGTTGCCTGATATATTTGAACGACGTCATTGTATTCAGCCGCACGTTTGAGGAGCACCTTACCCAGCTGCGTGCTGTTTTTCTTAAAATGCGGCAGGCTAATCTTAAGTTTAAACCTCAAAAGTGTCATATGTTGCAGACGTCCATAAAATACCTCGGGCACATCGTTATCGAATCGGATATCATGACCGATCCCATTAAAACTGCATTCGCGCGCATGTGGCCCACCCCACAAATCAGTGGGTGAAGTTCGCAGTTTTATCGGCTTCGGTTCCTATTACCATCGCTTCGTGCCCGGGTTCACCACCATTGCCAAGCCTCTCCATGCCCTGATTGTGAAGGGGCAGAAATTTCGGTTGGGAGCGGAGGAGGAGGCCGCTTTTGTTACCCTCCACGACAGCTTGGTGAGTGCCCCTCCCCTCCGATACCAATAATTTTCCCTTACTGTTCATTTTGGACGCCGATGCTAGCAACACGGGCACCAGTGCTGTATTATCCCAGGTACGGCAGTAGAGTGCTCTCGCCGGCTGAGCAACGTTCTTGCGTAACACGCCAGGAACTACTCGCCATAGTTTTCTTTGTACAGCAGTACCGGCCCAATTTGTATGGCAGGACGTTCGAGATGTGCTCTGATCATGCCGCCCTCCAGTACGCCTTGCACGTTGACCAATTATCGGGCCAGCTATGGCGCTGGTTACAAATCCTGCAGGATTACTCGTTTCGGGTTTCCCATCAAAAGGGGAAGTGGCACGCTAACGCTGACATGCTGTCGCGAATTCACCCGGATGCCGATTGCACCTGTCTTTCGGGTTCGCTCCGTTGCAAGTCGCTGGACATGCAGTAGTCTCCCCCCATTGTTGCGTCAGCGTCGACACCTTCCCCTGAAGAGCGAAATGCTCCCATGGCTTGTGACGCTGCCCTGGGGTTGACCCAACTCCGAATGGGGGCGCAGTGTAGAAGGGTGGCCCCCGTTATCCTCAAGGGGGGCTTATTGATGCATTGGGATGGTGGATTGCAGCGCTACAGTATTGTTGTGCCTATGTGTCTCAGGGGCAGGCTGATTGTGGCCATCCATGAGCGGCTGATACATTTGGGGTTTTATAAAACCCTTGCCATCATTAGGCTCGATTATTTTTGGCCCGGCATGGCGGCGGACGTAAAAAATGTTCTGAAAGATTGCGTACAGTGTGCTCATCGCAAACCACCACCTGTGAAGTGTTGCCCGCCCTTACAGTCGATTAAAGTGTCCCGCATCAACGAGCTTGTGGCTCTGGATATATTGGGACCCTTCCCCACTACGGACCCGGGGAAACAAATATCTACTTGTGGGCATTGTAACACGTAGGCTTTCGCGACCAATGTTATTCATAATCAACGTTTTTTTGGGTTCAGATCGCGTTATTTATAAATGTGTCGTAACCCTCCACCACCCGACACGGCCAATCAGTAAAAATGTGTCACGTTGACAAAGACAAATAGTTCACTGCTTTAGCCCACCGGTGTGTTGAAGCCACAACATTTACAATTTGAGTACGACGTTTCGCTGGTAATTGCATCCAGCATCATCGGGCAATTCGCCAGAATGGTGAGGCTCTGCTGTGTCTCCCGTTCTTATATACAGCAGCAGCAGAGTGACGTCATCATTAACTCATTAACTCATCAGGTGCAAAGATTCAAGGGGGGAGTGATTGTAATTATATACTAGATTAGTAATCAGGCTATTGTTACAATGCGAGTTGTAGAAATTTGAGACGGACGCCATCCAGACTGCCACTCTACGCCCGACCTTATGGAAGAGGTACGTAGACGACACTTTTGTCATCTGGCCACATGGCCGTGCTGCTCTAGACCAATTTCTCGACCACATCAACTCCATACACCCAGCCATCAGATTCACCATGGAAGTCGAAAAAGATGGCAAGCTACCCTTTTTGGATGTCCTAATTAAAAGGAGACCTGATGGTTCAATGAGCCACTCTGTCTACAGGAAAGCCACCCATACGGATGCTTACCTAAAACCGGATTCCCACCACCATCCATCCCAGAAGAATTCCCTCATCAAGACTCTATATCATAGAGCCCAATGCATCTCCGACCATGAACACATTGCCAGTGAACTCAAACACGTACGCCAAGCTCTTAAGGCTAATGGTTACTCCGACTACACAATCCGCAAAGCCATCACTCCAACCATCAAGAAGGATCCTGTTGAGGAGCCTTTCAAGACCATGGCGAATTCTTTAAACAAAGGGAGGGAGCAGCAATGGGCTCTCCTTTATCTCCTGCTATAGCAAATTTGTACATGGAAAACTTTGAAACCAGAGCACTTGCCTCGAGCACATTAAAACCATCCTTTTGAGGTTTAGATATGTGGATGACACTTTGGTTGTCTGGCCACATGGTAAAGATACACTTAACGATTTTCTAAATCATCTCAATGCACAAAACCCGGCCATTCAGTTCACCATGGAAATGGAGGTGAATAACACACTCCCGTTCCTGGATATTTTACTTGGGCATGGCCTAAATGGCAAAATAACACACAGCGTTTACAGAAAGCAAACGCACACTGATGCCTATCTGAATGCAGATTCGCATCATCACCCAGCTCAGAAATCCTCTCTTATCAAGACGCTCATACATAAGGGGCTAAAACAGTGTCAGATGGTGAAAGTCTAGTGAGAGAGATTAAACATGTTAAAGAAGCACTAAGACAGAATGGCAACAATAATGCTCAAATTAACAGAGCACTAAAAGCCAAATCACGATCGCAAAGCAACACTGCTGAAAGCGATCAGATTATTAAAACAATAAAAATACCATTTATCTCAGGAGTAACTGATAAATTAGCCCGTGTTTTGCAAAAGCAAAACATTACAGTAAGATTTGGTACAGTACACAAAATTCAACAACTAGTAACGTGCACTAAAGACGAATTACCTAAATTATCAACAGAAGGTGTATATCGGATTAATTGTGTATGTGGCAGATGCTATATTGGACAGACAGGGCGTAACGTTAGTGTAAGACTAAAAGAACACCAGAGAAATATTAAACTATCACAAACACAACTGTCGGCAGTAGCAGAACATGCATGCCAACAGGGACACTCAATTGATTTTGACAACGTGGAAGTGTTGTGTAAAACTAGTTACTACTGGCAAAGACTAATTAAAGAATCGATTGAAATTGAGAGAAACAGAAATAACTTTAATCGCTCAGACAGCTACAGGCTTAGTGCAGCCTGGAAGCGTATTATTAAATAAGATACATTACAATTCCTTATAAGGGAAACAACCACTAACTGATTACTAATGTAGCATAATCACAATAAAACACATTCCAAATGATTACTAATCTACAACTCGCATCGTAACAATAGCCTGATTACTAATCTAGTATATAATTACAATCACTCCCCCCTTGAATCTTTGCACCTGATGAGTTAATGAGTTAATGATGACGTCACTCTGCTGCTGCTCTATATAAGAACGGGAGACACAGCAGAGCCTCACCATTCTGGCGAATTGCCCGCAGATGCCGGGCGCAATCACCAGCGGAACGCGTTCCTGAACCGGTTCTCCCTGATACACTGCTGCGGTTCGTCGGTGTCCCGTGGGTTCTCCAGCCACCCCGGGGTGTGCGAGGGCCCCAGACCGGGTGGTCTGGGGTGGCCTTGCTGCCGGAGGGTGGGTGAGCCACGGGCGCAGCGGGAGGAGTGACCCAGCTGCAGCGAGCACGTGGAGATGGAGACGGAGACGCGGCGCACGGCGCAGCCTGAGGAAGACGCCCGGGGCGCTGCGAGAGACCGTAGGAGCGGGGCGGGCCCGTCTGGTGCGGGGGTGATGTCGGGTGAGGCGCAACAAGGGAAGAGAGTGGGTGGGGGTGGAGGGGTTGGAGAGTGCGGGGAGGGAGGAGCGGGGAGGAGAACGAGGGGGAACGCCGGGAGGGGGGGTGGGAGTACCCCCGATCGGAAGGGGGAGGAAGGGGCAGGAGAGGCGCCCGCGGCCCAGGGGCCGGGAGGGGGACAGTGGAGGGAGAAGACGGCGGGGGTTGGCCCGGTGGGTGCGGGGAGGCCCGGCGAGGGAGCGGGGAGGTGGCGCGGAGGTTCGGCAGGGAACTTCACCCCGATACACGCTAAGAGGCATAACTGCGTGCGGGTGTCCTTTAAGGAGGATGTGCCAGAGGAGGTCACGATTGACAGACCGAGGTTCGTGCGGTCAGTGATGGTCGAAATTCTGAAGGTGGATCCGACAGATCTGTTTTGCTTGATAGCCTTGCCAGGTGGCAGGGCTTTTGACGTGAGCTTTAAGACAAATAACTTACTGCAGCGTTTTATGACTTTGTTCGAGGAGAAGGCGGGGGAATGGCCACTGTCGCTGCTGAAGCTCCAACTGCTCTCTGAGCTCGATACAAAAGTGGTCACCATATTTCTCTACAACGAGACTCTGCCAGACCACGACGTCGAGGTGTGGCTGAGGCAGCACTGCCTGGTGCTTTCGGACAATAAGCGGGTCCAAGACTCTTTAGGGATCTGGACGGGCGCCAGACAATGGCGAGTGAGGTTGAGAACGGCAGAAGGGGCTCTGCAACACATCCCGAGCGCCCTGAACATTGGTGGCAATAGGGGCTACGTGGTGTATGCGGGGCAGCCGAAGCTCTGCAGGCGATGTGGGGGAAGCGGCCATCTGGCTGCAGCGTGCGAGGCACGGATATGCTTCCGATGCAAGGCACGGGACCACGTTGTGTCAGAATGCTGCGCCCCGGCATTGTGCAACCTATGCGGGAATAAAGACCACCTGTACAGGGACTGCCCGTT
The DNA here is from genome assembly GCF_015708825.2 of Lethenteron reissneri. NCBI lineage: Eukaryota > Metazoa > Chordata > Hyperoartia > Petromyzontiformes > Petromyzontidae > Lethenteron > Lethenteron reissneri. The sequence goes on along the minus strand of NC_083850.1, from coordinate 4,774,431 downwards.
GTCGTACGCAAACAAGGTCCGCGCACACAGGAGCAGGGTGGCGGATGGGGATGAAGAAGGGGAGGTGGCCGAGGACGGGCTGAAGCCAACGCAGCCCGGCGGGAAGATGGAGGATGGGGGTGGAGAGGTGAGCAGGCAGGGTACGCCACTGCAGGACGAGAGGGAGGAGGGGGAGATGACGTCGGAGGAAGACGCGGATCCCACGGGCCGGCAGGTGGAGCACCCCGGGGACGAGGAGTCCGGGGGAAAACCCCCCGACCCAACGGTGGTTGACTGGGCGGAGGCGGTGGAGGCCGGGGAGGACGGAGAGGAGCAGCAGAGGGAGAGCACCAGGAGGGAGGAATTCAAGAAGGTGGTGAAAAGGAAGCGGAAAGCGACGCTTGGCCCAGCGAGGACGGCCCGCAAACGGGACCTGGAGGCAACAGACTCCTCGACGGACGCGAGGTCGTCGGACGATGGAAGGGTGAGGACAAAGACCAACCAAAGGAGAAGGTCGGCCCCGGAACTCAAGACTGCGGGGCAGCTGCTGGTCTTGGCAGATAAAAACTGCTACGAAATATTAGACGAAGTGTCTGAGTAGGCGGGGGGGCAAATCTGAATGGACCTCTCCCTAGCCTCGGTAAATGTGAGGGGGATGAGGGGCAGGGCCAAGAGGAGGGCTGTATTGAACTACCTACAGGGCTTGAAAAAGGACATCTATTTCCTGCAGGAGTGTGGATTGCCATACTCCCTCGGTCGGGAGGAGCTTGCCAGGGAATGGGATGGACGATGCTACTGGTCCGGTAGTAACGTTAATAAGAACTCGGGTGTTGTCATTCTCTTCGGAAGAAGGAACGTGGAAATACAGGAAGCCCGAGAGGTGGTCCCGGGACGACTCCAATATATTGACGCTTCATACGATGGCGTGGCGGTTCGTTTGATCAACGTGTATGCCTCCACGCGCTCCCCGGAACGAGTGGAGCTCCTGGAGAATGTGGCTGCCTTGCTACTAACAAGAAGACACGTAATTGTGGGGGGAGATTTTAATTGCCCTTTGTCTCTGTCAGATACGTTGCCAGCCACCGGAGGCCGGCGGTTGGACCCCTCTTCCAGGAGGTTAGCTGCCCTGATTAGTGACTTCGAACTGAAAGACACTTACCGGTTGGAGCACCCAAAACGGCCGGGCTACACGTGGTCCAGCTGTTTGGGCACTTTACACTCGAGGATCGACTATCTTTTCGTCTCTGCTAAAGTGAAGGCAGAGAGGGTGGAGATTGAACCCTTTTTCTTCTCAGACCATAAGTTGATTGCCGCGAGGCTCCGAATTCCAGGAGGCCTGAGATTGGGAAGAGGGATGTGGAGACTGAATACGGGGCTGCTGGCAGACAAAAAGGTTGTGGGGGAATTCGTCAGTCAATATGAGCAGTGGAGGAGCCTACAATGCTGCTTCTCCACTATGGCCGAGTGGTGGGGGATGGTAAAGGTGCGAATTAGGGACTTTTTCCAGATCCTGGGCAGGAGGAGGAGTGTGATGGGTGCTCTGCGAAAATTGAATGGGAGATTGGAAGGAGCCTATAAACTGCTGGAAGTGGGATTTCCAGTCATGGGGGAAATAAGCCAGCTGAAAGATAAGGTTTCCAGGTTATTGCAGAGGCGCGCAGCGCAGCTCGCTTTTAGGGCAAGATTCTTTGGTTTTTTCGGTAAAGTCACGTATAAAAATAAAATAATAAATTAAATATTTATTTTATTATTATTTTATTTTTATACGTGACTTTACCGAAAAAAACAAAGAATAATTCCTGCAGTCACGAAAGCTCCAAAATTAAGATTTAGGGCAAGAGTGAAGGAGGTGGAAGAAGGTGAGCAATGCACGAGATTCTTTTTCAAGAAATGCAGGAAAGAGGACAACACAATTCGCAAACTAATAAGACCCAGCCTAGGTAAGCTTACGCAAACGGAGGAAATAGTAGAGGCTGCGAGGGGTTACTTTAAGGAAATATACACGAGTAGACAGTCACAGGTGGGGCCACGAGACACCATGCTAGGGGAGGTAGACAGGGTAATCGAGGCTCCGGGTAAGATGAACAAGCCTATCCAGATGGCAGAACTGGAAGAGGCGGTAGCGGGGCTACATCGGCAAAGGGCACCAGGGGAGGATGGGATACCAGCGGAATTTTATATCACGTTCTGGAGTACCATCCAAGAGGATATGTGGCACATGTATAAAGAAATATTGGAGGAAGGCCCAGTGCCTGAATCGATGACAAGAGGAGTGATAACCCTTGTATACAAGGGCAAGGGGGAGCGCAGCGACCTGGGGAGCGCAGCGACCTTGGGAGCTGGCGCCCCATCACCTTGCTCAACTCTGATTACAAAATCCTAGCCAAGGTTATTGTGGCGCGGCTGGGGAAGGTGGTGGGGGAGGTGGTTGGGTCAGACCAAAAGTGCGCGGTCCCGGGGAGGAGAATATCTGACAACCTTGTCCTCTTGAGGGAGATAGTGGAAGTCACACAGGAGAGGGGTAACTCATTGGGATTGCTAAGTTTAGATCAGGAAAAAGCCTTCGATAGCATCTCACATGACTATTTGTTCGCGGTCCTGGAGCGTATGGGGGTGGGCAAACGGCTGATCGATTGGATCAGGAAGCTATACCACAACCTTGCAGCCAGCCTGCTAATTAATGGGGTCCTATCGGAGGGCTTCCCAATTGGCTCCGGCGTACGACAAGGGTGTCCGATGTCACCAGTGCTCTTCATACTGTGCATGGAGCCTTTCGCCCAGGCAGTCAGACGAAGTCGGCAGATTAGAGGGGTGTGCATGCCAGGGTGCACTGAACCAGCAAAAATCGCCATGTATATGGATGATGTCGTCATTTTCTGTGGGGACGTCTCTTCGGTATGGGCGACCCTAGGCCTCGCGCATGAATTCTTCTTGGCCTCGGGATCTAAGGTTAATGTAAGAAAAAGCGAGATGATGATATTCGGAGACCCCAGGTTATTCGAGGGTCACCCCCCAGGTATAACAGTCCAGGAGGAGGGGATCAAAATCCTGGGGGTCACATTTTACAGGGAAGACTCGGCGGCAAAGAATTGGAAGGGAAAGGAGAGCATGGTGAGGGGCAGGCTGGCTGGTTGGGCAGACAGGTGCCTCTCAATGGAAGGCAGAATATTGGTCCTGAGGGTGGAAATCCTCCCGACGCTCATCTACCTGGCCTACGTTTTCCCGCCGGGCGCGCAGATGGCGAAAAGAATGGAGCGCCTGTTCTTCAGGTTCATCTGGGGGAATGGGATGGACCGGGTTGGACGGGGGATAATGTATAAACGTGCCGAGAATGGTGGGAGGGGGGCCCCGAACGTCGCGTGCATTCTGGACACGATTTTTGTCTGTGATACCCTGCGCCTGTATTTCTCCAGTGGCCCCCAAGTGAAAGCCTCGTATCTTGTACAGTACAGGCTGGCGTGGCTCCTGCGGCGGCTAGGCATGGCTTCGTTGCCGCGCGGCACCCCTCTGGCTTGGCCCCAGGGGTGGTTGTGCACCGCGGTGAATGAATACGTTACAAAGTACGAGCCGGTCAGGACACGGGGGTCCTGGGTCCCCAGGGAAGTCCTGGCGGAAATCTCCAAAAAGGAGGTCTGTTCGGAGGTGCCAGGTGCACGGGGCGCTGGGCACCGGCAAATTTGGGAGAACGTAACATCGGCAGCCCTGACAAAAAGACAGCGGGATTTATCCTGGCTGGCAGCATGGGACAGGCTGGAATGCCGACAGTTTATGTGCTCCCGTAGAATGGCCCGCTCTCCTGATTGCCCGAGAGGCTGTAACCTGAGTGAGAGCACTTCTCATGCCCTCATACAGTGCCCATTTGCCCAGGAGGTATGGGAGTTATGTCGGCCTCTGCTGACCCATTTTTGCCCCGTAAAGACGACGGTGTCTGATTTAATTTGGGGGAGGTTCAGACAGAGGGCGGGCGAGGTTTGGACTCAGGCGTGGGCCGTAATAGGCGCCATAAAAGAGGCCCTGTGGACGGGCCGCCAGAAGCTGGTTAAAGGCATCTATATGTTGCCCCACGGGGTATGCCGCCTAGCCAGGGGGCTGTTGGAAAGGGTGGTGGAGGTGGAGCGGGAGACGAAGGGCAGGCGTGCCACAAACGCGAAGTGGCGATGGCCGCCACCCAAGTGCGGGATAGGCTGAATTCGGAACGACCCCCCCCCCCCCCCCTGTCGACGAGAATGGGTGGATGAACGTACCACCCCCCCCCCCCTCCGTTGGGACGGTGACTTCTTGCTTTTTCGGAGTAAAGGGTGTGGAAGAGGGGAACTCGACCGCGGCGTACTCGGTGCATCTGCTGTAAAAAAGACCCCCTGTTCCGGTTACGTTCATGTGTTTTCCTGTCTTTTTCTGTTATTTTGTCTGTACAAGGCGGAGGCCTGCTCTTGATTGAAATGAAATAAAAACCTTAAATACGCAATTACCAGCGGAACGCGTTCCTGAACCGGTTCTCCCTGATACACTGCTGCGGCTCGTCGGTGTCCCGTGGGTTCTCCAGCCACCCCGGGGTGTGCGAGGGCCCCAGACCGGGTGGTCTGGGGTGGCCTTGCTGCCGGAGGGTGGGTGAGCCACGGGCGCAGCAGGAGGAGTGACCCAGCTGCAGCGAGCACGTGGAGATGGAGACGGAGACGCGGCGCACGGCGCAGCCTGAGGAAGACGCCCGGGGCGCTGCGAGAGACCGTAGGAGCGGGGCGGGCCCGTCTGGTGCGGGGGTGATGTCGGGTGAGGCGCAACAAGGGAAGAGAGTGGGGGGGGGTGGAGGGGTTGGAGAGTGCGGGGAGGGAGGAGCGGGGAGGAGAACGAGGGGGAGCGCCGGGAGGGGGGGGTGGGAGTACCCCCGATCGGAAGGGGGAGGAAGGGGCAGGAGAGGCGCCCGCGGCCCAGGGGCCGGGAGGGGGGCAGTGGAGGGAGAAGACGGCAGGGGTTGGCCCGGTGGGTGCGGGGAGGCCCGGCGGGGGAGCGGGGAGGTGGCGCGGAGGTTCGGCAGGGAACTTCACCCCGATACACGCTAAGAGGCATAACTGCGTGCGGGTGTCCTTTAAGGAGGATGTGCCAGAGGAGGTCACGATCGACAGACCGAGGTTCGTGCGGTCAGTGATGGTCGAAATTCTGAAGGTGGATCCGGCAGATCTGTTTTGCTTGATAGCCTTGCCAGGTGGCAGGGCTTTTGACGTGAGCTTTAAGACAAATAACTTACTGCAGCGTTTTATGACTTTGTTCGAGGAGAAGGCGGGGGAACGGCCACTGTCGCTGCTGAAGCTCCAACTGCTCTCTGAGCTCGATACAAAAGTGGTCACCATATTTCTCTACAACGAGGCTCTGCCAGACCACGACGTCGAGGTGTGGCTGAGGCAGGACTGCCTGGTGCTTTCGGACAGTAAGCGGGTCCAAGACTCTTGAGGGATCTGGACGGGGGCCAGACAATGGCGGGTGAGGTTGAGAACGGCAGAAGGGGCTCTGCAACACATCCCGAGCGCCCTGAACATTGGTGGCAATAGGGGCTACGTGGTGTATGCGGGACAGCCGAAGCTCTGCAGGCGATGTGGGGGGAGTGGCCATCTGGCTGCAGCGTGCGAGGCACGGATATGTTACCGATGCAAGGCACGGGACCACGTTGTGACAGAATGCTGCGCCCCGGCATTGTGCAACCTATGCGGGAATAAAGACCACCTGTACAGGGACTGCCCGCTGTCGTACGCAAATAAGGTCCGCGCACATAGGAGCAGGGTGGCGGATGGAGAAGGGGAGGTGGCCGAGGACGGGCTGAAGCCATCGCAGCCCAGCGGGAAGATGGAGGATGGGGGTGGAGAGGTGGGCAGGCAGGGTACGCCACTGCAGGACGAGAGGGAGGAGGGGGAGATGACGTCGGAGGAAGACGCGGATCCCACGGGCCGGCAGGTGGAGCACCCTGGGGGCGAGGACGAGGAGCCCGTGGGAAAACCCCCCGACCCAACGGTGGTTGACTGGGCGGAGGCGGTGGAGGCGGGGGAGGACGGAGAGGAGCAGCAGAGGGAGAGCACCAGGAGGGAGAAATTCAAGAGGGTGGTGAAAAGGAAGCGGAAAGCGCCGCGTGGCCCAGCGAGGACGACCCGCAAACGGGACCTGGAGGCAACAGACTCCTCGATAGACGCGAGGTCGTCGGAGGATGGTGCCGTGGCGGCTAAGACCAACCAGGGAAGAGGGCTGCCCAAGGAGCCTAGGAGAGGGGAACAATTGCAGGGATTGGCTGACACAAACCTGTATGAACTATTGGACGACGGGTCTGGGTAGGGAGGGACAATGCTGGGTATGGACCTTACCGTAGCTTCAGTAAACGTGAGGGGAATGTGGGGCAGGGCTAGGAGGGGGGCCATTCTACATTATCTACGGTCCCTGAAAAAGGACGTTTACTTTTTACAGGAGTGCCACTTGCCATACTCCCTTGGTCGAGAGGATCTGGCTAGGGACTGGGAGGGACACTGCTTCTGGTCCGGAAGCAATGTTAATAGGTGCTCAGGAGTGGTTATCCTCCTAGGTAGAAAGAACATAGAGGTGCAGGAGGCCCGAGAAGTGGTCCCGGGACGACTCCACTATGTCGATGTTGCATATGGTGGGGCAGCGGTCCGGCTGATCAATGTGTACGCCCCCACAGGCTCTCCGGAACATGTGGAGTTGCTAGAGAACGTGGCAGCCTTGCTGCTAACACGAAGACACATCGTCATGGGGGGTGACTTTAATTGCCCTCTAACCCTGGCGGACACGCGGCCAGTCGCCGGATGTCGAAAGTTGGACCCCTCCTCTAGGAGGCTGGGGGCTTTGGTTGGAGATTTTGATTTGATTGACGCTTACCGGTCGTTACACCCAAAGCGACCAGGGTTCACGTGGTCGAGTTGTTTGGGAACCGCACACTCGAGGATTGATTTCCTCTTTGTCTCTGCCAAGGTTAAAGTGGAGAGGGTGGAAAACGAACCTTTCTCTTTTTCTGACCATAAGATGATAGCGGGGGGGCTCAGAATTCCAGATGGGCTGAGGTTGGGAAGGGGATTCTGGCGCATGAACTCGGGACTGCTGGAGGACAAAAAGGTGGTGGAGGAATTTGTCAGGCAGTACGAGGAATGGAGGAGCCTGCGGTGCTGCTTTGGCACGATAGCTGAATGGTGGGGAATGGTGAAGGGGCGAATTAAGTCCCTTTTCCAGTCTCAGAGTAGAAGGAGGAGCGTAGGGGTTGTGTTGCGGGGATTGAATGAGAGATTGGAGGGAGCGTATAAACTGATGGAACTGGGATTCCCCGTCATGGGAGAAATAAAGCAACTAAAAGATAGGATCTCTGCGGTGTTGGAGAAGCAGGCCGCGCAACTTGCATTCAGGGCTCGGGTGAAGGCGGTCGAGGAGGGTGAGCGTTGCACGCGTTTTTTCTTTAAGAAGTGCAGGAAAGCGGACAACACAATCCGAGAATTGGTATGTCCCAGGTTAGGTAGACTCAAGAACACAGAGGAGATAACGGAGGCCGCCAGGGGTTACTACAAGGAATTGTACAGGAGCAGGCCGTCAGACGAGGGGGCGCGGAGCACACTGCTAGGGGGGGTAGATAGGGTTATTGAGGCTCCAGAGGAGATAAACAAGCATATCCAGAGGGCAGAATTGGATGAGGTGGTGAGGGGATTACGTCGGCACAGTGCACCAGGTTTAGATGGGATACCGGCTGAATTCTATGTTACGTTTTGGAGTACCCTCAGGGACGACATGTGGCGGATGTATAAGGAAATTACGGAGGAAGGCCCTGTGCCAGGTTCAATGACAAGAGGGGTCATAACCCTTATATACAAGGGGAAGGGGGAGCGCAGCGACCTCGGGAGCTGGCGCCCGATCACCCTGCTGAACACCGATTATAAAATCCTGGCCAAAGTTATCGCAGCGCGTCTGGGGAAGGTGGTGGGGGAGGTGGTGGGGTCTGACCAGAAGTGTGCAGTTCCGGGCAGGCGGATATCCGATAACCTCGTTCTGTTGAGGGAGGTGGTGGAAACCACTGTGGAGAGGGGTAATTCATTGGGTCTACTCAGTTTGGATCAGGAGAAGGCATTTGATAGCATCTCGCACGATTATTTGTTCGCGGTTTTGGGGCAAATGGGGGTGGGGAAACAGCTTATAGACTGGATAGGGAAGCTATATCATAAGCTCACAGGTAGCCTGCTAATAAATGGAGTCCTCTCGGAGGGGTTTCCAATTGGGTCCGGTGTGCGGCAGGGGTGCCCGATGTCGCCGGTGTTATTCATAATGTGCATGGAGCCTTTTGCCCAGGCTGTCAGGGGAAGTCGGCTGATTAGAGGGGTGAGCATGCCAGGGTGTGCGGAACCAGCAAAAATTGCAACGTATATGGACGATGTTGTCATTTTCTGTGGGAATGTTGCTTCAGTATGGGAGGCCCTAAGGCTTGCGGATAGATTATTTTTGGCCTCAGGATTAAAGGTGAATGTAAGCAAAAGTGAGCTGCTGATATTCGGTGACCCCAGGTTATTTGAGGGCCGCCCGCCAGGTATAGCGGTCCAGGTTGAGGGGATCAAAATCTTAGGAGTCACGTTCTATAGGGAGGATTCGGCGACTAAGAATTGGCGGGGAAAACAGTGTATGGTGAGAGGCAGGCTGGCTGGTTGGGCAGACAGGCGCCTTTCAATGGAAGGTAGAATGTTGGTTTTGAGGGTAGAAATCCTCCCGGTACTTATCTACCTGGCCTACGTGTTCCCGCCAGGGGCGCAAATGGCAAAAAGGTTGGAGCGCCTGTTTTTCAAATTCATCTGGGGGGGAGGGATGGACCGAGTGAAGAGAGAAACAATGTACAAACGTGCTGAGAACGGTGGGAGGGGGGCCCCGAATGTCGTGTGCATCCTTAACACGATATTTGTCTGTAATACGCTGCGACTATATTTCTCCAATGGGCTCCAGGTGAAAGCCTCATATTATGTTCGGTATAGACTGGCGTGGCTCCTGAGACGACTAAGCATGGCGTCGTTGCCGCGCAGCACCCCCCTGGCTTAGCCTCAGGGGTGGTTGTGCACCACGGTAAATGAATACATCACGAAGTACGAGCCGGACCGGACGCGGGGGGCGTGGGTTCCCAGGGAAGTCCTGGCGGAAATGTCGAAAAAGGAGGTCTGCACAGAGGTGCCAGGTGCTCGGGGTACCCGGGCGCGACAAATTTGGGAAAACGTAGCATCGGCAGCCCTGACGAAAAGGCAGCGGGACTTATCCTGGCTGGCCGCATGGGACAGGCTGGAGTGCAGACTATTTATGTGCTCCCGCAGATTGGCTCGCTCACCTGATTGCCCGAGAGGCTGCGGCCTGGGAGAGAGCGCTGCTCATGCCCTCGTACAGTGCCCATTTGCCCAGGAGGTGTGGGAGTTAAGCCGACCCCTGCTGTCCCATTTTTGCCCCGTAAAGGCCACAGCGCCTAATATGATTTGGGGGATGTTCAGGCAGAGAGCGGGTGGGGTCTGGGCTCAGGCATGGGCCGTCATAGGTGCCGTAAAAGAGGCCCTGTGGATGGCGCGCCAGAAACTGATTAAGGGCGCCTATATGTCGCCCCCCGAGGTGTGCCGACTGGCCAGGGGGCTGTTGGAGAGGGTGGTGGAGGTGGAGCGGGCGACAATGGGCGGAGCAGCCGCAGGCGCGAAGTGGCGGTGGCCGCTGCCCAAGTGCGGGATGGGCTGAATTCGAAACGAACCCCCCCCCCTTTCGAGAATGAGTGGATGAACGTACCCCCCCTTTTCTTTTTTGCGACGGTGAATTTTTGGGTTTTTTTTTGGCTGAGTGAAGGGTGTGAAAGAGGGGAACTCGATCGCGGCGTAGCTCGGTGGGTCGGCTGTGAAGGGGATCCCCTGTTCCCGTTACGTTTATGTGGTTTTTCCGGTTCTTTTGGCTGTACAAGGCAGAGGCCTGCTCCTGCTTGAAAGGAAATAAAAACCTTAAATCGCAATTACCAGCGGAACGCGTTCCTGAACCGGTTCTCCCTGATACACTGCTGCGGCTCGTCGGTGTCCCGTGGGTTCTCCAGCCACCCCGGGGTGTGCGAGGGCCCCAGACCGGGTGGTCTGGGGTGGCCTTGCTGCCGGAGGGTGGGTGAGCCACGGGCGCAGCGGGAGGAGTGACCCAGCTGCAGCGAGCACGTGGAGATGGAGACGGAGACGCGGCGCACGGCGCAGCCTGAGGAAGACGCCCGGAGCGGGGCGGGCCCATCTGGTGCGGGGGTGATGTCGGGTGAGGCGCAACAAGGGAAGAGAGTGGGGGGGGGTGGAGGGGTTGGAGAGCGCGGGGAGGGAGGAGCGGGGAGGAGAACGAGGGGGAGCGCCGGGAGGAGGGGGTGGGAGTACCCCCGATCGGAAGGGGGAGGAAGGGGCAGGAGAGGCGCCCGCGGCCCAGGGGCTGGGAGGGGGGCAGTGGAGGGAGAAGACGGCGGGGGTTGGCCCGGTGGGTGCGGGGAGGCCCGGCGGGGAAGCGGGGAGGTGGCGCGGTGGAGCTGGGGCGGGCCTGACCCCGTTGCAGGCCAAGAGGCACAACTGCGTGCGGGTCGAGTTTAAGGAAGATGTGGAAGAGGGGGTCACCCTGGACAGGACGACCTTCGTGAGGTCGGTTGTGCTGGGAATACTGCAGGTGGAGGTGGAGGACTTGTACTGCCTGATTGCCCTGCCGGGGGGGAGGGCATTCGATGTGAGCTTCACCACCAACATCCTGCTGCAAAAATTCCTTGCCCGCTTCGAGGAGAAGGCGGGGGAGAAGCCGCTGGCGTCTATGAGGACGCGGTTGCTATCGGACCTGGAGACGAAGGTCGTGACCGTGTTCCTTTATAATGAAGCGTTGCATGATCAGGACGTGGAGGTGTGGCTGCGGCAGCACTGTATGGTCCTGTCGGGCTGCAAGAGGGTGCTGGATGCGGCGGGGATATGGACGGGGGCCAGGCAGTGGAGGGTGCGTCTGAAGACGGAGGGGGGGGCACTGAAGCATGTCCCGAGTGCTCTGAACATCGGCGGAAACAGGGGCTATGTGGTGTACGCGGGACAGCCCAAGCTGTGCAGGAGGTGTGGGGGGGGGGGGCACCTGGCGGCAGCGTGCGTGGCGCGCGTTTGCTACAGGTGCAGGGCGCTGGACCACACGGTGGAGGAGTGCGGGGAGCCTGCCCTTTGCAACCTGTGCGGCAGCAGAGGGCATTTGTACAGGACCTGCCCAGAATCCTACGCTAACAGGGCGCGGGCATGGCGGAGTGGCCAGGTGGAGGAGGCGACGGAGGCTGCCGGACGAGAAGCGGGCCGGGAGCGTGAACGGGAAGGGAAAGGGGAGGTGGAGGAACCGCGGCCCCCCGAGGAGGGTGAGGGAGGGGGATCGGCGGGGGAGGGAGCACCACCATCACTGGAGGGGGCGGAGGAGGGAAGGGGAGACGGTATGGAAGACTCGGGAACGCCGCTGGGGAACTGGTCGGAGGTGATGGGTGAGGAGGGCGAGGTGGGGCAGCGGGTGGAGGAAGAGGCGGAGGAAGCATGGGAGGAAGTGGGGGGCAGGAAAAGGAAGCGGGACGGAGTCCGGACAGGAGCTGGTCCCCAGGAAAACACGAGCCCTTCAGGATCCGCGCCGGACTCGGGGGAGTCGGGGTGGAGGAGGGAGGAAGGGGGGGAACGTTTGATCCGGGGAAAGCCCCGTAAATCAAAGGGGAGGAAAACGGGTAAGGGGAAGGTGGGCAAAGGCAGGGGGGGGGAGCGCGCGCCGGAGTCCGACACGGGATAAATCACGCCCCGGCATGGACATATCCGCAGCATCGGTCAATGTGAGAGGGATGAAGGGGAAGGGAAGGAGGGGGGCAATCATGCAGTGGCTGCAGCTCACCAGACGTGATGTAATCTTCCTCCAGGAATGTCACCTCCCCTACACCCTAGGGGCGGAGGCTCTGCTGGACGGATGGAAGGGACAGTACTTTTGGTCCGGCAGCAACGAGAGCAGGTGCACAAGTGTGGTCACCCTCCTAGGAAGACGGGGAATGAGTGCAGAAGGGACCCAGGAAATAATACCGGGTCGGCTTCTCTGTCTAGACGCTACTTACCAGGGCGTGCAGCTTCGGCTGATAAATGTGTACGCCCCGGTACGGTGCATGGAAAGGAAGGAGGTGTGGGAGAGCCTGGCGGGCCTACTGGCCACCAGGAGGCAGGTCATCGTGGGGGGCGATTTTAATTGCCCGTTAGGCCTGGCGGACCTGGTGTCGGTGAAGGGGAGGAGGAAGTTAGATTCCTCTTCCAGGGAACTGAGGGAGCTGATGCGGACCTTTGGGATGGTGGATACGTTCAGGAGGGTGCACGGCACGCGGCCAGAGTTCACGTGGGCGGACAAGAGTGGGGGAGCACAGTCACGTATTGACTTTATCTTCGTTTCCGACAAGGTAAACGTGGGCAGCGCGGGGGTGGAACCTTTCCCCCTCTCGGATCATAGAATGGTGGCGGCGGGGCTTGTGATCCCAGGGGGGGTGGAGAGGGGGAAGGGCGTGTGGAAGATGAATGTGGGCTTGCTGGCAGAGCAGGAGTTGGTGGAGGATTTCAAGCAAGCGTATGCCAGCTGGAGGACGCTGCAGGTGTGCTTCCCCACGAGGGTGGAGTGGTGGGGGCATGTAAAGTGTAGGATCAGAACGTTCTTTCAGTGTTACAGTAGAAGAAAGGGGGTGGGTAGGGATTTGAGACAATGGAACGCTAGGTTAGAAAGGTTGTATTGGCTGCTAGAGCTAGGGTTCCCGGTGGTAGAAAGGATAGCGGAGATGAAGGGGAGGGTAGCCTCAGTCCTGGAAAAGAGGGCTAGGCAATTAGTGTATAGGGCAAGGGTCAGGGCAACAGAGGATAGGGAGCAGTGTACACGATTTTTCCTTAAGGCGGGTAGGGAGGGAGACAATGAAATGAGGGAGCTGGTTAGCCCTACTAGGGGTAGACAGGTGACGACGGAAGGGATGATTAGTGTAGCGGAGGACTTTTATGGGGAGTTGTATAAAGGGAAAGGGATAGATGGGGGGCGGCGGGAGGAGCTGCTGGGAGCATTGGAGAAGAGGGTTGAGAACCCGGAGGCGCTAGGGGAGAGGATACAATGGGAGGAAGTGGAAGGGGTGGTGAAGGGGCTGAACAAGAACAGGACCCCAGGCCCGGACGGGATCCCGGCGGACTTTTACATAAAATTCTGGGAACTCCTGAAGGAGGATGTTGTGCAAATTTGTAGGGAAACGTTGGAGGAGGGGCAGGTACCGGACGACATGCAGGAGGGCCTGGTGACACTGATTTATAAAGGGAAGGGGGAGCGTAGGGACCTGGGTAGTTGGAGCCCAATAACCCTCCTGAACGCGGACTATAAGATCGTGGCAAGGGTGGTGGCGGGACGACAGGGGAAGGTGGTGGGTGAGGTGGTGGGGCCGGACCAGACGTGTGCGGTCCCGGGGAGGAGGATCGCGGACACTTTGGTGGTCTTGAGGGAGGCGATTGAAGGCGAGAGAGAGAGAGGGTGCCCGTTGGGGATCCTAAGTCTGGACCTGGACAAGGCCTTCGACCGCCTCTCTCATGAATTCATGCTGGCGGTGATGGAGAGGATGGGCGTGTGCGGGCCCCTGGTGGAGTGGGTGAAGCGACTCTATGGGGGGCTCAGGGCCAGGCTCCTGATAAATGGGGAATGCTCCGGGATCATCCCAGTGGGATCGGGGGTGCGACAGGGATGCCCGATGTCCCCAGTGCTATTTGTCATGTGCATGGAGCCGCTGGCGCAGATGATAAGGAATGACCAGAGGATTAGGGGGGTGGTAATACCGGGGTGCAAGGAGCAGGGAAAGGTGACCCTGTATATGGACGACGTGGCCGTGCTATGCAGGGACGTGGCATCGGTATGGAGGGCAATGGAGGGGATGGGGAGGTTCTGCGCGGCCTCCGGATTGAAGGTCAGTGTGGGGAAAAGTCAGCTTATGGTTTTTGGAGACCCGAGGCTTTTCGAGGGTCGGCCGCCGGAGCTGAGTCTACAAACAGAGGGGATAAAGATACTGGGGGTGTTTTTCTGTGGGGATAGGACGGGGGAAGGTAACTGGGAGAAGGGGGTGAGGAAGGCAAAGGGCTGCCTGGGTAAGTGGGCTGGGAGGCGGCTCAGGATGGCCGGTAGAATTATGGTGGTTAAAACAGAAATATTACCACCCCTAAACTACTTGGCGCAGGTGTTCCCACCAGGTGGGAGGGAGGTTAAGGCCTTGACCACGGCGATTTTCAGGTTTATCTGGGGGGGAGGGATGGAGAGGGCGAGGAGGGCCGTGATGTGTCTGCAGGTCCAGAATGGGGGGAGGGGTGCCCCAAATGTGGGGTATACCCTGCAATCGACCTTTGTCTGCAATGCGCTGCGGCTGTTCTTCTCTGCGGAGCCGCGGGGCAAGGCAGCGTGGTATATGAGGTACCGACTGACGTGGCGGTTGCGGGGGCTCGGGATGACTGAGGCAGGAAGGAGCACCCCTATGGACTGGCCGGGGGACGGGTTTAGCGATGTGGTGGGGAGCTACGTCAGGCAGCACGGCCTGAGCCGGTGGGGGAGTCGGTGGGCCCCCAGGGAGGTGTGGGCTGCGGCGGAGAAGGAGGAGGCCTGTGACGAGGTGGCCGGTGCGAGGAGGGAGACGCACGGGAAGATTTGGAGGAATGTGGCGTCGGCAGTGCTCACGAAGGAGCAGCGGGACCTGTCATGGCTGGCTGTCCGAGACAGGTTGGAGACGCGGGGTTTCTTGTACAGCCGCCAAATGGCGCATACCCCCAAGTGCCCGAGGGGCTGCAACGCGGATGAAACTGCGGCGCATGTGATGGTGGCGTGCCCTTTCGCCCAGGAAGTCTGGAGGAGGAGTAAGCCGTTGCTGGCCCGTTTCGCTCTATCAAGGGTGACGGCACGGGACGTCATGTGGGGAGAGCTGCGGGGGGTGGGGAGGGAGGACAGGGACAGGGTGTGGGCTGTAATAGGAGCGACGAAAGAGGCGCTGTGGAAAGCGCGAAAGAAGGGGCTGGAGGGGTCCCTGACGTCCCCGTTGGAGACATGTTATGCTGCGAGGAGACTGTTGGAAAGGGTGGTAGAGATGGACCAAGGGAAAATGGGGCGTGAGGCCGCAAGGGAACGATGGAAGTGGCCGCTGCCCAGGGTGGGCTAGGGCGGGGGGGGGGGTCCTCGCCGGCATCCGGGGGTGAAGGTGTGCGTGGCTGGAAGGGGAGGCTTCCTCTCCGATGCTGTGGCATGGGTGATCCCGGCCCAGAGGATGGGTCGGTGACTGAGTGGGACCTTAAGGGCGCGAGTGAGGGGGTGCCCCCCTCGGGTTTCGGTTTGTTTTTTGGTTTGTTGTCACCGCCGAGATACTGAATAAATTTTAAAAACCGCAATTACCAGCGAAACGTCGTACTCAAATTGTAAATGTTGTGGCTTCAAAACACCGGTGGGCTAAAGCAGTGAACTATTTGTCTTTGTCAACGTGACACATTTTTACTGATTGGCCGTGTTGGGTGGTGGAGGGTTACGACACATTTATAAATAACGCGATCTAAACCCAAAAAAACGTTGATTATGAATTGTGGGCATTGGATACTTTTCCCGCTGGCCTGTGGCTTGGCCGCTCCCAAATCAGTTGGCCGCCGGTATCACCGAGGCTTTCCTGCACGGATACATGCTAGACAAAGGGCCCCCGGAGCGCCTCCTCACTGACCAGGGGAGACATTTATCGGCTAAAATGCTGAAGGAAGTGTGCGACTTTCTGGGCATGGAAAAGGTTCGCACGTGACCCTATCATCCCATAATGGATGGGATGGTAGAGAGGCTCAATAGCATCTAGATTTTAAGTTTTCGTGACTGCAGGGATCCATACTCTTTGGTTCTTTCGGTAAAGTCACGTAGTTATAAAATACACAAGCGTCAGTCATCAGATGGGACAACCACAGCAAGAAACAACTGCTGCAGTGGGCAAAGGGCTGCTTGTACCAAGAGGCCATATAGGTAAGAAAGGAGGGGAGGAGCCAGGGAGGAGAGATAGAGCAGGTAGGAGTGTGGGGTAGGGGGAATGGATTGCTGCAAGCTCCAACAAGCACAAACAACATGCTGGGGCTGGGAAGTGAGAGGGGCTGGGTAGGAGGCAAGTAAGACAAAAAAGCAGTTATGGTTTTACCTGGTTAATAACATCCTTCCAATGATTGATCAATTTGTATCCATTTTCTCGGTTGAAGTTATGTCTATGTGTATAAAGCTGGATGGCTTCATGAACACATCTTTGATAGTAGCCCAAACGTTTGCAGAGCACCTTGGTTTCGGAAAAAAACAATATCATGAGAGCCCACAGCGTTATAGCAATGGTAAGCCACGGCGGAGGTATTAGTCCTACCGTGTTTCAGATCAGCCTTGTGCTCGCGAACACTGTCCGAGACATGCCGTTTCGTTTCACCAATGTATCAATCACCACAGGTGCAACTTATTTTGTAGACTCCATGATACTGCATATCAGGAATGACATCCTTCACAGATGGGATTAGATCACGGATTTTGTGTACTGTACTGAATCGGACTTGGATCTTGTGTTTGTTTAAGAATTTGGAAAATAAATTGGTAATGCCTGCTATGTATGGTAACATGATGGTTTTGATCGGCATCTCATGGGGTTGTTTCTCCATGGTTGGAGAAACAGCTTCGCGGATAATGCGGTCCGAATATCCATTCATCTTAAGGGCCCGGTGTACATGTTCCAATTCACTGGCTAGGTGGTGTTGGTCAAGATATGCAGTGGGCCCTATGGTGTAGTGTTTTGATGAGGGAATTCTTCTGTGACAGATGGTGGTGAGAATCAGGTTTCAGATATGAATCTGTATGGGTGGCTTTTCTGTAGACAGAGTGTCCCAAAGAGCCATCAAGTCTCCTCTCAAACAAAACATCCAGGAATGGTAGCTTACCATCCTTCTCCACTCCCATGGTGAATGTGATGGATGGGTGTATGGAATTAATGTGATTGAGAAATTGGTTCAGAGCTGGCAGGCCATGTGGCCAAATGACGAAAGTGTCATCCACATATCTCTTTCACAAGGAAGGACGTCAGGTGGATGTCTGGATGGCATCAGTTTAACATTTCTCCATGAAAACATTCGCTATCACTGGTGATAAGGGGGAACCCATGGGGGTACCTTAATTTTGTTTGTAGAAAGTGCGTCAATAGGACTCTGGTTTCGATGTTGAGTCAGCAGGTCGATGTGGCGCAGAAGGATTTGCGCATCCCTGGGGTGCTTGGGCCAACAGGATGGCCCTGCATATTTCCACTGGCTACTCGCCGTTCTTTCTGATGTATGGGCGGGAACCTAACCCCCCCATTGATGTACAACTTAAGACGGGCCCTAGGAAGCCGAAAGTAGCCATTTTGGAACCTATGCGGTTTACCCTCTGAACGTGTTTTGGAGGCGCGCGAGGCCTCTAGAGAAAATTCTGCCGCACGGCAGTTGGCCAATGAGCGAATGAGAGGTCGTCGCGAATCAGGCAAACAGTGGGCCCCAGGCGACAGGGCTTGGCCGCACTGTCTGCAGGTGCCTGTCAGCCCGTCCTCCAAACTATACAGGCCCTGGCGGTGTCTGGTCGTAGTGGTGCGGGCCGACCGGCCTCAATGTGTTAAAATCCGGTTCGGTTGCCGGACTTGGTTCATACATCCGTTGCGACTTAAGCCATTTGTTCACTCCCGTCGCATTCACTCATCCCCAATCCCCGAGGGCCTGATGTCTGGTGTAGCGGGCAGTGTGGATGCTGTTGGCGAGTGCCATGGTGGGTTGTGTCAGGCCGTGGCACTCTGTGTGAACCCGGCCGGACACGTGACCGGATCAAGGTGGAGGCCGGGGGTCCCAGGAGGACCTTGGGGGTCACGTGGCCAGGAGCAGAGCCTTCTGGAGGGTTCAAGAAGGTGGGCGTGGCTTGGGTGAGGCCCAGCCACTCCGAGGCACATATAAGGGGGCCCCGCACGCGGAGCGGGGCTGCTCGGGTCCGGGATGAAGACACCTTATGAAGAGTGAAGAGAAGCCTCAAGTCGTCGTGGCCAAGCAGTAGCCCTCCTGGCTTGGCCACACCAGTTATTACCCGAGTGTCGAGTCTTAGCGAGGTCAGGTCGGTGGTCACCACCTTATGTGTAGTGTGTAACAGTATTGTTAATAAATAGTGTTGCCTCTATACGAGAGCATGTGTGCCTCTGTCGAACCATTACACCTGTGTAGTAAGTATTCAGGAGGCTTTGACGACGGGGTCGGAGGCACACTTATTTATTAATACCAACTCGTGTACTGTAACGGGTAAACACAACACTTGAAGGGGTATCGTCCCCTTCACTCGTCTATCAGGGAGACACGACGTCTAACCCCGCTAACTTACGCCTGAGTCCTCCATTACGGAGCTAGGGGAGGCTACCTATCCCAGCCCTGGTCAAGCTGGGATCCCGGCACCCTGAGTCTCCAGACCGGCTCTTATAAGAACGTCAGTCTGGGCTCTCAGGGCCACGCCGCCGGCTTGCCCTGGTCGGTCCTGACAAGGACAGCGAGCCAGGGGAGCTCCGGGGCCTATTCTAGCTGGTCTTCACTCTTCGCTGGTTAAAGCTAACACTCGACCTCGAGCCCTCCGGCTCACCACCTTTTATAGCACTCGGCCCCCGGGAGGGGCCCGTGGGGGATGTAGGTGCGGACGTCGGTGCGAGCACCTCCTCCGTATACAGCCCTAACCCCGCCCCTTGTGTTTGTTTCCCATCCGTGCCCATACATCTACACAATTACACCTCTACATCACCCCCCCCTGTACAGCCCGCAGCCGTCCCCGGCTGCAACAAAACCACAATAAAGATGCATGACCCCCCAAACCCGTGTGTGCCTCACGTAATTTTAACAAGAACAACGACAACCATAACAACAACAACAACATCAGGAAACAGGAAAAAAAATAACCCGACGCACCCCCCCAAAAAAATACCCCATTCCGCAAAACCAACATATATACACGCACTCCGGACGCCTCCCCCCACCTTCCGCAAGGGCCCCCCAACGGCCGACCTCACAAAAGTCTGCGCGTTTTGGCGCGCGTTCTCGCGGCGGGCCCGTCACAAGGGCCCGTCCCGGCACGCTCAGCGGCGGTTGTCGACAGTCCAGGTGCGAGAGAGTCTGGCTTCGCTGCTGCGTGACCCCCGACCCCCCTGGGAGGGGTTGGCGGTCGTGGACCCGTCACTCCTGGTGCACCTGGAGATGGAACAGTCGATGTCAGGTTAGGCGAACGCAGCGACGTCGGAGAGTCGGCGGACCCCTCACACGTTTGGCCATGCGTGTGTGTGTGCGAACCACGGGGCGGCGCAATGAACGGTTTCAACCTGGAGGGGTGCACGTACCACCGACGCCTCCCCCATTTGACGCGTACACATTGCGGCCGCAAGACCTGCACGACCTCCACGGGCCCCCGCCACGGTCGTACCAACTTTGACGAGGTCGCCAGTGGCACCTGGGGACAGTGCAACCATGCCCTGTCCCCCGGTTTCCATTTGAACACATGTACCCGCCCCAGCCTAAGCCTCTTGTTCGCCTTCTGGCGGAGTTCAGAATTTTGCACGGCCGCTTCCCGCGCCTCAGTTAATTTGCCGATGTTAAATTTAATGTGTTCGGACAATTTAGACTTCGCCTGAGGCGCCGAGAGCTTCAGCTGAGTCGTCACAGGTGGGTTAGCCTCGCTGGCCATACATTAAAAAGAAAGGTAAAAATCCGGTGGCCGCATGGGGAGCCATCCTGTAGGCTTGTAACACACCGGCAATGCGAAGGTCCCAATCTGTCTGGGATTCCGATACCTGCTGGGACAGCATGGACGTGATAGTCCGATGCAGCCGTTCCACCATCCCGTCAGTTTGTGGGTGATATGGGGAGGTCCGAATTTTCTCCGTACCCAAGAGGTCGCACACCTCGCGGAGGAGTTTCCCCGAAAAATTCTTACCCTGGTCAGTCAGCAGCCGTTCCGGAGCACCCTTGTCGAGGACATAGCCCTGGACAAAGGCCTCCGCGACGGCTGCTGCCGACTGGTTGGCCAGGGGCCAGGCCATGGGCCATCTCGTGAAGTATTCAACCCCTGTCAATAAGTACCTATTTCCCCTGGGTGTAGCGGAAAATGGCCCGAGAATATCCAGAGCAACGAGCTCGTTAATCCGGGAAACCTTTATGGACTGCAGCGGAGGGTTGGACCCCCTCGCTGGTGGCTTCCGCTGCGCGCATTGCGTGCACGACCCCAGGAGATCCCCCATGTCCTTTGCCATGCCCGGCCAGAAGAAATCGAGCTGGAGCATGGCAAGGGTTTTGTGAGTCACCAAGTGCAGGAGCCGCTCATGCACAGCCCACACTACCTTACCCCTCAATGCTGCAGGCACCACGAGCCGCTGGCGGTGGGATTTCCCGTCCCAGTGCATTAAAAGCCCCTGGAACACCCCCCACGAGTCAACGTTCGCCGCTCCTTGACCAACCCCCCCGGTGCGACGGCGCAGAGCGAGGAGGGAGGTGTCCTCCATTTGGAGGCGTCCCCACTCCGCAACGGACAACCCCAGCAACGAATCCCTCCCTTCTTGCTCGATAGGACCCGCAGCTGAAGGCGCATCGGCGGCGGCCACGAGGACCGAATCCGTGGTCGCGTTCGGGGGCCTACAACGCCCCGAACTCAAGAGGCAAGCGCACTCCAAAGTGGGTGGCAACCGCGACAGGGCGTCAGCGTTTGTGTGGCGGACGCCCTTACGATATGTGGTGACAAAGTCGTAGTCTTGGAGAATCTCCAACCATCGAGACAACTGCCCCGATGGTTGTTGAACCCGCAGGGCGTACGCCGCATGATCTGTACGGACGGTGAAACGTCGACCGTACAGATACGGGCGGTACTGCTGAACGAAATAAACAATTGCCAATAGTTCCCGACGGGTAACGCAGTACCGTTGTTCCGCCGGAGACAGTACCCGACTACCGTAAGCCACCACATGCTCTACGCCACCAATGAGCTGGGACAGCACGCCCCCAATGCCCGTGTTACTTGCGTCTGTATCGAGCAAGAAGGGTTGTGAGAAATTGGGATAATTCAACGGCGGAGCCCCCACCAGGGCATCCCGGAGGGCGCGGAAAGCAGCCTCCTCCTCCGGCCCCCAATGAAACCTGACTCCCTTGGACGTCAAAGCATGCAATGGTTTCGCGATCGTAGCAAAGTCAGCCACAAACCGTCGGTAGTACGACGCGAACCCAATGAAACTCCTGACCTCTCCCACCGAGGTGGGAGTCAGCCAGGAGCTGACGCATTTCGTTTTGGCGGGATCAGTGGATATCCCCGAGCGTCCAACACAATGACCCAAATACCGCACCGATTCGCGGAGCAAATGGCACTTCTGCGGTTTAAATTTCAAATTGGCAGCCCTTATTTTGAGAAAAACAGCACGCAACCTCTGGAGGTGTTCATCGAATGTTTTGCTAAAGACGATGACATCGTCCAAGTAAATTAAACACGAATCCCATTGCAAGCCCGCCAAGACCAGTTCCATTAACCGCTGAAAAGTTGCCGGCGCAGAATGTAAGCCCATCGGCAAGCGGTTAAATTGGAAGAGGCCGTGCGGTGTACGGAAAGCAGTCTTAGGTTTTGATTCGTCATCCAGAGGAAGCTGCCAGAATCCAGAAAGTAAATCGAGGGTGGAAAAGAATCGCACCCCCGCCAAGGCATCGAGCGACTCATCCATTCGAGGAAGCGGGTACGCATCTGCCACTGAAATTTTGTTCAACCGCCGAAAGTCGACACAAAACCGCAGTGAGCCGTCGTGTTTTTTCACCAAAACGATCGGTGCGCCCCACGGGCTGTTGGAAGGGGAAATGATATCGGCGGCTAGCATGTCATCAACGGCCGATTTGACATGATCCTTTTCGGCGGGACTCAACCGAAAGGGATTTTGGCGGATTGGCGCGCTGTCACCCGTGTCAATATGGTGTCGCAGCAATTTAGTACAACCAATATCAAATTTGTGTTGACTAAAAACGTCGGCAAACTCTTTCAGGAGAACTCGCAGCTTCCCACGCTGTGAGTCGGACAGGTCCACTGATCCCGCGCAAAGCGCATCCAGCCATCCGTCATCACAGTCCGAATGCGGTCGCGACGGAGGATCGGTGCTTACCTGACCCACGAGTGGTTCCTCGTAGGGTGCCGGCGTTGCGTGTGCAAGCACGGTCCCTTGAGAACCACGGCCGTTCGCGATCCTACATTAAGGACCGCAATGAAGGGGTCCCCATCCCCTTTCACCATGGTCTGAGCCGCTAGCAAATCGGGTCCATTGACCCCGGCCCGAGATGGTCCCAACAAGACCCCCGGATCCGCAACCCCCTCAGCAAACGGCCGACGCAACCTAAGAGGAACGAGCATCTGAGCCCCCGGGGGTACGCGCACAGTTTTTGCCACGAGCGCCTGCACGGTCGCAAACGCCCGACGCTCCGTGGCGGGGGAAGACAAAAATGTTACACGTCGGCCCGACGGGAGCTCGATGCACCCCTGGTCGATCAAGATACGAATGGGCATTTTGGCCAAGAAATCCGTCCCCAACAGGCACGGAACCGCCAGTGAGGAGGAAACCAAAACAGGGCCGGATAATTTAATGTCTCCAATGCAAATTTTGGCGCGGATTTGCCCAATGATGCCCAGCAAGCCCCCGTTAGCAGCATAGCATGGCACGTCAACGGGGAGCAAGGGACGACTTTGAACGGGAAGGATGTTATAAATCAAATCAGATATAATGGTCGCCGATGCTCCTGTGTCAATTAAAATCCGCACCTCTACCCCATCAATATGACCGACCACGACCGACGATCCCGCCGACGCTGCAATGACACGATGGGCGAGCTCCGACCACTGACCCGGTTGGAGCGCTCGCCGCATTTCAGAACAATCCGACGCAACGGCCGTCGATTTGCGAGCCCTGTTCGTTTCAGCGCGTGAGTGTGTGTCGGATGTGTGCATGGGCCAAACGTGTGAGGTGCCACGACTCGCCGTATTTCTCTGCTGGAGCTTGGGTGGAGACGGCGCGGCGTCCTGACGAGGTGTCGCCCCGCGCTGACGGGGAGCCCGGCATCCTGAAGCAACGTGGCCTTGAAGGCCACAGTTGTAGCAGCGTGTGAGCGCCCCAGATGGACTGAGCTGCTCCTGGCGGCTCGGTCCATTCCGAGCCTGTGGTCCCGCAGATCTCCATTCCTCCCGCCGCTCCACCCCGCAGACCTCCACCGATGGAAGGGCGGGAGCCGCCATGACATGGCCGGCCACCCCCTTGGCAGCCTTGCGACGCAGGGACTGCAAGCCCCCGTGGATGTGGCGCGCGACCAGCAGGGAAGACATCTCTGCGTCGTCTTGAGCCAAGACGGCGACGTCCAGCTCATCCGCGAGTAGCAACAACTTTTCTGCCACCATAGCATCCACCCCCTCCTCATCCATCCGCGGAAAAGCTGCCTTCGCCAGGGCCAGGAGAGCCGTCCGGAAAGCCAGAGGCGATTCGGTGGCGCCCCACTGGCGATCGTGGAACAGCTGCCTGCAGTCCGAAGGCGGCCCGTAGACAGCAGACAGTAGCTGCAGCACCAAGTGCAGCGTGGCGCGCTTTTCCTTAGGCGCCGAGGTGAGGGTAGCCAGGGCGTCGTTGTCCAGCATCGCTGGCAGCGCGCGTAGTGCTTCACCGTCCGTCCAGTTCGCCATCTCCTGATGAGCGAGGAACCGTCTCTTGAAGCCACCCCAGTCACCGTCCGCGCCCATGAACTCTTTAAGAGGCGGCAGTCGCTGCTGTAACGCGACGTCTGTGGTCATGGATCGCGCTCCGTCGTTCCCAGCAGACGTTACAGTGTGGGCGGGCTGCGAGCATGGCATCGCCGGTCGCTCCGTTGTTGACGCGCTGCCCGGTGTTGATGTTGTCACGGCTTGTGCTTGGCCCTCAGCAGTCACCTGACGCGGGCTGGCCCCGCCCTCTGCTCCCACTGTAGTGATGGCGGGAAATTTAACCGCGAGCCACGTCGGGGTGGCGGGAAATGGCGCCGCGCGTCGGCTGCCGTCATCGTCCCGCGCAGCCCCTCCAGCCCCCAGCCGCGTGATCTCCTCCAACGTGGCGGCCGCAGCGTAGAGCAACTCCGCCAGGCGGGAGTGAGCCAGCCGAAGTCCCTCGGCCGACGCATCCCTCCCTTCCTGTCGTAGCGGTGCGGGTGTACTCGGCCCCGGCTGCTCCAATCCGACCTCGGCCATCTCTGGTGCCGATTCGGCCGAGGTGTCCTCCATCTCCGACTCCCTGGTACGTGTCATCCCTCGTGTGTCCATCGTTGAATGATCACTTCTGACACCAGATGTAGTAAGTATTCAGGAGGCTTCGACGACGGGGTCGGAGGCACACTTATTTATTAATACCAACTCGTGTACTGTAACGGGTAAACACAACACTTGAAGGGGTATCGTCCCCTTCACTCGTCTATCAGGGAGACACGACGTCTAACCCCGCTAACTTACGCCTGAGTCCTCCACTACGGAGCTAGGGGAGGCTACCTATCCCAGCCCTGGTCAAGCTGGGATCCCGGCACCCTGAGTCTCCAGACCGGCTCTTATAAGAACGTCAGTCTGGGCTCTCAGGGCCACGCCGCCGGCTTGCCCTGGTCGGTCCTGACAAGGACAGCGAGCCAGGGGAGCTCCGGGGCCTATTCTAGCTGGTCTTCACTCTTCGCTGGTTAAAGCTAACACTCGACCTCGAGCCCTCCGGCTCACCACCTTTTTTAGCACTCGGCCCCCGGGAGGGGCCCGTGGGGGATGTAGGTGCGGACGTCGGTGCGAGCACCTCCTCCGTGTACAGCCCTAACCCCGCCCCTTGTGTTTGTTTCCCATCCGTGCCCATACATCTACACAATTACACCTCTACACCTGTATAGGCATGCATTGATGATATTGGTCGTGAAAGCCTACGTGTTAAACTGTACTAAAAATGACCACAGCAGGGGCCTGTGCTACAGATGACTGTGATGATATAAAAATTGCACCTTACCATGTATGTTTGTTAACATCTGGCTGTGGTGGCGATATATTCACTCCCTTGCCTGGTATACGGGAGGTCGTGAGTTCGATCCCAACCCTAATGCCTGTATATTTAAAGTCTGCATGTCTTGTTCCCTGTGGTTGCATGCATTTTTCTGTGGGTCTTCCAGTTTTTCCCTCCACATTTAAAACCAACATGCCTTTACAGTATGTGGCTGGTATAGATGTCCACATCATAAGGCACATCATTGTGATAGCCAGGGTCGCTTCTAAAAAATAGCTATATAGATCCGTGGGCCCTAGCTGGTAAAATACAAATAATTAGTAATAATACGTACAAAGCCCATAGGGTCATGGTTATTTTCTGCATTTATTGGTCTGGGTATTTTCATCCTTAAGGAATGTTTATTTTTTACCCACAGGGGTATTTTACCCTGAGTATCAGTTATTACTGTGCTCCGAGCCGAATACTCTGGGAAATTAAAGGCCAATGAACCATTCATCATTGCTTGGGGTTGGTATGTTCCCTCTCCCACCTTCTGCAAGAGGTTTGGTAAAACGGCATTGGTGTACTCGGAGTACACAGTTGCATCACACAATGCATCAGTAGAGGTGTCCCAAAGTCATATTAGCCTTATTCTTAGGTTTTTTCGGTAAAGTCACGTAGGTAAAAAATTAAAATTAATAAAAGTAATATAAAAATAAAATAAAAATCACGACGTTTCGGAGGCAACACAAGCTTCCGTCTTCAGGTGGAACCGTCACAGCACGGTAGCTGTATCAAGTAAGATAAATTATAAGAAAACAGTCCTTGTATATATACTGGTTGAGGGTGGGAGGAGCCAAGGTAGGCCCTGGATATTATTATTGTGAGGTTCGGTGCGGCTGAAGCACGCTGTTAGGAATGAGCCTTTGTTGTGTTAACTGGTTGAACTCGGAGGTTCCAAGAGTTGATAAGGTGCGGCTGATGTAAAGGTACGTGTAAATGGGACTGAGCCTTTTGTTATGTAGAGGAGGTGCGGCTGACCGCTGCCAGGAATGAGTCTTTGTTGTGTAGACTGGTTGAACTGAGAGGTTCTAAGAGTTGTTATGGTGCGGCTGATGTAAATGTGCGGCTGCTGTGAATGGGACTGAGCCTTTGTTATGTAGATGAGACAGCACTTTGCTACGTTGCTGGGATTAATTGTAGATTTGCCAAATATGTGTGGTAAAACTTAAAGTAGGAAAATCAGTGTGTGAAAAAGAAGAAGAAACTATACGGTAACTGAAGAATAGTGCCTGTCAAATAAGATGGTCCAAATATGTGTAGTTAAATCTTTTTTGCATGGTTAATAACATCTTTCCAATGATTACTAAGTTTGTACCCATCATCACGGTTGAAATTATGTCTGCTTATGACCAGTTATAGTTTGACAGCAGAGGTCTCAATCCAAATCAGTCGGGTGGCATTATCTTTTCATCGGCTGCATAATTATGTGTGGAAACTACTTGGTATGTTGCTTTACATGAAGCTGTGAGTCGTCATATCAACCCCTACCTTATATTTGATTGCAAAACGTGGAACCCCCCCCCCCCCCCCCCAAATCGGACATCTTCGCCATTTAGAAACGTTCAGGCTGGCCTGCTTACAATCAAATCTTGGTTTAACCAGGCTGGATTTGTGTGAGGAGCTGACACATCCTCGAACGATCTGGAAACGGTAACATCAGTGAGCTCCTCCGGCAGGTAATGCTGCATTGGCTTGGTCATGTAGGCCGCAATGCCCCAGCCACTACATGTCCGAACTGCTTTTGCTCGGCCAGATAGAGGGAGCTAAACGGTCAACGCATGGGCTAGAAAGAGATGGAATTATGTGGTATGAGAAGATATGGCGCTAAGTGGACTTTCCAATGAATGGTACCAGCGGTGTCAAGATCGGCCTCTGTGGAGGAGGTACGTGAAGGATGCTACTGAGCAATTGAAGGCAGTTGCCCTCCAACAATAACGGACGGCAGAGGAGCGACGCTTACAACAACGAAGTGTAGTGCAAGGTGGCTAAAACACAGCAAGTTGGCACAGTAAGGGGCACATATGATGCATCTGATGGTCATCTTAGTCAGTCAACCTATGGAACCTGAGTCTGTCCCATGACCTCCTGCCAACAAGCATTCGACACTGAATGTGGCTTTATAGTGCACAAGCGTCATGGTGATGTGTCCGCCACTTAGTGGCGAATGGCAGTTGTTGTTGTGTGTCCCTGTCTTTGCGTGTATCTCCGTGTCTGTGTGTATCCCAGTCATTAGGTATATATCCGTATACTTGTGTATCTATGGTGTTATTTTCTGTCTCTGTTGTCTCTTGATCAAAATAAGTGCTGCCCATGCACTTGCTTTAATTATAGCCCCGTCTTATACTTTCATATATACTATATGGAAAAAATTTGTGGATCGGCCGCAGATAAAGTGATACTTTTACCACACAACTCCTGTTATCCATAGAGACGATGATCTTGGTAGAATAGGAATAATTGGACCCACAGATAATAGGAGTTTTCACGGACTCTACAGCCATGGGCAGTTTGGGGGGGGGCACGGGGGGCACGGGGGGACAACACCGCACCAAACTGGACACCTTAATTAATATATTTTCAGTAGTTTAAAATTAAGATTTAAAAAAATGCTATGCACCCGCGTTTCCTAATGTGAGGTACAAAGTGAACCGGAACCTAACTGCGCTTCCATTCCACAGTAATGCATAGAGTGATGCAAAATACGCAGCTGCATTCTTGTTCAAGTTCTACAGTAGCCTACATGATGAGAGTAGACTCTCATGTGTTAACGATAATATAATCCACAATGAGCCGTGCGGGTATAGGTAGATAAAGCAGGATGGCCGTGAAGCAGATTGGTTTCGTTTATTTAAAATTGTTGTTTTGCAAATTTTGATAAGTGGTTGCTGGAAAACATGTCAAATAATTAGGTTTCAACTAAAAAATTAAGGGTGATGAAATAATGGGCCCAATTCACGACGCAAATTTTAGAACAAGAGTCCAGTGAGTAGAGTTTAACATTTAACACTAGCTATGGCTAGTAAAGAGCTATAAATTCGGAAGACAGAACTACCCATTATTAGTAGTGCAGTGAGTCAATTCGGAGATACTAATAGTAGGAGGCATATAGTTTATTCTAACATCCACAGTACAAGGGATAACGACACTCAGGTCAGGACAGCCGGCACACTGCCTGACCCACAATGCCGAGGAGGTAAAGACGAGGCCGAAGACTTGTGTAGCACGATTGGTTCCATTCCAAACGACAGCCCTGACCAGAGTCAAGGCCTCCCTTTAATCCCCTAGCAGCGCCTGGCTCCGCCCTCGGCCACGCCCCCTTCTGAAACCTACCAGAAGGTTCCAGGTTACACCTCACGTGTCCCCTCTGTCACCTTTGCTCTACATCCCTTCCTCGGCCTATCACGTGCCCTGCTGGCAGACCGGGTTGCTATGCCCTCAGATGCCCCCTCTCTGCCAGCAACCGGCGCTACGTGCCCGCGTCGCACATCTCACTTGCCCTGCTGGTAGACTGGGCTGCTACACCCACAGATCCCCCTCTCAACGAGTAACCAGCGCTCCATGACCTATTGACCCATTCTATGTCACTACAGTAGTGTCCAGTGTTTCCCTGATTATTCTCCTGGCCAGCTGGCGCACCTGGCCTACTGAATAAAAAAGTGCTCGTGTGTAGTTATAACATGCTGTTTTATGATTGCATAGACAAAGAAATGATACACAAAGTAAGAAGCAGAGATTTAAAAAATTATAAATACCACTGCCTCCCTAAATATAGAAGTCAACTCTGCCTATGCCTACAGCTGTCATGGACAATACGAGTTATGGATAATAGGGGTGTTTTATGTAATGTGTGAACGTCTGAATTTTATAAAAAAAAAACTTTAAGTAAAAGATAAACGTAGTATGTGCAAATTTATTACAAATATTGCGTGGTTACAACTCACAGGGGCCAGTCAGGGTTACGCTGTTGATTTGCTTCACGGGAGATTTTTTCAGCACATAATCTTTTAATTGGTTTTCAGTGTCGAAAAATGCAGGCCGAAGTTTATCATCAGCCACATTTTCTAGATTCTTTAAAAGCTCCTCCTCCACAGGTCTCTGGAATACAAAACACTTGCGATTCTGTGAAAAGGACAAAAAGGTGCACATACATTATTTACAATTATATGCTATAAACGTTACATTCTCTTCTACCACGGGGAAACATGACATGAGCATAGCATTATAACATATGGAGATGCACCAGATTATCAAAAAAACATATCCAGCACAAAGCACATACATATTTTAAATGATTTAAACATTATTTTGGCCAATTTCATATTCCTCAACAAAGGTCCAGGAATAATATTCTTTTTTCCATACTCTTTGGTTCTTTCGGTAAAATCACGTAGGTAGAAAAATAATATATTACGACGTTTCAATCGCAACACAAGCAATCGTCCTCAGGTGAAAATACAGCTGTTGAACTGCTGAACCAGGAAAAATATAGCGGAAGAGATGCTGCAACAAGAGGTTATATAGGTTTTAGGTGGGTGCAACCCAAGGGTAAGAAGGCGGGGTCAGAGATGGAAAAGCGTCCCGTCGCTGCACGCAAGCACAGTGGCTGTGTTAATGGGAGAGATTAGCATGTCAATGTTCGGAAAAACATAACATCCGAGTCAGATTTGGCACAGTACATAAAATACAAAATTTAATCTCTGGTGCAAAAGATACATTACCGAAGTGATCAAGAGTAGGATTAACTGCACGTGTGGTAAATATTATGTTGGGCAAACCGGACGAATGATCAGCACGAGATAAAAAGAACATCAGATAAATATTAAATTCTCACAAATGCAACTGTTAGCAGTAGCAGAACACGCGTGCCAACAAGAACATTCAATTGATTTTGATAATGTTGAAGTTTTGTGCAAAACTAGCTACAACTGGCCAAGACTAATTAGATAATATATCGAAATTGAAAGCTATCACAATAACTTAAACCGTTCGGATAGCTACCGTCTTAGTGCTGTGTGGAAGCGAATCATCAATAATACATTATTTAAATGATTGCCTACAAAGGCAGCGTACTTCAATAGGGATTACCGTTGGTGGGGCTATTTGAATTAACACAATATACAGGAAGGACAAGTTCAAAGGGCTCGCATAATGCACATGAACAATGTACGTTTCCTCAGTAATCCCCCACCTCCACATTGTGCAAGAGTGCAGAAAGGTGGTCAACACAATTGCGCCTCTATATAACGAACAAAACAGGTGGACTTCTCCACAAATCTGGCTGTCACCTGATGAAGCTACTGGCAAAACGTCGTACTCAGTTTGTAAATGTTGTGGCTTGGCTCTCCAACACCCCGGTGTGCTGTACTAGTGACGAATTGGCATGTTCTGTATACGTGACAACCCTTTCTAGTTGGCTGTGTCGGGTGGTGGTGGGTTTTAACGGCACATTTATATATTTACGCGATCTATCCCAAAAACCTATATTGTGTATTGTTAAATTTTCTTACCTTCAAGTAGGTGCATAACTTTTCTCGCTGCTTTCTCAATTTCTCGTGTTTTGACGGATTCAGGGAGTGCTCCATGTACTCATCAGCTGTGCAGGGCATTTTATTTATCTCAAGTTCCAGTGTGAAGTCCCGTATGCACATGATGAAATTTGGGAAGTAGTTATGAACGTCCACTTCCTGTTCATTTTCTGCTCGTGTATTTTTTGTCTGCACATGCTCAGTGATGTTGGTTATAAAGCTGCAAGAAGGTTTAGTTAAGAAACAGCTCTTAAATAATCGTCTTAATCCATACTAGTCATTTATACAATGCAAACAACAGGTATTAGTTTCCATAATGTTGGTTTTATTTCAATGAGACTTTAACACAGTTCATCATCGTTTCACGGTATCTATGTAGTGGTGATACGCGCTGGCAGGAGGGATCGTGAGGCAGCGCGTGGTGATTGGTTACATCGAGTGGGTGCTCATGTAGTGGTGATACGCGCTGCCAGGAGGGATCGTGAGGCAGCGCGTGGTGATTGGTTACATCGAGTGGGTGCTCACATCGCGGTCCGCATAGGCTCCGCCCCCTCGGGAGCGGAGGGCTATGTAAGGCGGTGCGCGCTGGCACTCGGGGAGTTGGTAACCAGAGAAGACGGAAGACGGAGGAAGAGATAGGCCCTGGGACCCCTAGCCCCGCTGCCCTTGTAAGGGCCGGGGTTCTGAGAGGCTCAGAGGCGAGGCCTTGGGATTCACGGTCCGACGCCCTTGTAAGGGCTCGGGCTGTGTAGCCCAGTGGTCGAGACCCGTAGTCTGACAAGAGGGGTCTGATAGCTCCCCGTAGGGAGAGTGTAGCCGGAGAGCCTGAGTCAAGGCAGAGCTAGGCACGCGTACCCTACGGG
Organism: Lethenteron reissneri; assembly: GCF_015708825.2. Lineage (NCBI taxonomy): Eukaryota > Metazoa > Chordata > Hyperoartia > Petromyzontiformes > Petromyzontidae > Lethenteron > Lethenteron reissneri. The sequence continues at coordinate 4,742,938 of NC_083850.1, read as the reverse complement.
GGAGACTGAGTACGGCCCGAGCCGAGTGCGCGTAGGAGTCTGATAGCTCCCCGTGGGGAGAGCGTAGCCAGAGAGCCTGAGTCGAGGCAGAGATAGGTACGCGTACCCCACGGGGAAGACGGAGTACGTGGCCGAGTCAGGCACGTGAGAGATAGGTGTTATCTCGGTTGGGACTGTTACGTGTGCAACCGTTGTGAATCAAAGAGTGCTGCCCCGTCAACTCGTCTCCCGCCATTATTGAAGATATTACATCTACACTGCGAGATGAAGGCCAACCCAATCCACCACCACTTTTTGTTTGTTTAGTTTATTGTCTTTCCCCCACGCCTTTGATTAGCACGGTTAACTATTTATGGTGCAAAAGAAGTTCAACATAGGCATGCAATTTTAGATAAATCTACCAAGCCCACTTAATTTTGATAACAGTTTGAATGTGTATTCTCTAATCCACGTGTTTCTCTTTCTGTCTCTCCATGCAATTCCAAGCATGAGTCTCTCCACGTTTCATTGCACATTTTAAATTTTTGTTCTATAAGTTTAGTTAATGACCATATTTCTGAACGATGTGTCAAAGCAGGGTTGTACCTGCTGATTAAAAATGTTCTTCCTTTGGTACATTGGTAGGTTGCCATCACACAGGTAGGAACAACAGTTCCACACTGCCCACCAGGGATTATTTGTATGTCTGTCTGTCGTGCATGCCCCCCCCCCCACCAGAGCCCTCCCATTGACTCGCGGGCGCTGACCAATGGGAGCGGTGGGTTGGGGTTGGTAGAGGGGGGGGTTAGTGGTGGCTGGGGGGCACCGCCGCGACTCGGGCCAATGAGGAGACGGGCGATGTTTTATTCACAAAATGGAACTGGGGTAGGGTGGCTTTATTCATAAAATGGAAGCCTTGATATGAAAAAAGCGGATCTTTTGCCTCGTGTTTCTTTCAACATTCCCAGCCTTAAGGTGATTCAGTTGGGGGTGGAAGGGGTGGGCTGGGTAGAGAGGGGAGGGTGGGGAGGGGCTGGGTGGGGAGGGGCTGGGTGGGGAGGGGCTGGGTGGGGAGGGTGGGGCTGGGTGGGGAGGGGCTGGGTGGGGGGTGGGAGGGGTGGGGCTGGGTGGGGTGGGGCTGGTCACCCCGTGGTGCCCTTATAAAACTCAACGTTTAACCTACACACTACACTATACACGACACGATACACTACACTTATACAGGTGTCCAACCAAGTTCCTACCTGCCCACTCCGAAGGAACGTGTTAATCAAGTTCAGCTTTTCAAAAGCACTTCAACCTGCTGTCCACTTTATTCCATCATGTTATCCTGGTCACATCCAACAGCTGTCCCAGATACCCATTCTCGGCTCTGCTTAGTAGTTTTATCCCTTTAACATACCGCCATTGGTTTAGCAGACTTGTTGGATGAGACTTTGGCTTTGCTCATATCTACACTGATCCCAACTTCGCAGGGTTATTTATTAATGTATTATACTGTTCGAGGCTCCTAGAAAGGATGGCTACCAAGTGCATATGTGGTGCTGTGAATAATTCATAATAATGTCATTACCCAAAGATCACTGCAGATGGACTCTCTTTCACAAACACCATACGTATATTAAGCCAAACAAATTGCACAATGTACAGTAATACTAAAATGTATTTACACGTATTTACATTTTACTTTGTTATGTCAGTTGCTACATATAACACCGCAAAATAAAAATAAAACTGTGAAATTTGCTGAGAAAATATTTGTACTTATTGGCATGCCTTTTTCTGTCTATTTCTGTCTCAGTCCAGTCATCTTAGTGTAGTGGGTTCCAATCAGACGGAGACGACGTAGTCGGAGGCACACTTATTTATTTAACACCCGGGCAATAATACAATACTGGAAGGGGTAGCGGCCCCTTCACCCGTGCTACAGGGATCTCCCAATAGCACTATCCCCAGTTCCTCCACTGGGTCCTAGGGGAGGCTAACCGATCCGGCCCTGGTTCAGCACAGATCCCGGCACCTTTAACCATCAGACCGGCTCTTACAAGAGCGTCGGCTCTGAGGCTCTTAGGGCCGCGCCGCTGGCTTTCCCTGCTCGGCCCTGACAAGGACGGCGAGCCAGGGGAGTTCCAGGGCCTGTCTGCTGGTCTTCTTTCTTCACTGGTTGAAGCTTACCCACTGGGACCTCGAGCCCTCCGGCTCCCTGCCTTTTATAGCAATCGCCCCCCGCGGGGTGGGGCTGTGGGGGATCCCAGCGTAAACCGTTAGCGGACGTGGGTGTAGACACCCGTGTAGCGTGTGGGAGCAGACACCCGTGTGTGTTTGTTAGCTCCCCCTTAACACCCTTTAACACCCCTACATTACCATAATTTTGTTCTGAGATCCGTGCCAGTGTCCCTTAGACAAATTTATTCCCTGCTCAAATGAGCACTGAGGTGGAGCTTTCATGATTACAGCCTTTAGCCTGTGGTTAAAGTCCCACAAAGTGGTATTTACTTTATCTACCACACAAGAATAATGGGCTGAGTCAACCCCCAAGGAGGATTTAAATTCCCAACACTCCTCAAAGAGTCACTCCATTACGTTTTTCTGGGTAAATAATTGTATTATTCATAAACGCATATATAGATACAAACAACGTTTGTTCCACAACTGAGAAGGATACTTGAGTTGCTCTAAGCTGTGCTGATCAAGGACCCCCATGATGTTCCACACCAGCGTGGTGCTCATCAGGACAGCCATGACAAAAATCCACATGTCATGGTGTTCATCTCCCTGCATGACAACACGTGGAAAAACATGTACAACCCTTCTGTTATGATGGTTACATCAGTGATAGGTTGAGTAGTGACATGGCAGTTATCCCTATGCACTCTGAACTTGGCTCCTGAGTTTGATTCAATACTACAGTGTCAACTCAAACTTGAATTAGTACTTGGTGCAGTGTGTGAACATGATTTGAGAGACAAAGGCAGCGGGACATCATTCTGACCACACCACTCCCTGGACCTCATTTTTGTCCTTTATATATGCTCACTAGCAATTTGTGCAATAGTCTCAATAAATATATGCTCATGAAAAACAACTGTTTTCCGCATTGACAATCTATGGTAATTTAATATAGTACTATTTATTTACAGCCTTTTCTAAATCATATATCTCGTATCCCTTAGGTTCTTGGATGATGGTAATAAATGCCATTTCTGGTGGGTCTTCACTTGGCTCCAGAGACCAATAGACAGCAATTCCACATTGATTGCTGTAAAAGAGTGGAATCATGTGCAGTGCAGCAGGTGTGGGGGTGTTATAGATGAGGAGGGTGTACACAAGACCAAGATCCTGTTGTGTATATAAAAAAACAAGCCTGAGCAACAGAAATCAAGAACACCGTGAGACAACAATTTAACATAAAGCTATATAAGCGAGACAGCACATCAACACTCGGGGTGTGCACACTCTCCTACGAGTCCACGGCGACGCGAATTGTTTGGAAAATTAAATTCTCAGAGCATTGTATTTTTATCTTCTTGGTTTTTTCGGTAAAGTCACGTAGCAGGGAAATAATAAATAATAAAAATTAAACATAATAAAATTAAAATTATCACAACGTTTCGGCCACAACACAAGCAGAGGTCCTCAGGTGAAGAAACAGAGCTGTCCGAAAGACAGCGTCCCAATGAACACCGCCAAGCTTGGCAGCATATATTTAAGCTGGGTCGGGGGAGGAGAGCGCCTTGACAAAGGAGTTTACATATCAACAGCGGAATTAAGCATATTGATGGAAAATGCAGATATGGGATTAGTCACTCCTTGTGGAATGCGTAGGTGGTGGGGGGGTCTCAAAGTCATATTATGCTCGTGTATTATGTAGGATTAGCAGTGATAAAGGGAGGAAGTAGGATTAGCAGTAATAAAGGGAGGGAAATTGTAATCGTAAGGAGCTGTAGCAGCCAAACCACCGCGTAGCAAGCTCGTGCATTATGTGGGCAACAAAAAAGGAGGAGTTTCTGAAGAACTGCAAATGCCCTACTACTATATAATACACCTATGTGAAAAAACTAAATTTAAACTACATCAATATAATCAATGTGAGAGTATATTGAGCAGTACTCACTCAGCTGAACAAGCTACAGTGGAATTAAGAGTGCTGTTGGTGATTTGGATACCGAGGTACATCAAAAGAATCCGTGCAAGAATCTTGCCAGCAAAAATATGAAAGGGAAACCGCAATAGTTTCCACAGATGCTCTTTGAACATTTGTGTTCGTATATAGTGATCTTGGCATAATCCATTTGCGTTATAATTTCTCGAAGCCAAAGATGTGAAAATAAAGGACTTCTTACTGCTCTTTTCCTGGCTCCTACACGTTGACCTGTTGGGTTTTGACCCGACCAAGAGATAAAGCTCGTGCTGCCATATGAACCTTATGGCGGGACCCCGTGGTCCCGAATAAACGGAAGTAAAAATCGCAAATAATTAAATATTTATATTTTGCCCTCTCCATCCCATAATACAGTGAAACTGCTGTCTTATCTTCATTATTATTTGTGATCTACCAATGTCTGCATCCAGGATCAATCGATGATAATCCTATTACCTGCACATATTTAATCTCTCCTGTTTGATAATACTTCTCTTGTCCGTATGCATCTGTGCAGATCGTTTTTTTTGTGGTTAAGACATAGTCCCCACATACTGCTCGTATCAATGTGGATAAGAGTAGCGGCGACCCACTACTTTGTGGAGTAACATTGGTATAAACGCTTGTTACAATATGAACAGTGCATTGAAAACGCGCACTCTTTTATGTAACGTTTACAACGTGTGTTCACAAATCCACACTGAGAAACACAATGATTGACAGAGGGTTGTACATTTTTTTCTATAGTGTATTTAAATAGAGGTATTACAGGTAATTAGTTTTCAGTTTTAAAGGCATAGACAACACTTGCCACCATTCTTTGTTTTTGTCGGTAAAGTCACGTAGGTAAAAAACTAACAAATGAAAAACAACAAAATTAAATCACGACGTTTCGGAGGCAACACAATCCTGTGTCTTCAGGTGGAACCGTTACAGCCAAAACCACTGTAATATGTGAAGAGAGCTAATAGAGAAACGCGACTATATAGGGTAAGAGGGGGGGGAGCCAAGGTAAGGGTAGGGGGGGTTGGGGTTGCTGTGAGGGGTGGGGGGCAAGTGCTATGCTGAGTTAAGCCTGCAGTTTGGTCTCCTACCCCGGGTGTTGTGGCCCCTAGCAGTGTATGAGGTTCCAATCTCAACAGTGGAGAAGATGGAAAAAGGAGTCACAAGCTACTTAAAGAAGTGGCTCGGAGTTCCACGATGCCTTACCACCATAGGACTCTATGGAGATGGTGTCCTCAAGCTGCCCCTCACCAGTCTAACCGAGGAATTCAAGTGTGCAAAAACCAGGCTCCAGATGACACTGAATGAATCTCGAGACCCAGTGGTGAGCAACAACGCGCCGACCTTGGCAACTGGGCGCAAATGGAGGCCAGGAAAAGCAGTCCAGGAGGCAACAGCAGCCCTCAGACATGCTGACATTGTGGGTCATGTTCAGCAAGGGAGAGGAGGCCTTGGGCTAACTAGCCGTGCTGCTTGGAGTAAGGCCACTGCACCAGAGCGGCGGAAGATGGTAGTGCAGGAAATATGCCATCAGGAGGAGGCTGCAAGGTGGGCCAAGGCAGTCTCTCTTGCCAAACAGGGACAGTGGACTCGATGGGACAGTGTGGAGAAGAGGAAGATCAGCTGGAAGGTTCTGTGGGCCATGGAAGCGAGGCGGTTGAGGTTTTCCATCAGAGCAACATATGACGTCCTTCCAACACCAGTTAATCTTCACCAATGGTATGGTGAAGATCCTGACTGTGCCCTCTGTTCCATGCCAGCCAACCTCAGGCACATTCTCACAGGGTGTAAAACAAGCCTCACCCAAGGACGCTACACTTGGCGTCACAATCAAGTCCTTAAAAACCTTGCGTCCGCCCTGGAGGACGAGCGAGCTGCCACCAACTCCCTACCACTCCCAGCAGCATCACACCCCTTACGGACGACCTTTGTCCGCGAAGGGGCTAAACCACCGAAGAGCGGCTCTACACCAATAGAGCGAGACCAGCTGCGCTTGGCCCGCGACTGGAAAATGCTAGCTGACATTGGCCGGCAACTTGTGTTTCCTCCGGAGATCGCAACCACCACCCTAAGACCTGACATGGTGCTCTGGTCCCGTTCGCTCAAGAAGGTCTTCATCATTGAGCTCACAGTACCCTGGGAGGACTCAGTAGATGAGGCTTATGAGCGAAAACATCTGCGCTATGCCGATCTAGCTGCCGAAGCACGGCATCATGGCTGGAACACAGAAGTCCGACCAGTGGAGGTGGGCTGCAGAGGTTTTGTGGCAACATCTACAACTAGACTGCTTAGAAACCTGGGAATTAAGGGCCAGAGCCAGCGTTCGGCAATCAGAGCTGTATCGGAGGCGGCAGAAGGCAGCAGTCAGTGGCTCTGGATGAAGAGGAAAGACGCCAGCTGGGCCCCAAAGTGAGAGGGCCAGGAGGTATGCAGTCAACAATGCTTGACTCAGGGAGGAGGACGCCCCTGCCATGCATAGTCCCATGGGATGTTGGCTATCAACAACAAGGCAACTCCTATGACTAATTGGGAATGGGACGCAAGCGTAGGATTGATCACCCTGTCGCTGGCTGCCTTTGGGGAGGGTGTATAGTACGAAAGGCCGAAACACCCTAGGACCCAAAGGTTCACTACTGACGATGCGCTCCTCAAAATTCACCAGGCTCACTGTTCATGAACTCTTGGAAGTGCTTGCACAAAGGATAGTAATATCTCATCCTGTGTTCTTTGGAATATTGATAACATCTATTCATTATACAGAAGAGAGGTGGGGAAGGGTGAGTATTGGAGAACAAAGGGGCGGCAGTTAAGCTGATGAATAGGGATGCTAAGTTAAGCTGATAGATAACATCTATTCATTATGCATAAGGGGGGGTTAATAGGAAAGCGATTAGGAAATTAAACCAGCTAAATTAAATCACCAATACACCACATTACCATACTCTACACCACACTGCACAACACACTACACCATACACCACGGCACCATAGACTACCATACACTACACCACCAAACCGTCCACCATACACTGCTAAACACCAATACACGCTACACTCCTCTACGCTCCACCACATACACTACACACACTACTACAAACCAGGAAACACACTACCACAAACTCCGCTACACAACAATGAACACTACACAATAACACAACTACACCCGAAATACCACCAAAGACTCCCATCCACTACAGTACAACACACCACACTATGCACCAGTACACACTCCACAATGCACCACACCACATACCATAGAATACACCACACAATACACCAATACACAACACACCACCATACACCACACTATACACTGGTATACACCATACAATATACTACCATACACTAAACTACTATACACCACCGAATACACTATGCTATACACTACTATACAACACACTACTATACACTGACACTATCCACTACACTATACGTATACTATAGTGGTTCCTTGGGTCCTGGGCATAATGCTCCTGGGCATAATGCTATGGGGGGGAAGGTGGTGAGTATTGGGGTGATTATATAGGGTAAGCGGTGGGGGAGGAGCCAAGGTAGGGGTCGGTGGGGGTTGGGGTTGCTGTGGGCTGTCGGGGGTGGGGGTGGCAGGTGCTACGCTTCATTAGTAAACAGTTAAGCCGATTGATAACATCTAATCATTATGCGGAAGAGGTGGGGGGAGGGTGAGAATTGGAGAACAAAGGGGCGGAAATTGAGCTGATGAATAGGGTCGCTAAGTTAAGCTAAATGCTTCATGTGTGGTTGGTCGGGACACACTGCTGCGGAGTGTCGAGTTAATGAGTGACATTGGTGGAGTCATCCGTGTTCATTGGGCCGCCGTCACAGTCAACTCAAGCTCCATTGGAGCGGGTCTCTGAGGCCTACCAAGACCGCCAAGTCTGAGGCCTTAGGGACCAGACACGGGCGGGTGATGCCGAGTGGCCACGCCCTTCAGCCAAGGACTCCGTCTCCATTGTCTCATGGCCCAGAGGTGCAGGACCCCGCTGGGACGGAGGTGACCGGCGACATGGACCTGATCATGTGAGCTACGTCTCTGATTGAGGGGGACTTTGCCTTGCACTGAGAGAGGATTTTCGGGGTAAAGGGGTGTTGGGGCTAAGGGCCTGGGTTAAGGGTGATGGAGGTGATTTGCTGATTCGCGAGCTTGAGGTGCCGCATTGTGTGTGGGGGGGTCGCCGATTCGCGGATGGGGGGCTGTGAGGGAACTGGCAATTCGCGAGTTCGGGGAAGCTGCGTAAGGGAGTGTTAGTTTGTTATCAGGGGGGCACTTGGGAGGAGTGGAACGTGTATGTTCATTGCAGAGGATGTCGCGGTTGTAGCAGGATTGTGAGGGAGTTTTTTCTTCTTTTTCGTTGAGGGGGTTGCACTGCCTGCTTGCCGGTTGCTGCTGATGTGTTAGCAGCCAGGACGGTTGTTTTTTTACGGGGGGAACGGGGGGGGGGGTGGTGAGGTAATGTAGTGACATAGTGCCGACTTTTGTACAGCAGCAGCAATTGCAGGTGGGCACTTAGCGCACATGCCGCTGAGCATATCAGCGGGTGTGCTGGCAGGGCAGAGGAATTGGGCAAGGGTCATGGAAGACCTCTTGGGGAAGCCGCTGGAACCCTCTGGAGGGTTCGAAAATGGAGGCACAGCTAGGACGGAGTGACTCCATGCTGAGAGGAATATAAGCAGTGGAGAGTGAGAACTCCAGGCTGCTGGTTCTGGGATTGGACTCAACTCGTGATCGCTGTCGTCATCGCCCGCCCTCGTCGCTGCCACCTTCACCCGATTATTGCGTGGCCAGACAGCAGTTGGCTGTCCCAGTCGATGCCATCGGTGCAAAGCGGACAGGGTCATGTCTGGGATGGGTCGTGCGGCAGCGTGGTTGTGAGAGAGAGGGGGCCTGAGTGGTGGCAAGAACTCAACAACAATTAAAGGGGAGAACGGTGCCTCCTGCGACCACCTCATCTCTGACTGAGTGTGTGTGCGACACACTCCACCCGCAGGTACACACAAGCCTCGAGCATCGAGTAGAATAGAGAACAAGCAGAAGAAACTCACCCACACTACACACGTATGAAAACTTTCCCAATGTGATCTTCATATGACCAATTGAAATATTGGTCGTAACTAAATACTTTGTACCAAATATCAGTGCAGTAAAACATTAGCAGCAAGTCTAATAGGGGGCGAGCCCTCGTGTGCCAACTAAAAAGTATGGATATTTGAAAAACTAATTAAAATAACTCTCCCCGGGCTCCTCCCCCTCCTGCAATTCTCTCCAACACTCTTCCCCCTCCAAGGATCGGCTGCAAGGGGTCTCTCCCTCCTCATCGCTGGGCAGTGTTGGATGAACCCCCACTCCGGGCAGACGATTGGGAGAGCCAAGGGAATAGCCGAGAGTAGGGTCAGATATTGTTCAGTGTCTGGGGTAAAGGACCCAGATAGAGAGCACCTACCTCCAGTGTGAGTTTATAGTGTTGAGTGCAACAATGTTTAATAAATGGCAACAGCCCTTGTAGTATTTCTCGTCTCCATGTGATGCCATGGCACAACACATGATATACAACATATACATTGTATTATTCATATTACATTATTCTAAGATAATTACTTTCTATTTAATAGTTCATCGAATTTTTCCAGTCCAAATAAAGGTTATAATACTTAAAAAAATTGACGATCTTGGGCCTGAGCACAGAAAAACTGCATAAAGCCTACCAATCAGCGATTTGCATAGGCTTTAAACTTGCGTAGCATGAAATGTTGAATAATTGGGGACATCCCAGCCACGAGTATGGTGTTGATATGGTCGTTGTCGGCAGTTCCTTGAGGTTCGAGAATGATGTCCATCCAGGTATGGTGGTTGCTCTTGAGACAAATTCTGGATCTGCAGATCTTTGGGCATTGGGGGCACCAGGGCCATATTAAGATTATTGTAGGCCCTAGGCCCTTCTGTTTCGTAGGACTTCAGTGATACATTTCTACATTTGGTTCTGCTGCTGCCCATGCTACTGTAGTGTCGTGAATACATCCACTATGTGATGCCGCAGCCACGAAGCCGCTCTGCGGGCGCCCCACCTACGACTCCACCACCGCCAAGCAACGGGAACGACACGGCTTCCCCCTCACCAACCCCTCGCACAAACACACACACGCCGACCCCATGTAGAGCCTCGCGGGAAAACCACCTGGTCCACATGTTTTCACCCAGGAGCCCCCTCGTAGGGGGAACATCCTCCATGGTTTTCCCTGGGACCATGAAATTGACTAAGGCTTTCCCCAGGCTGAATTACCCTGCGGCGCCGTGAATTAACGTGGAAATGCACGATCACGACGAGGCTACGCAGCCACCGCGGATTGAAGCATACCCCGCACACATGGATCGGCGGGCGCTTAGCGGCAAACTCAGATGCGGACGTCACTGAAATCAACGGTCCAAGAGGGGTTAGGGTACAAGTGAGCGCTCTGATTGGCGGGCGGATTGGGCTCTTTGATGTAGGTAAGAATAAAAGGACGATAAAAAGGGGCAAGAAGGTCTCTTGCTTCTCGAGTCAGCCATCGGCGGTCGTCTCTTCAGTCCAGCTACCTGAACGTCCGTGTGACGAGTCGAAGTGCTGTGAGGACGGGCACATCAGAGCATCGAACCGTGAGTTGGTATTTAGCTTAATAGCCAAAGGGGTTTAAGTCCTAACAGACTAAAGTTCAGACCATCAGGAGATAGTTCCATCCTGCCTTGCCGATTCCTACTGATTCAGTGAGAGTGGCTCGCAGTCGCGCCGATAATAAATCATTAGTAATTGATCACAGCCTCGTGTGGATTCGGCGAGTGTGTGGGAAGCGCGTGGTGCTGTGTGTGTGTGTGCTCGTAGCGTGTATGGTCAGTGCTCCACGTGTGTATGCTTCGTCTTGCTGCTGCGAACCCCCGCACTGCGTGCGGACTAACACCCCTCACGAACACCCGACCCACAGCCCTTTAAACCACCCATAACAAAAATCCCCAATCGGCGACGCGGGCGCGAGCAACGTCATTTGTCCTATGACCCCTGACCCCCCGTTCAGCGCGTGTGATTGGTGCGCGGGGTTGTGTGAGTGGAGGCGTCGCGTTTGATTGGCGGAGAGGCAATAGGGTGCTTTCAGGCGGCCGTGAGCCAGCGCCAAGCCATGCCCCACAAGCAGGACTCGCAGACTCGTGGGGGTTTGACCCAGGGAGGAGAGCCGGCGGGCGGCAGCCCTTCTCCCGCGAGCGAGGAGCGCAGCAGCAGCAGCAGCTGCTCTCACACGAGTGAGGGATCGGGAGACGGCGGACCCCCTACGGCCGGCGCCCAGCAGGGAGAGGCCTCGGGGGCCTGTCACTGTGGGTCGTGCCAGCTACAGTGCTGGAGGGGCGCCGAGCGCCGGGTGCCCCAATTCGACGTGCTAAGGGCACGTGACCGGAAGCGGGCCTCGATTGGACAAGTTAAGGACACGTGGCTGAAAGTGGTGCCTCGATTGGACTAGCTAAGGACATGTGACCAGAAGTGGGCCTTGATTGGAGGAGTCAAGGGCACGTGACCTGAAGCGGTGCCTCGATTTGGAGTAGTTAAGGACATGTGGCTGGAAGCGGGGAGCGCCGGCCTTGATACAGCAAGGGGCGGGGGCTGAGAGATAAAGGGGGAGCGTAAGGGGGACTCGGGGTTCGTTTAGGGCAGGGGTCGGCAACCAAAATAACAAGAAGAGCCATTTCTTTCCAATTCGGTACAAAATTCAGTATTTCAAGAGCCGCAATGCATCTGAGTACATACTGTACATACGTACATATCGTCAAGAAGCAGCCCGTAAAGAGCCGCATGCGGCTCCGGAGCCGTAGGTTGCCGACCCCTGGTTTAGGGGATCAAGAGTTAACACACACGTGCATAGTGAGCAACTTAGGACAAGTTAGCCACACTTAGCAACAGAATCTGGTGTACAGTGAATTGTTTAATAAACGCGTTGCCTCCTACAACAGTGTGTGTGCGCCTCAGTCGACATACACTACTCTGGCTTCAGAAGTGGTTTGTTAGTTAGGTGTACTCACCCAGTCATCTTCAGATTATGACAAAAGGGGCGAGTTGATCCTGCAAGCATTCCCAGGTGCTGAAGCCCCGGTGATGGAGGGTGCTGGAGTTTGGACGCCGGCGCGGCAGCGGGAACCTGAGCACGTCTCACCACCGCCGCCAAGGAAGGAACGCCACGGCAGGAAGAAGCATCTCAATGACCTCGTCTCCGCCATCGCTACTCATGCAGCCACCCTGCTGGAGGAGGAGGATGACGATGAGATGCCGTGGCTGCAGCCCTCCATGGCCGTTTCCCATGGGCTGGAAACGGGTGTGGTGCGGGATGTTTGGGAGCCTGCCAATTCTTCCGACGCCCATGCTGCTTCCGCCGTCTCTTCATGAGCATGGGACGACTACGGGATGCCTACGCCGTGCCCACAGACTTGGGTGGCAGCTGTTTCCCGTGCGTGGGAAACTGCAGATGCGAGCACCGCATGGAACCCGCGAATTTTTTGAATGCGCAGGAAGACTCTCCCGCCAAATCGTACCTCTCGCCACCAGCGCCGATTCCCGCCACCCGTGGGTTGAAGAAGAGACTCCCCTTCGTCTGGGAGTTTGCGGCGGCGGGCGGTGACTGGAAGGCGTTTTGTCACAGCTTCGTCGCAGCCTGCAGACTCGCAGAGTGGACGTAGGAGGCGGCGCTTTGGGCGCTGCCCATGGTGCTCGACGCGATCCCGGACAACGAGAAGGAAACCCTGGACAATCCCTGGCACAGATAGGGCAATCTTCGCCCCACTTTCCACCAAATGCCACAGGTTTGTTACGTGTAGGCAAGGGGAGACCAAGGTGCCTCTCGCCTACCACATCGCACTCCAGGCGCATGCGAAGTTGGTGTTTCCCGGCATGGATGAGGTGGGGCAGGATTCCCTCTTCTTGGAGAAACTGCTGTCGCGGGCCCAGGAGTCTCAAGTCGTCCTGCCTGCCATTGAGGACGACAATCTGACATCCCTCAAAATCGCTCGGTGCCTGGAAGCACATCTCAGCATCTGGCAGAGTGCTGACATTGTGACGAGCACAGGACTATCCACGGAGTTGGGAGCAACCGTGGCCGAGCAACACCTGCAGACTGTTGATGGTGGTCCCGCCATACAGTGGACGAGGGCCGAGGGAGACCATCAGGGCAGGAGAGACCGGCGAAGGGGGATCTTCCCTTGCCAGTGGGACGGCCCGATCTGGCGTTTCAGGTGTGGCTAGCTGGGACATGTATCCGTGGGGTGCCGCGCTCCACAAAGAGGACCCTCCAATCAGGGGATTATCGCTCCTTCACTCCGCTGGGTCCTCAGGCAAATCGTGGCGCATTTAACACGCAGCCTTCTATTGCACCTCACCCATCACGTGCCGGCGATTTTTGTCAGGATTCATTGCATGCCAATCGGGTCCTTGCGGGCGATGGTTGGCCGTGACATCCCGAGCAATTATCGGCCCAGGCAGGTTGCATTATCGGGACCGTCGAGGGGGTTGATGTGCCGCCTAAATAATTTCGCCCGTTTCCATTCCCTGTGATACAAGAGAATCCTTGGGAAGTATTGGCCAATTTTCAGCGACAGTATGTATTGGCGACATTCAATTGATGGGCCCGATCCTCGTTTCTAAATCCCTTGCTGTACCCTGACTGCTAGGGACAGATATTCTCGGAAAAATGCCACTAAAAATCCTTGTGGATCAGGGATGCATAGAGCTACCATCGTGCCACCGAATGGCGTTTTTGTCATCGCCCACTCTATTTCACATGGTGAATGCATCGGTCCTGGCGATGGCCAACCAATCTATTAAAATTCCCCCCCGGTGCACAGATGCTCATCCCCTTATGCCTGAAAAAACAACTCGACCCCAATTCAATCATAGGGGGAATTATATTAGTCCCCTCTACCAAGGCAATCCGTGGCCATAATTTTGCTGTACGCGCAGATGTTGGTGGCGGGTTATCAAAAACCCTTCATCCAAGTTTTGAATGTCGGTTCTGAGGCATCCGTGATACAAGAGGGCTACGTTTTTGCTCACGCATTCTCTGCGTATTATCAGGGGGAAAATGCTGGGACCATTGGTGTTGCTGCATCTGTGGGGCAGGGCGAAAATGCACGCCAGAGTGCTCTGCACCAACAGCAATGATTTATCTGTGCCACAGAGACTCGAGTTACGCACCCTTTTGAAGGAGTTCTCCAACGTTTTTAGCAAAACGTTATTCGATATTGGCTAAACGCCACTCCTACACCACCACATCGAAATGGGAGTCTCTGCACCCATTCGGTAAAACCCGTATCGCTTGACTCCCATGGAGAAGGACCATGTATGCCACGCGGTGGACGAGATGTTGGCCGCCGACATTATTTCTCCCTCCAATAGTCCGTGGGGGGCACCCATTGTGCTTGTTCAAAAGCAGGACGGGAGTTTGAGATTTTGCATGGATTTCCGCAAACTCAACAAAGTCTGCTTGGCTGATGCATATCTGCTCCATGGATGGACGACTCGTTGGATGCTTTGTTGGGGTTGCGATTCTTCTCCGCATTGGATTTGCTGTCGGGGTTTAGGCAGTTGCCCTTGGACGACAGGTCTAGACCAAAAACTGCGTTCCGCACACCCCAAGGTCTCTTTGAGTTTAAACGGCTCCCGATGGGATTACACTCAGCCCCGGCCACTTTTCAGTGCCTGATGGAATTGATATTGGCGGGCCTACAATGGGACGCGTGCTTGATTTACCTCAATGACGTTATTGTTTTCGGACGTATATTTGAGGAGCACCTACAGAGGTTGCGGGCAGTTTTCCTCAAAATGCGGGCTGCGAAACTTAAGTTCAAACCACAGACATGTCATCTGTTGCAAATATCGGTCCGATCCCTAGGCTACATCGTTGGGGAATTCTGGATATCGATGGACCCGGACAAAACGGCATGCGTACGCAGGTGGCCAATCCCCAAGTCGGTGGGTGAAGTGCGTAGTTTTGTTGGGTTCGCCTCTTATTATCAACGCTTTATCCCCAGGTTTGCCACGATTGCAAAGCCTCTCCATGTTCTCACGGCAAAATGACAGAAATTTCGGTAGGGGAGGGAGGAGGAGGCTGCGTTTACCGCACTGTGAGATGGCCTGGTCAACGCGCCTCCCCTGCGCTCCCCCGATTTTTTTCTTCCTGTCATCCTCTACACAGACGCCAGCAACACGTGTATTGACACTATATTATCGCAGGTCATATGAGGAGTTGAGCGTGTGGTTGCATACGGGAGCAGGGTGCTGTCTCCGATTGAGCAGCGCTACTGCGTTATGCACCTGGAGTTGCTGGCGATAGTTTACTTCATCCTGCAATACTGTCCCTACCTCTATGGACGCAAGTTCCGAGGTATGCTCCGATCACGCGGCTCTGCAGTACGTGCTGTGTGTTGAACAGCCGTTAGGTCAGCTTTCTCATTGGCTTGAAGTCCTTCAGGACTACGTGTTCCTATAGGAAGGGCATTAGGCACAAACGCCGACGCACTGTCACGATTGCCACTGAGTGACCAGTGCGCGTGCATTTCGGGTGCGGGACGATGCAAGCCTGCTGATACAGCTCTGCCCCAGTCTGTCGTTGCTGCAGTTGATGCTGTGCACATCGACACGGCTAATATGCGGGATCACACGCTCGGTCTCACCAACACCGAGTGGGGTAACTCCAGGCGGAGGACGCCTCTCTACTCCCGATCAGATGCCGTTTTAAGGATTCCGAGGATGGTAGGAACCGGCGGGTCTTATCCACGGTGATCCTCTGGGAGGGCCTACTGATGAAATTGGACAGGGAACTGCAAAAACACAATGTGGTCGTTCCCACCATTTTGCGGGGTAAATTGATTTGGGCGACACACGAATGGTTGATGCACCTCGGGGTCCAAAAGACCTTGTCCACTCTTCGCCTCAACTTTTTCTGGCCCGGCATGGCAGGAGATGTGCAAAATGTGTTGAGGGGATGTAATGAATGCGCTCGCCGAAAGCTGCCGCCAAAAATGGATTGTCCCCCGTTGCAATCGAATTCAGTGTCCCGGGTGAATGAGCTCGTCGCTCTCGACATGCTCGGCCCCTTTCCCAACACACCGCAGGGAAATAAATATTTGTTGGTGGGAGAGGAATATCTGTCAACATGGCAAATGACCTGGCTGGTGCTGAATCAGTCAGCTGCGGTCATCATGGACGTTTTCCTCCACAGGTACGTCTTGGATAAGGGAGCCCCGGAACGCCTTCTCACAGATCAGGGACAACATTTTTCATCTAAATTTCTCAAGGAAGTGTGTGACCGGTTGGGTACCAAGAAGGTCTGTACCTTGTCCTATCACCCACAAACTGATGGCATGGTGGAACGCTTCAACAGGACCCTGACATCACTGTTATGTCAGGTTAATGTGGAACAAACCGACTGGAACCTTTACCTCCCCTGTGTTCTTGCTGCGTACCGGTTGGCCTTTCACGCTTCCATCGGCTACTCGCCGTTTTTCCTCATGTATGGGAGGGAACAGGATCCGCCAATTTAAATTCAATTAAATCCACGGCTCCCAAGTAAGACCACGCCTTACCCTTCAGCGCTTGGCTGAAGCTAGGGAAGCTTCCAAAGGAAATTCGGCTATATGCCAAGCTGCTAACGAGCGACGGGTCGGGGCCTGGGAAACGGGGACCAAATGGTCAGTAGGAGATAGGGCGTGGCTTCACTGCCCCGAGGTCCCAGTGGGAACGTCCCCCAAACTATATAAGCCTTGGCGGGGCCCCATCTAAATCGTGGCGGTCAAGAGCCCACAAAGTGTCCGCATCTGTATTGGTCGCGCTTGTCACGCCTAACACCCTTTTGTCCACCTAACAGCATCCCCTCATCTCCACTACCCTTAGACTGTGTGTCGGTTGCGCCCAACGAGCTGGAGCGGGTGTTGGCGGATGTGATGCCTCAGGGGAGTTCAACTTCTTCCCCCACAGGGCCCCAACGCAAAGGGTCGGCGGAGCAGCCCGTCACGCTGCCTGGATCGGCACCGAGTGAGGAGGTTCGACCTTCGTCCACCCCTTCATCGCATCCCGGCACGAGAGCCCTCGAAACGGCATCCATCACCCCGTTTGGAGGGCCGTCGATGCAGACATGCTCAAGGACAGCCCGCTTTAAATGACGCCGGGGCCGAGCGATCGGCTCTGTGGGGACTTTACGCAGTCGGAGGGGGCTGACTCATTTCTCACTGTTGTGCCCGGTTGGCACTTTCATTGTGCCTCCACGTTGGTTGTGCTCTTTAAATATTGAGTTTTTTATTTATTTTCTCCTCCCTCTCTCTTTAAAAATGTTCAGGGGGTTACCAGCCGGGTCAGCTGAATTTTATAAGGGGGGGGGGGGGGGCGGTAGTGTAGTGTTGTGAATACAGCCACTACTGTAAATGTCGAGACACAGTTAGATGTCTCTGTGGGTTACGCCAGCTTGTGACTGGAAGTGGGCCTCTATTGGAGGAGTCAAGGGCATTTTGATTTAATTTTTTACCTACGTGACTTTACCGAAAGAACTAAGAGTAAGGGCCCGTGACCTGAAGTGGTGCCTCGATTGGAGGAGTTAAGGACACGTGGCCGGAAGCGGGGAGCGCCGGCCTTGATCCAGCAAGGGGCGGGGGCTGAGAGATAAAGGGGGAGCGTAAGGGGGACTCGGGGTTCGTTTAGGGGATCAAGAGTTAACACACACGTGCATAGTGAGCAACCTAGGACAAGTTAGCCACACTTAGCAACAGAATCCGGTAAACAGTGAATTGTGAAATAAACGCGTTGCCTCCTATAACAGTGTGTGTGCGCCTCAGTCGACATACACTACATTACTACTGCCACTGCCACTCTCTTGCTTCACACGTACTTCATCCAGCCGCTGGACAAATACCAGAACTGATTCGTTAACTATTTAGTCTGTGCCCTAATGCGATGGGAGTGCTCTGTGTGCTGCAGATAACCAGATTTAATTGGAAATTATAAAAAAAATAAAAAAAGCCTAAAAATATTGAAAGCAAAAATGTATTCAACTATTTTTTTACTATGATTATACTGAATCTTTGATTTGAACCTTTCGTGGCTGCAGGAATCCATACTCTTTGGTTCTTTCGGTAAAGTCACGTAGGTAGAACATAAAATAAATCACGACGTTTCGGGTGCAACACAAGCGTCCGTCATCAGGTGGGAAAGCATGATCTGCTGCTGAGGTAGACTGTTTTAATTAAAAGGTTTGAAATGTGTGTTGCTCAAGGGTCATAAAAAAGTGGGCGGGGCTAGTGATGTTAATGTTAGAAATTAGCATGTAACTGAGATCTGAGACTGGCCTCCTCGACAAGGGCACAGAAGAGGCTATGTTAATGTGAGAGAATAGCATGTTAATGTAAAATCGAAGAGTGATGCAATCCAAAGGCATGAGCTGGCATCTAGAGGTTGCAAGCATCCGGCAGACGCATTTTGCTATATCTGCGGCCAATTCATCAAGACAAGAGCGAAAAAGTACTCTGTGGAAGCATCTGCTAAGATGTGTGAGGCCTAAAAGGCATATTTTGGCATGCCTGTCGGGGATCAAGACAAACCCTGGGCCCCTTATTTCACCTGCGAGCAATGCAAAAAAACTCTGGAAGGTAAGATGGACAATTGTTGCTCGGACTTTTGTTAGAAAATTTGTAAAAAAAAAATTAAATTGTAAAAGTTTGACATTTTAAAATATTTTACAATTTTCAATGTTATTGAAAAAATATATATGAAAAATGTTGTGAGAATTTCATGAGTGAAATGAATGTATTTTTTTAGGATGGTACAGAGGGGAATGAGATTCATGAATTCATAATTAACTTTTTGGGTTAGATAGCGTTATTTAAAAAATGTGTCGTAACCCTCCACCACCCGAATGGCCAATCAGCAAAAAAGTGTCATGTTGGCAAAAGACAAATAGTTCACTATAGCCCACCGGTGTGTTGAAGAGTGAATCCACAACATTTACAATTTTTGAGTACGACGTTTCGCTGGTAATTACATCCAGCGTCATCGAGCAACTAGAAGTCACCGCCCGCTTCGCGGGCGGTGTGTATATGCTTGGTTGGTGGGGAGTTGAAAGTGGCTGGACACAATAGACATGTTTTGGTGATTGTTATATGTTTATTTTTGTGAGGTTATATTAATTTTTATCAGACGCTCAATCGACATTATTAAAGAATGCAACTTATTCAAATATAGAATGCAACTAATTGAAATATCTGGTGATACACGATATTCTTCGTGTACACTCTGTCTTCCTCCTCGTCGTCAGGTCCCTCAATAAGCGCCTTGATGTTGGATCTTGCCGTGACTCGCGATAGTGCCACGTACAGTTGGCCGTGCGAGAAGCATTGCGTTGGTAGATATAATCCCAGGTTGTGAACAGTGTGCCCTTGCGCCTTGTTGATGGTCATCGCGAAGGCTGGGACAATGGGGAACAGTTTGCGCCGAAGTCGAAATGGGAAGTCCTTCGTGTCCAATTCGCGGTGGATATGGTTGTTCTCAAGCAGCGAGTCCAAGACCAAGTGTGGGTACTCGGAAAGCTGCGGGAGGTCGTCAAAGTCCGACAGAGCCATCCCACCTGCCGTGAGGAACTCGTGGAGGCTGTGAAGGGTCTTGAACTTTACCATTTCTTTTATTTTCTTTGATGCTGCTAATCCTGCATAATGCACGGGTTTAAGTAGTACTAATCACATACCTGCATTTCCCATATCCCCTCCCTTTGATGCTGCTAATCCTGCATAATGCACGGGCATAAGCAGTACTAATCACATACCTGCATTTCCCATAAATATGCTAAATTCCTCTTTATATGCAAATTCTTTTGTCAAGGCGCCCTTTCCCCCCCTTCCAACCCAGCTTATATATATATATGCTCCAAGCACGTGTGCTGTTTCATTCAGGCGCTGTCGCCTCGAGAGACCTGGTTTTCACCTGAGGACGGCTGCTTGCGTTGTGGCCGAAACGTCGTGAGAATTATTTTATTATGTTTAATTTATTTTATTTTATTACTTCACTTCTCCGTGACTTTACCGAAAGAACCAAGAAGATTTACCATTTCTTCTTTGTTGGTCAGCTGGCGGTACTGGTACTCGTAATCGCGAGCCAAATCGTCGTAGAATTTATCCCAGAGAGCCTTCGTATCTGCTGGCATGGAATACAGCAGAATCGTAGCGAAGAATTGACGAAGCTGGTACGGCATCTGAAAGAGCGAGGCTTCTTCCAGACACGCAACCCATTCGCGGTCGCTCTCAAGGTAGCCTGCTCGCATGACTGCTTCCAGCGGTTTGTTTTGTTTTATTTTATTCGTAACGCACCATCCATATGCGCTCCACCATCCACCATGCCCTTGCATCGCAAAGTCATAGCTCCGGTGTGCGTCAGCGTGTGCGCCATCCACAGTGACATTGGTCAGCAATTGCACCGTTCCGATCGCACACAGGTTGGCCCCTGCATCCTCCGTCTGTATGTACACACACAGACAGATCCGCTATGGGGCCACCTATTTTTTTCTTATAAAATTTTATTTTGTTGGTGTTTTTACGTTAACGTTTACATATTTCCATTGTGGGTGTTTTACGCATGCATCAGATTTTAGGGTTCCTCACATATGGTATCAGAGGTGTGGGTCACTCGCAATCGAACAATAACGGGGATCGTTTCAGTTATGACAGCTTGCAGATAGAAACATTGCATGATCGTATACTAATAATGACATAATTTGTACCCCAGTGGAGGGCATACCCCACCTGGCGCTTCTTACCGGTACTGTGAGACTTAGAAATCCAGACCTCTCCTCCTCCTGAACCGTTCACAATACCCTGTGGTAGTACCATAATCATCTCAATAAAGCGATCACTTTCCAATGGCCATTTTGATCCCGGGAGTTGCCCGGGTGGTGTCGCACTGTACTCATTGTCTTAGCATGTCGCAAATTCCGATATGGCTTGTGCAACGGCCAGAGAGTGACAGCGGCGGGGGCCGGGCTGCAACCTTTTTAGACAAACATGATACGCGGACACATGCTGCATATTATGCAACACATGCCCTTACCAGCAGCAGCATGCACAGCATCTGAATTACACAACCGAAGTAGACAGCAAGCCGTCCATGGAGACGTGATCAACGTCAATACATAATAATGGTAATAAGCCGGATAAACCGAAAAGTACCCATTGTACCCATCAAACAGTCAGCTGGGTTGCCCCATGGGGGTATTGACCCATGGGCGAAACTGTAGGGGGCGCTACGCAACTGGCCGTGGTCCCGGCAGGTGAAGCTGCCAGCTCAGTCCGCTAAGACTTACTGTATAGCGACCCCTGCCTACTCGTAAGGTAAAGTTGTTTGGGGACTCCACTAATCGCAGCACGCAGCACCCATTTTTTACATAAATAAACGTAATATTAGCGTAACTACCATTCGCACACTTGCATACACACCACACTCACACAGCGCAGGGTCTGCGCCCACAGTGCACTGCACCACTGCGGCGCACACCTTGCCAAACCTATGCTATCGCTCTCTTCCGGGCGTGTTAATTAATTATTTTTATCGAATCAAAGTGAGCTGTGGCTTTTTGCCGGCTGTTTTATTTTCATCGAATCAGAGCGAGCTGTTTGGGCGGGTCCGTAAATAAATTAACGTCCAGATACTCATGCAGACGACCAAACCAGCGTAGTTGTTTAAGATTCGCCAGAATGGTGAGGCTCTGCTCTTGCTCACGGTCTTAAATAGAGCAGCAGCAGGGTGAAGTCATAATTGAAGTCATAAGGTGCAACGATTTGAGGCGGAGGGGGGGTATTGTAATTATAGAATAGATTGGTAATCGGTCAATTGTTACGATTAGTAGTGAGTTGTAGATTAGTAATTAGTTTCAATGTGTGTTATTGTAATAATATGCTACGTTAGTAATCAGTTAATTAGTATTTGTTTCCCCGAAAAGGAATTTTAATATGTATTATTTAATAATACGCTTCCAGGCCACACTAAGCCTGTAGCTGTCAGAGAGATTAAAGTTACTTCTGTTTCTCTCAATTTCAGTTGATTCTCTAATTAGTCGTTGCCAGTAATAATTAGTTTCACACAACACTTCAACGTTATCAAAATCAATTGAGTGTCCTTGTTGGCAAGCATGTTCTGCCTCTGCCTACAGTTGTGTTTGAGATAATTAAATATTTCTTTGGTGTTCTTTTAGTCTTATGCTGATGTTACGTCCCGTCTGTTCAATATAGCATCTGCCATGTAAACTATTAATCCGATATACACTTTCTGTTGATAATTGAGGTAATTCGTCTTTAGTGCAAGATACTAGGCACAATGGGCTGTAGGATGTCCCTCAAAGTCCATATCCTTGATGCTCATCTTGATAAATTCAAGGAAAACATGTTAGTGTACTCAGAGGAGCAAGGCAAGCACTTTCACCAGGATATACTGGACTTTGAGCGACGCTACCAAGGACAGTATAACAAGAACATGATGGGAGACTACATTTGGGGACTGATTCGTGAAAGTGATTTACAGTATAATCGTAAATCTCGAAAAACTACTCACTTCTAAATCTTTTGTAGTCATTTTTGTATTACTTTACTATTGACTTTGTGAACGAAAAGACACAATTGGTCTGTTTTCTCATTGAAAATGGGTAAATTTCAGAATATATCTGTAGTCATAAAAGAAAAGTTTGTGGGGAATAATAGCCATTTTCTATACTTTTTCGGCATAAGCAATTAGCAAATAAAACTTACTACCCAGGAAAAAAATTGTGTTAAATAGTGTTATCATATAAGATGACGCAGATTTAAAATATCGTCGTTAATTTTCATTGATAACTTTCAACGTTCTGACAAGATGACCACATAGCGAGCGCCATATTGCTTTACTTTTGTTTAACCTGAAATGTCTTCGACTGTTATTTTAGTTGTAATATGCCTCACTTATAACAAGTCAACTGTTTGTTACCATTCGAAATATATTGTAAAGAGCAGCCAATAAATTAAGTAGCAAAAATAATAAAATCGACTTTTTTTCTAAAATACAAATTTTACTTCATTAAAAATAAGTTACCATATTCCCCTAGTTTTCCTTATTATAAATTCAGAAGTGGCAGCAACTCGAACTACTGGGCTGCTTTTTAAGGCTAAATTAGAGAAAAAAGCTTGTTGAGTCTTAGCCCTTCAGTCTATACTTACTAGAATTCTAGAATCATTAAATTTTTTCTTTCTTAGTAGTATGTCAGTTTTGTTGCCAGATAAAAGGAGAAAAAAACAATGATCATATTTCGCTACTGGCAAAGGAGGTTCCAATGGTGTAAATGCTTACCCCGAACTCTCATACTCTGATGGCCTATTGTCTTTGAGTTGTGCGCCTTTTGGCGTCATCTGGTCCAACATCATGTGAGATGAGGCTCTAAGAAAAGCTGTCTCGGGTGTGGACCAATTAATTTCAAGGACAGTGCATACATCATCAGAGTTGTGTTTTTGTTTTCATTCCGACCGCAGGTATTGTGGTCAATGCAAACATGACTCCTTGTAAAAAAAAAGGTGTCAGTTTTGTTGCCAGATTAAAGGGTACAAAAATAATTCTCATATTTTGCTACTGCCAAAGGAGTTTCCAATGATAGTCTGTCCAATATTCTGTTTGGTCTCGCTGTTCAGAGATTGTTATTGGCTTCTTGCTTTATGTATTTATTATTTCAAATAATTTACTGGTATCCAATTTATTACTTTATTTATTTTGAGAATTTAGTATAATTTTTTTGTATTGTAGAAATTAGAGAAAAAAAAAGATGAAGCATTGAAAGAGATCAAGGCATATATTATGAAGTTCATGAACAAGGATGTGAAGAGTGATGGTGTAAAACCTCCAATGCAATCATCAGCATTAATAATACAGCTGAATCATAATATTGAACCTTGCAATAAAAGATTTGAAGCAGAATCTTATTTGCACAAAGAGGGTAGATCAAGTAAAGAACAGGCGAATGTGGGACAATGCATTGGTTGCTGCATATCCAGCAAATAATTCACTGAATAATTCCCATTGTTCCTGCATTTGTATGCAGAGATACAAGAAACAGTAGCAGATGTGCTTCAAAGCCCAAATATCTGACACGCAGGTTTCCGGATGATTACATTGATTTAAGACTGTATCTTGTTATCTTGGGAACGATTTGTGAAGAGGAGTGTTCTTTTTCGAAGCTAAATCTGATTTTAAAAAACTGCCTCCAATCAACCATAGGACAACAAAGGTTGTCTTCCCTTGCACTACTCAATATTGAGAATGAGATTGGGCGAAAAACAACATTTGAAGATGTTATTGCTCATTTGCAATTAAAAAAAAATCTATAAATGTTCATCTCCGGGGATCATTTCTTTCACCTTATGTAAAAAAAAGATTGACATTACATGACTCTGCCTATTTTTATATACTCTTTGTCTTTCGTTGCTTTATGAATATGCGAATAACTTTCAATGAATGCAACTGCATTAATGCCAATATAAATAAATGTATGTATGTGTTTAGGTGAGAACTCAATAAATGAGTATAGTATCAGTTTAAGTAACCATGAAGCTTCATGACATCTACCACTTGAATTTGGGCTTCACCATATTCGGAAAATCATGACTGATTTGGGCCAACAAAAATATATTCTGAACAAGCTCCTAATCACAAATTTCACTTTAAAAATGGTCGCAAAACCCAGCACTAAACGTATTTTCCTTACCGACCAAGGCATGCAAGGCTCTATTCCAAATGCCATAATTTACGTTTATCGTGACATCGCACCATGTGTAGTGACATAGCGCCGATTGCTGTCCAGCAGTGGCAACTGCGGTGGACAGTTAGCACACACGCCATCGAGCATATACATGGCTGTGTGTGCCGGCAGGGTGGAGGAACTGGAGCAAGGGTTACGGAAGACCTCATCTGGAAGCCCCTGGAACCTGCTAGTGGGTTCGAGAAGGGAGGCGTTGCCAGGGTGGAGCCAAGCAATGCCGAGTAGGATAAAAGCAACGGAGAGCAAGAGCTTTGGGCTGCCGGTTCTGGGAAGTGGACTCGTCTTGTCGTCGCTGTCATCTTCCCAGCTTTCGTCGCTGCCGCCTTCACTCGGTTATTGTGCGGCGATGCTGTCAGTGTAACGCAGTCAGGGTTGTGTCTAGAGTGGGCTATATGACTTGGAAGGAACGAACGAGGGTGAACCTGTGAACCTAAGAGTGTCAATAAAGAAGGTGCCTCCTCAAGAATCCTGTTTCCCGCCCTGTTGACACTAGACATGTGTAATGAGAGAGTGCCATCTAGTGGGCGACAAGGGGTAACTGCACGGCCACCATTGGGCAACCGGTATCCAATCCTAAGCGGGGATTATATCTGAGCGAAAGATAATGGGCGGAGTCATTGAGAACGTTCGGGAACCATCGGGAAGGTTCCAAGAGGGGGCGTGACTAGAGGTAGAGCTTAGCTCAGCCGGTAGGAATATAAGCAGAGGCAGGGAAGGACTCATAGTCGGTGTGGGAAGCCTTGAGTCCGGACTGCGTCGCTGCTCAGCCTCTTCTCACCATCAACCACGTGCCGGATCTCCAGCGAAGCTCGCCTCTCCTCCCAGCACGCCACCAGCCAACGGCGGGGTTGGAGGAAGAGGGAGGCGAACCTCAACAGTGGTATGAGAACTGCATGTCCACGGCCGTTAAAAAAAGGGGAATTACCCAGAGAGAGAAGGAGTGGAGCTGTGCAGATATTTTGTTCATAAAAGACACCAGTCAAGAGTTGTCGTGGAAGTCGTTAATTTGACATGTATCAAGTGTAGTCTATTTCCTTATTGGGCACCTTACTAATGTGTGTGTGAAATGTGATCGCACCCAAAATGGTCTTGTAACAATAATATGTTTTCATAATAAATAAAAACAGGAACAACCACAAAACACAACTTTCCCCAACTCACACCAAAATCGCGGGAAGAGAATGGCTCCGCCCCTTTGACAATGATCACAAATGTAAGTTGTCTGCAAAAATTTGGTCAGGTCTTAAAAAGAACTGTTGTTTTGCTAATTCAATACTTCTGATGACAAATTTACATTGGAAAGAGTTACAAAATCCATGCACATCAATGATGTTTCTTGTTAAATGTTTTGCCCTTCTACTGAAAACATTTTAATGTTCAGATTGGTTATTTAGGTATGTTGAACTTCTTTCGCACTATAAATAGCAGGTGATGCTGTATTGCAGTCTCTACACTGGCTGCTGTAATGCATGAAAATCAAAGTTTTTACCTTCTGTACATTACCCAGTCCCTCTGTGTCCAGCAGCAGGAGGAACTTGTCATTATCAGGGTGGGGTCTTGGCCATACCCAGATGCCTTTGGTTTGTGCTTCTGTAGCACATCCCAGTGAGAAACCTGTAGATTTAGAGGAAATATATGAGCAAAATTACACTCGTGTTTTTTTACAACAATGTTAATACGATACATTTATCTTATTAGGTATCTTTCACACTTTCTCAAGGCACCATGCATGGCAAGGACAAATATAATAAATACATAAATAAACTGGTGGAAAATTAGGGCAAGAGAGGAACAAAGCTAAAATTACAATTGCAGTGTCATAGCCAACATTTCAGCCGAATATTTTAGTCAGGGAGGATTCCGCATGCCAGCAAAATATGTTCAACGAAACTTACACAAATACTTAAATTGGTTAAATCTCATTACCATCTGTTCTTGAGGACCGTGTATATTAATGCTTTCTAATATCAAATACTTTAACCTGAAATTACAATAAAAAATACGAGAAAAAAAACTACAATAACAAACGATGACTGAACTTTTAAAAGTAACTTTTTACAATTATTACGATCTAATCCACCCTAAATTATATTTATAGAGCACCTTCACTCAAGGGGTGCACAAGTTTTGACGAACGAGTAACAGCGATAGAGGCGTACTTAGGGATAATGAAAGGGCTATAGGGGAGGGACAGCAAGCAGTGGAGGAGTGAGGGGAGGAAAGAGGAGAAGAATGGGCAATCTTTCTTCTTTCTTAAACAACTACGCTGGTTTGGTCGTCTGCGTGCGTATCTGGACGTTAATTTATTTACGGACCCGCCCAAACAGCTCGCTCTGATTCGATAAAAATAAAACAGGCAGAAGAGAGTGAAAACTCACTTTCATTCGATAAAAATAAATAAATAAAACGCCCGGAAGAGAGCAAAAGCATAGGTCTGCCAAGGTCTGCGCCGCAGTGCTGCAGTGCACTTTGGGCGCAGACCCTGCGCTGTGTGAGTGTCGTGTGTATGCAAGTGTGCGATTGGTAGTTACGCTAATATTACGTTAATTTATGTAAGAAATGGGTGCTGCGTGCTGCGATTAGTGGAGTCCCCAAACAACTTTACCTTACGAGTAGGCAGGGGTCGCTATACAGTGAGTATTAGCGGACTGAGCTGCCAGTTTCACCTGCCGGGACCACGGCCAGTTGCGTAGCGCCCCCTACAGTTTCGCCCATGGGTCAATACCCCCATGGGGCAACCGAGCTGACTGTTTAATGGGTACAATGGGTACTATCCGGCTTATTACCATTATTATGTATTGACGTTGATCACGTCTCCATGGACGGCTTGCTGTCTACTTCCGTTGTGTAATTGAGATGTTGTGCATGCTGGTGATGGTAAGGGCATGTGTTGCATAATATGCAGCATGTGTCCGCGTATCATGTTTGCCACGGATGTAGTTGGCGTTACTGTACATTTATCATGTTTTGGAGTGCCAATCCCATGCACTTTGAAATGTAATAAACTGTCTAAAAACGTTGCAGCCCGGCCCCCGCCGCTGTCACTCTCTGGCCGTTGCACAAGCCATATCGCAATTTGCGACATGCTAAAACAATGAGTACAGTGTGACACTACCCGGGTAACTCCCGGGATCAAAATGGGCATGGGAAAGTGATCGCTTTATTGAGATGATTATGGTACTACCACAGGGTATTGTGAACGGTTCAGGAGGATGAGAGGTCTGGATTTGTAAGTCTCACAGTACCGATAAGAAGCGCCGGGTGGGGGATGCCCTCCACTGGGGTACAAATTCTGTCATTATTAGTATACGATCATGCAATGTTTCTATCTGCAAGCTGTCATAACTGAAACGATCCCCGTTATTGTTCGATTGAGAAATGGAGTGACCCACACCTCTGATACCATATGTGAGGAACCCAAAAATCTGATGCATGCGTAAAACACCCACAATGGGAATACGTTAACGTAAACGTAAAAACACCAACAAAATACATTTTAATATAAGAAAAAAATAGGTGGCCCCATAGCGCATCTGTCTGTATGTGTACATACAGACGGTGGATGCAGGGGCCAACCTGTGTGTGATCGGAACGGTGCAATTGCTGACCAATGTCACTGTGGATGGCGCACACGCTGACGCACACCGGAGCTGTGTCTTTGCGATGCAAGGGCATGGTGGATGGTGGAGCGCATATGGATGGTGCGTTACGAATAAAATAAAACAAAACAAACCGCTGGAAGCAGCCATGCGAGCAGGCTACCTTGAGAGCGATCGCGAATGGGTTGCGTGTCTGGAAGAAGCCTCGCTCTTTCAGATGCCGTACCAGCTTCGTCAACTCTTCGCTACGATTCTGCTGTATTCCATGCCAGCAGATACGAAGGCTCTCTGGGATAAAGTACCAGTACCGCCAGCTGACCAACAAAGAAGAAATGGTAAATCTTCTTGGTTCTTTCGGTAAAGTCACGTAGAAAGGAAGTAATAAAATAATAAAAATTAAACAAAATTAAATAAGTCTCACGACGTTTCGGCAGCAACGCAAGCAGCCGTCCTCAGGTGAAAACCAGGTCTGTCGAAGCGACAGCGTCTGAATGAAACAGCACACGTGCTTGGAGCATATATATAAGCTGGGATGGGGGGGAAAGGGCGCCTTGACAAAATAATTTGCATATCAAGAGGAATTTAGCATATTTATGGGAAATGCAGGTATGTGATTACTGCTACTTATGCCCGTGCATTATGCAGGATTAGCAGCATCAATGGGAGGGGATATGGGAAATGCAGGTATGTGATTAGTACTACTTATGCCCGTGCATTATGCAGGATTAGCAGCATCAAAGGGAGGGGATATGGGAAATGCAGGTATGTGATTAGTACTACTTATACCCGTGCATTATGCAGGATTAGCAGCATCAAAGAAAATAAAAGAAATGGTAAAGTTCAAGACCCTTCACAGCCTCCACGAGTTCTTCACGGCAGGTGGGATGGCTCTGTCGGACTTTGACGACCTCCCGCAGCTTTCCGAGTACCCACACTTGGTCTTGGACTCGCTGCTTGAGAACAACCATATCCGCCGCCAATTGGACACGAAGGACTTCCCATTTCGACTTCGGCGCAAACAGTTCCCCATTGTCCCAGCATTCGTGATGACCATCAACAAGGCGTAAGGGCAAACTGTTCACAACCTGGGATTATATCTACCAACGCCATGCTTCTCGCACGGCCAACTGTACGTGGCACTATCGCGAGTCACGTCAAGATCCAACATCAAGGCGCTTATTGAGGGACCTGACGACGAGGAGGAATATGGAGTGTACACGAAGAATATCGTGTATCGCCAGATATTTCAATAAGTGGCATTCTATATTTGAATAAGTTGCATTTTTTAATATTGTCCATTGAGCATCTCATAAAAATGCATATAACCTCACAAAAATAAACATAAAACAATCACCAAAACATGTCTATTGTGTCCAGCCACTTTCAACTCCCCACCAACCAAGCATATACACACCGCCCGCGAAGCGGG
Source organism: Lethenteron reissneri (assembly GCF_015708825.2). Taxonomy (NCBI): domain Eukaryota; kingdom Metazoa; phylum Chordata; class Hyperoartia; order Petromyzontiformes; family Petromyzontidae; genus Lethenteron; species Lethenteron reissneri. Next base: position 4,712,958 of record NC_083850.1, on the reverse strand, counting down.
CGGCGACTGCTAGTAAATAATAGGTGGGATTTTAAAATCAGAATTGAAGTACCGGAGTAAATAACCCATCGAGCGAGAGGTATTTTTCAAGGGTGACTCAGCCAGTAGACAAACACGGCAGCAAGTGTTACATATTAATACATAAACATAATATAAAATGTACAAATAAACTAATTATAATATGATCTTACGAAACAATTAAGTAGTGTCACACTGTACTCATTGTTTTAGCATGTCGCAAATTGCGATATGGCTTGTGCAACGGCCAGAGAGTGACAGCGGCGGGGGCCGTGCTGCAACGTTTTTAGACAGTTTATTACATTTAAAAGTGCATGGGATTGGCACTCCAAAACATGATAAATGTACAGTAACGCCAACTACATCCGTGGCAAACATGATACGCGGACACATGCTGCATATTATGCAACACATGCCCTTACCAGCAGCAGCATGCACAACATCTGAATTACACAACCGAAGTAGACAGCAAGCCGTCCATGGAGACGTGATCAACGTCAATACATAATAATGGTAATAAGCCGGATAGTACCCATTGTACCCATCAAACAGTCAGCTCGGTTGCCCCATGGGGGTATTGACTCATGGGCGAAACTGTAGGGGGCGCTACACAACTGGCCGTGGTCCCGGCAGGTGAAGCTGGCAGCTCAGTCCGCTAAGACTCACTGTATAGCGACCCCTGCCTACTCGTAAGGTAAAGTTGTTTGGGGACTCCACTAATCGCAGCATGCAGCACCCATTTCTTACATAAATAAACGTAATATTAGCGTAACTACCAATCGCACACTTGCATACACACGACACTCACACAGCACAGGGTCTGCGCCCAAAGTGCACTGCAGCACTGCGGCGCAGACCTCGGCAGACCTATGCTTTTGCTCTCTTCCGGGCGTTTTATTTATTTATTTTTATCGAATGAAAGTGAGCTTTCACTCTCTTCCGCCTGTTTTATTTTTATCGAATCAGAGCGAGCTGTTTGGGCGGGTCCGTAAATAAATTAACGTCCAGATACGCACGCAGACGACCAAACCAGCGTAGTTGTTTAAGATTCACAACTTTTACTGGTAGGAACGAAGTGGACCAGCCACCAATAGATTATATCATCCCTCCGTTTGTCCGTCCGTCCGTCCGTCCGTTTAGCAACATCGCCCCCTACTGCAAACACTTGGCATGACCCTACAAAAACCGAGACCTAGGCCTGAAACTCTCCCTTCGTATCGTACCCCCGCGTGTGTGAAAGGGAGTTAATGTTTAACAATGTTACATTCCCTGATGTTTTTTTAATAGAAACATTTAAATTTTAAGCTTTTACATTATAATTAAAACATTTAAATTAAAAATTTACTCACAGCGCCCTAAAGCCTACAGCTAGGCCTAAAGCCTAGACCTAGGCCTCAAACTCTCCCTTCGTATCGTACCCCCGCGTGTGTGAAAAGGAGTTAATGTTTAACTATGTTACATTCCCTGATGTTTTTAAATAGAAACATTTACATTTAAAGCTTTTACATAAATAATTAAAACATTTATATTAACAATTAACTCACGGCGGCCTAAGGCCTACAGCTAGGCCTAAAGCCTAGACCTAGGCCTCAAACTCTCCCTTCGTATCGTACCCCTGCGTGTGTGAAAGGGAGTTAATGTTTAACAATGTTACATTCCCTGATGTTTTTTAATAGAAACATTTACATTTAAAGCTTTTACATTAAAAACAACTCCCTACCCCCCCCCCCTCCCTCTTTAGCGGCTCTCCAGCCGAGCCAGGCCTGGGAATCTCTCCCCCGCTAGGGGTGTATTGGGCGGGGCTACAGCGGCAGGGGGCGGGGCTACGCGGGGCTGGGCGGGGCAACGGCGGCAGGGGGCGTGGGCACGAGGTAGAGGGCGGGGCTACGCGGGGTTGGGGCGGGGTTATGGCGGTAAGGGGCGGGGCAACGAGCTGGGGGCGGGGACACCGAGATGGGGCGGGGCCACGGGTGGCTGGAGCGGGGTTACGCGGGTGGAGGGCGTGGCCACGGGGCATCCACTTATTGGCGGCCATTTTTTGCCATTTCATTTTATTATAGCCATTCAATTGTTCGTTCCTACCAGCCCACCCCACAGGGTCCTGTTTGTGATTGCAGAAACGTCTGTTTTTAACAGAGTACAGAAATGGAGATCCAAAGAAAAGAGTCCAATTGGTTCCTAAACGTTGGAGCAGCTACATGGAATGCTTTTGAACCAAGTTGCATACGACATCTGAGAACCGTGAAAAAAACAATCAGACAAAAATCGCAGATTCTGTACTTTGTAATGGTATTAACAAATCTGATGAATAATATTCATAACTTAAGGTAATTGTCGTATAAATTAATATACCCCAATAACTTCTTCGTTCTTCCAGGGACATTAGCCCAACCATAGAATAGAGGTCACAGTGGTGCGTCCATACGGAGCATCCTCTGCAAATCATAAATTTGTTTAAGAGTGAAGACAAAGCAGCCAGGGAAATAACGGAATAAGTGTCGCTTTAATAAGATTATAAATATTATAATCTTTCAACAGATTAAACCAAGAAAACAGTACATATTTCTGTACAAATAGGCAATTTTACATTTCACTTTTTAAATTAATTTATCAATATGCATCTGAAAATATAAAGAAGATCCAATAAAAATACCCGAAGTAAAATAATGGTAAGTCTGACCAATACTTTGTGCATGCAGTGCCACAATGGAGATCAGAGGAGAAACACCACACTTCTCTTTAGGATAAAAAGCCATGAATTTAGTTTTCTGAATGTTAAGAACGAGTTCCAATTTAAACAGTTATTTTTGAATAAGCTTAAAATAATTTTTAAACATTGTTTTGCAAAATAATTACATCATCTGAAAAAATGTCTGTAACACAATCTATTAGATCATTAACCTAAATTATGTATACATAAAGATAATAGCATTGGTTCCAATATCGAAGCTTTTGGCACTTTGATGAAAGATGTTATCAAAATATCGAACCTGGCGTCGATCAGATTAATCGTTTTACCCAAGACAAGGCCTCTGCTGAACATTGTAACCGTTCAAGAGATGCCAACAATAAATTGTGATCAACGTTGTCAAAGGCTTTTGACAAATCAAAGAATAATGCTGCACAATATTGTTTATTATTGAAGCTATTCAAATTTAGTTTAATGCATTGTATGTTTATGTATTGTATTTTTTACGAAATCCTGATTGTCGAGGGTTTAGAAGATTATACTTTGAAATACAATTAATAATTTGTATTTTTAATATTTTCTCAAAGACCTTGACTAGTGTTGATAAAATCGATATCAGACTTAACCACTTTATGTAACGGGCGTATAAATGCGGTTTTCTATGCAAAGGAAATTTCGATTTCTTGAAGGGACATTGAATAAGTGCACGAGAGTTCTACAAATAATATCGGCAGCAGAAATTAGAGAAAATGCAAGGATACCATCTATCCCTAGAGATATTGAGGTCTATAATAACACTGGTCAACAAAAAAAACCGTTTTTTTTCTGGCCTGGACTTTTACATCTGTTTTAGACTAATTTCAGGGTGCTGATTCCAAATCTGATCTCAGATTTGCTCTATCACATCTCATTTTTATGCTATCGGCATACCCCATTTTCATTGATTTTACCAGAAATTAACTCTGTCACTTATGATTGCAAGTTGTTGCGAGTCAGTGACTACTTTAGTGTTAAAATATGGTGCTGTATTTTTAGGACAGTGTGTTTATAATTTAATTTTATGTACAATAGATATCCACATTTATTTAATATTTTTCTTCTGCAGTTTTTATTGAAAATGCAATAACCTAATGTGATAGACAAAAACTGATGCCAGATTTGTAATCAGCACCCCAAAATTACCTTAAGACCGTTGGAATATCTTATGCCAGAAAAAGTGTGTTGACCAGTGTAATACATCTCCCACAAAATGTCCAGCTCTGTAATGGATTTAAATACGTATTTTGGAAATTCGAACGTCTTATGTGTATCACCTTCATTTACTGAAATGTGTAGTGTTAAAGACGCACCATTGTTTGCTTTAATTGATCAAATCTATGTTCTGCAGTATGGAAGTGAGCATTCAAACCATTAATATATTATTCATTCTGAAGAATAGTATTGTGACAAATCAATTAACAGGTAAACCATTCACTTGAACATTATTTTATAAGAACTTAACAGAGATCAAAAATCATTTGTGATTGTTATTTTAATAAATAATGGTTTTGCAGAAATAGAAAGCCTCTACATTCGAGTCAGTCTAGAACAACGATTTCTTAATCGTCTACAAGACAGCCAATCAGCTATGAGATTTGAAATGTTAGCAAGCGACCAAGCTTAATCTCTTGATTTCATACATTTGGAAATTTCCATATATATAAATGTTTTCTTGGTTCTTTCGGTAAAGTCACGTAGAAGTGAAGTAATAAAATAATAAAAATAAAACATAATAAAATAATTCTCACGACGTTTCGGCCACAACGCAAGCAGCCGTCCTCAGGTGAAGAATGAAACACCACCAAGCTTGGAGCGTATATTAAAGCTGGGTTGGAGGGGGGGAAGAGCGCCTAGACAAAATAATTTGCATATCAAGAGGAATTTAGCATATGGAAAATGCGTAGGAGGTGGGCGGGGGGATTTCAAATTAATATTATGCCCGTGCATTATGCAGGATTAGCAGCATCAAAGGGAGGGGGAAGGGGGGTAGCATTAACAAAGGAAAGGAATGTTAATAGTATGTAGCTGCAGTTGCTAAACAACCACGTAAAAAAACTAAAGTATAAACTACATCTTAAACAACTACGCTGGTTTGGTCGGCTGCGTGCGTATCTGGACGTTAATTTATTTACAGACCCGCCCAAACAGCTCGCTCTGATTCGATGAAAATAAAACAGCCGGCAAAAAGCCACAGCTCACTTTGATTCGATAAAAATAAGTAATTAACACGCCCGGAAGAGAGCGAAAGAATAGGTTTGGCAAGGTCTGCGCCGCAGTGCTGCAGTGCACTTTGGGCGCAGACCCTGCGCTGTGTGAGTGTGGTGTGTATGCAAGTGTGCGAATGGTAGTTACGCTAATATTACGTTTATTTATGCAAAAAATGGGTGCTGCGTGCTGCGATTAGTGGAGTCCCCAAACAACTTTACCTTACGAGTAGGCAGGGGTCGCTATACAGTGAGTCTTAGCGGACTGAGCTGGCAGCTTCACCTGCCGGGACCACGGCCAGTTGCGTAGCGCCCCCTACAGTTTCGCCCATGGGTCAATACCCCCATGGGGCAACCCAGCTGACTGTTTGATGGGTACAATGGGTACTTTTCGGTTTATCCGGCTTATTACCATTATTATGTATTGACGTTGATCACGTCTCCATGGACGGCTTGCTGTCTACTTCGGTTGTGTAATTCAGATGTTGTGCATGCTGCTGCTGGTAAGGGCATGTGTTGCATAATATGCAGCATGTGTCCGCGTGTCATGTTTGGCACGGATGCAGTTGGCGTTACTGTACATTTATCATGTTTTGGAGTGCCAATCCCATGCACTTTGAAATTTAATAAACTGTCAAAAAAGGTTGCAGCCCGGCCCCCGCCGCTGTCACTCTCTGGCCGTTGCACAAGCCATATCGGAATTTGCGACATGCTAAAACAATGAGTACAGTGTGACACCACCCGGGTAGCTCCCGGGATCAAAATGGGCATTGGAAAGTGATCGCTTTATTCAGATGATTATGGTACTACCACAGGGTATTGTGAACGGTTCAGGAGGAGGAGAGGTCTGGATTTGTAAGTCTCACAGTACCGGTAAGAAGCGCCGGGTGGGGGATGCCCTCCACTGGGGTTCAAATTCTGTCATTATTAGTATACGATCATGCAATGTTTCTATCTGCAAGCTGTCATAACTCAAACGATCCCCGTTATTGTTCGATTGAGAAATGGAGTGACCCACACCTCTGATACCATATGTGAGGAACCCAAAAATCTGATGCATGCGTAAAACACCCACAATGGGAATACGTTAACGTAAACGTAAAAACACCAACAAAATACATTTTAATATAAGAAAAAAATAGGTGGCCCCATAGCGCATCTGTCTGTGTGTGTACATACAGACGGAGGATGCAGGGGCCAACCTGTGTGTGATCGGAACGGTGCAATTGCTGACCAATGTCACTGTGGATGGCGCACACGCTCACGCACACCGGAGCTGTGTCTTTGCGATGCAAGGGCATGGTGGAAGGTGGAGCACATATGGATGGTGCGTTACTAATAAAAAAAAACAAAACAAACTGCTGCAAGCAGCCCTGCGAGCAGGCTACCTTGAGAGCGATCGCAAATGGGTTGCGTGTCTGGAAGAAGCCTTGCTCTTTCAGATGCCGTACCAGCTTCGTCAACTCTTCGCTACGATTCTGCTGTATTCCATGCCAGCAGATACGAAGGCTCTCTGGGATAAATTCTACGACGAATTGACTCGCGATTACGAGTACCAGTACCGCCAGCTGACCAACAAATAAGAAATGGTAAATCTTCTTGGTTCTTTCGGTAAAGTCACGTAGAAGGGAAGTAATAAAATAATAAAAATAAAACATAATAAAATAATTCTCACGACGTTTCGCCCACAACGCAAGCAGCCGTCCTCAGGTGAAAACCAGGTCTGTCGAGGCGACAGCGTCTGAATGAAAAAGCACACGTGCTTGGAGCATATATATAAGCTGGGATGGAAGGGGGGGAAAGGGCGCCTTGACAAAAGAATTTGCATATCAAGAGGAATTTAGCATATTTATGGGAAATGCAGGTATGTGATTACTACTACTTATGCCCGTGCATTATGCAGGATTAGCAGCATCAATGGGAGGGGATATGGGAAATGCAGGTATGTGATTTGTACTACTTATACCCGTGCATTATGCAGAATTAGCAGCATCAAAGAAAATAAAAAAAATGGTAAAGTTCAAGACCCTTCACAGCCTCCACGAGTTCCTCACGGCAGGTGGGATGGCTCTGTCGGACTTTGACGACCTCCCGCAGCTTTCCGAGTACCCACACTTGGTCTTGGACTCGTTGCTTGAGAACAACCATATCCGCCGCGAATTGGACACGAAGGACTTCCCATTTCGACTTCGGCGCAAACAGTTCCACATTGTCCCAGCCTTCGCGATGACCATCAACAAGGCGCAAGGGCAAACTGTTCACAACCTGGGATTATATCTACCAACGCCATGCTTCTCGCACGGCCAACTGTACGTGGCACTATCGCGAGTCACGGCAAGATCCAACATCAAGGCGCTTATTGAGGGACCTGACGACGAGGAGGAAGACGGATTGTACACGAAGAATATCGTGTATCGTCAGATATTTCAATAAGTTGCATTCTATATTTGAATAAGTTGCATTTTTTAATATTGTCGATTGAGCGTCTCATAAAAATGCATATAACCTCACAAAAATAAACATAAAACAATCACCAAAACATGTATATTGTGTTCAGCCACTTTCAACTCTCCACCAACCAAGCATATACACACCGCCCGCGAAGCGGGTGGCGACTGCTAGTAAACAACTAAAGTATAAACTACATAGCATCATCAGTATACTTACTATACTCTACAATAAGCTGAGTTACTAACAGTAAGTAATACATTACAATTATACGTCGTAAAAATTATATAATATGCTTCCATCTAAACTTTGTTTTCTTACATCACACAAGTCTACACCGTACTATATACTGCCATAGACAAACCCAACATTAAATTATATACTGTATTGCTATAAACCGCCCTATACCTTATACATTTTAATATAACACTATGTATTATTCTACCCACCCTAATGTGTATCACACTGCTATATGTTTACTATACAATTACGATACTATATATTACTTTGTACATTGTATTAAGCATATCAATGTTATACTATTTGTTATTATACACTGTTTTGTCTGAAATCTTACGGCCTTTCACTGGAAAAACCACCTCTGCGGTACTAAACTCTACAGACCTGGTATCGACAATCAAGGGGATTGCCCTTTCCCCAGACGACCTGCTTGTCAGTTTTGATGTGGTTTCCTTATTCACCAAAGTTCCTGTACCTGACACCATCGCAATCATTGAAGACTTGGTTCATCAAGGACTGAATGCTGGGGTACCCCCCCCTGGTGAGACACTGCTTAACCAATACATACTTCACCTGGAATGGAACTTTCTACAAGCAAACTGAGGGCACCCCAATGGGTTCCCCCCCATCTCCGGTTGTAGCCAACATCTTCATGGAGAAATTTGAGACTGACGCCATCCAGACTGCCACTCTACGCCCGAACTTATGGAAGAGGTACGTAGACGACACTTTTGTCATCTGGCCACATGGCCGGCCTGCTCTAGACCAATTTCTCGACCACATCAATTCCATACACCCAGCCATCAGATTCACCATGGAAGTCGAAAAAGATGGCAAGCTACCCTTTTTGGATGTCCTAATTAAAAGGAGACCTGATGGTTCAATGAGCCACTCTGTCTACAGGAAAGCCACCCATACGGATGCTTACCTAAAACCGGATTCCCACCACCATCCATCCCAGAAGAATTCCCTCATCAAGACTCTATACCATAGAGCCCAATGCATCTCCGACCAGGAACACATTGCCAGTGAACTCAAACACGTACGCCAAGCTCTTAAGGCTAATGGTTACTCCGACTACACAATCCGCAAAGCCATCACTCCAACCATCAAGAAGGATCCTGTTGAGGAGCCTTTCAAGACCATCACCTTACCCTACATTGCTGGGGTCACAAAAAAGATCTCCAAAATCCTGATTAAACACAAGATCCAGGTCCGATTCAACACAGTACATAAAATCCGTGATCTGGTCCCGTCTGTAAAAGATGTAGTTCCAGACATACAGTACCCTGGCGTCTACAAACTAAGTTGCCTCTGTGGTAGCAGTTACATTGGAGAAACCAAACGACATGTCTTGGACCGCATCCGTGAACATAAAGCAGACCTGAAACACGGTAGGACAAACACCTCAGCCGTGACAGACCACTGTTACAACTCAGTGGGCTCACATGACATTGACTTCTCCAAGACAGAGGTTCTCTGCAAGCCATCTGGCTATCATGAGAGATTCGTTCATGAGGCGATCCACATATACAAAGACAGAGACAATTTCAACCGAGAAGATGGATTCTGGCTTAGCAATCATTGGAAGGACGTAATAAACAATTTCGGATCTTAACTGATTGTGTTCACGTTTACGGTGACTTTCAGACCGCGTTCCACTCACTGGCATTGTATTCTCCGCAGGGAATGGATTCTTTACTCCGCTGCAAGTTTACCCCCACGACTCACCTATTGACACGACGGTCAATGGTACAGTGTATAATAACAAATAGTATAACATTTATATGCTTAATACAATGTACAAAGTAATATATGGTATCGTAATTGTATAGTAAACATATAGCAGTGTGATACACATTACGGTGGGTAGAATAATACATAGTGTTATATTAAAATGTATAAGGTTTACAGCAATACAGTATATAATTTAATGTTGGGTTTATCTATGGCAGTATATAGTACGGTATATGCTCGTGTGATGTAAGAGAATAAAGTTTAGATGGAAGCATATTATATAATTTTTACGACGTACAATTGTAATGTATTACTTGCTGTTAGTAACTCAGCTTATTGTAGAGTATAGTAAGTATACTGATGATGCTATGTAGTTTATACTTTAGTTGTTTATGTAGTTTATACTTTAGTTTTTTACGTGGTTGTTTAGCAACTGCAGCTACATACTATTAACATTCCTTTCCTTTGTTAATGCTACCCCCCTTCCCCCTCCCTTTGATGCTGCTAATCCTGCATAATGCACGGGCATAATATTAATTAGAAATCCCCCCGCCCACCTCCTACGCATTTTCCATATGCTAAATTCCTCTTGATATGCAAATTATTTTGTCTAGGCGCTCTTCTTCCCACCTCCCCCCCTCCAACCCAGCTTAAATATACGCTCCAAGCTTGGTGGTGTTTCATTCTTCACCTGAGGACGGCTGCTTGCGTTGTGGCCGAAACTTCGTGAGAATTATTTTATTATGTTTTATTTTTATTTTTATTATTTTATTTCTTCCCTTCTATGTGACTTTACCGAAAGAACCAAGAGGATGAATCCCTGCAGTCACGAAAGCTTTAAATCGAAATATATAAACGTTGTCAAGAAAATGTAAATAAGGGCCGGCATTATTTAAGAATGCAATTTTACAACTAAGATTTCGATCGAAGTTAGACATATAGTGTCTAAAAGCCTGCATTCGAGAGGAATGGAAGGAGTTTAATGGGGAACTGTTTAAAGTACAGGGGGAGTTCATTCCTGTGGATAGGTGTAAGGAGGGAAAGTTCTAAATGAAGCGAACACGATGCGATGAACATGACCCACCCTGGAACTGAATAGCAAGCAATGCACATGACATAGTTTAGACAGGCTTTCAAAGTACCCACTGGTATTTCTAGGCACCCGACCCAACACAGAACAACTGATTACAAGAGCTAATGCCAGGTGATATAGGCACACGCCTGTAATTAAGCACTGTAGAGGCAGCCAGCGCTGGTCGAATGGACAATGACAAAATGTTGCGAGACTCCATTATCGGGGACATTATCGGGGACATCACGGTGCTATACCATGGCTTGCCAGCAGAATGCAGTACGGTCAAGTGTGGACTTGTATCATCTGCCATTTTTGAATGCGATAGAGTGCAGACAATGTCTTGGCGCCGGCTCAGCACTTTGCAGCCTATGATTCCTCAGCCATTGTGAGATTTAATTTGCGTTAATGACTTTTATACAAAACTAATAATTGGATTACAATACAGCTACAAAACTACGTCCATCTGAAATGCACATTATTATAAACTATATTCGGGGCCAGCCATTTAGTACCTACGACAAAATCTGTCAAAACTTGACCCCTCCCCACCTCCCTGCACTTTTTACGATCAAGATTAATCATATTAACGTGTTTAAGTGTTTAAGCAAACAGATAGTCCACCACCGGCTGCATTATTATAATCGAGGCTTCACCCACCCCCCCCCCGTTTACTATGCGTACATTGTCAGTAGACCCCCCATACGCAAGCGTACGCATTTGGGTTAACCCCCCCTCCCCACTCCACGCGTACGTACTAAATGGATGGCCCCAGGTTTATAAATTAAGCCAGGTGTAATTAGCGGTGTCACGGAAACTCACTGTGTGTAACGTGGGGTCGCCATAAGATTGCCACATCACTAGAAATCCACTAGAGCTGTGCACTTTTACATCATCTAAATCGAAAACTCATTGCTTTAGAACTGCTGCGTGTTATTGTGTTTAGTTTGTTGTCCTTTCCCAACACCTCTGATTAGCCACAGTTGACTACGTACGAATCTTGACTTGAAAGCTTTTATGACTGCAGGAATTCATATTCGGGGGTCTGTCGGTAAAGTCAAGTGACGTTACCGACAGACCCTAAGAATATGACTACGTACGGTGCCAAAGAAGTTCAACATAGATCAAAATATGATCCTTATGGCGCAACTCCGGGGTACCAACTATTTCAAAACGGCCGAGGCAATTAAATATTTTATTTCTGGGACACTATTTTTTCAGGGAGTGGCGGGTGGGGGAGTCGAGTGAATCGTTACACCCCTGAGGAAAGCGATTTTGTTCGGGTGTACTGTGGTCTACCGTGTTGCAAGAGTTTCGCTAAATGCCCTTTGAAAGAAGAGGCTCGCTGCCTGTTTTCCATAAACTTTGCGTGTGAAATGGAAATAACGGGATCTTTGTTCTATCCAATTTATTTCAAGGTCCTAGCTCCATATGATGAGACGAAGAAGTAATTTGGAAGTCTCACAGTAGAATTGTTATTTTTTTATGGAGGGTGTCTCGCAAACTCTCTCATGTAACCTACGATGGGTTTGTCCCATGAAAGTCAAACCGATGTTTAAGCTTTCAATGCTGGAATTTAGCCAAAGCAAGTGAAAACCAAATTAATGTGTTTTGTGTATATGGGTGTGTGTGCAGCCATGAGTTTTTTTCATGACATCTGCTGTTCTGCCAAATGAAATTGAACATTTTACCTGCAATTTTTAATACATATATAGTCATATTCTTGGTTCTTTCGGTAAAGTCACGTAGAAGGGAAATCAAAACATATATAGTCATTAGTGACTGGGCTTAGACCATCAAATGCAGAACCCAGTTAAATTACAAGTGGCTGTTACCGAGATTAAAACCTATATCCCAGATCTTTATTTTTATTTTATTATTTTTATTAATTTTGATGTTTTACCTACGTGACTTTACCGAAAACACCTAAGAATATATATCCCAGTGGTTCTGGCTTAGCTCCCTGACCGATGAAGCACCCATCATGTGCATTGTGTACAGCTCTTCGAGATGAGTCGATTGCCGCATCGCCGACCATCAACAGACTAAAAATGACTGAATCACGGACATTATGCGAGAGCCGTGGTACTGTTATAAGGTTCATATACATTACACTTCATACTACACTACTACTCAATTAACTACAGCACTATACTATTAAATACACTACTATACACTGCACTATTATACACTACACTACATCACTATTATACACTACACCACTATACAGCACTAAATCGAAAACTAATTTCTTTATAACTGATTTATTTGTTTAGTTTGTCGTCCTTCCCCCACACATCTGATTAGCACGGTTGACTACGTACGGTGCCAAAGAGGTTCAACACGCAACACATACACTACACTATACACGACACTACTGCACACTATACCACTATACTATTGTGTATGGTAGACTACACTATTATACACAACTATACACTACACTATTGACGACTATATTAGTATACACAACACCACTATACCAAATTGAAAATTCCTTGCTTTATAACTACTTTTTTTTGTTTAGTTTTGTCGTCCTACCCCGGCACCTCCGATGGGCACGATTGACTACGTATCGTGCGAAATAAGTTCCACATTCATATTTTTAGGACCGATACTACAGCACGAGTCTAATTACTCAGGCACACCCTGGAGCAATGCATGTTGTCTCTCACCCATTAATATATTAGCCGCCAGTCCGATTGAATGTAGCTGTTTAGAAAAATCTAATCCCACAAAAACCCATGCACAACGAAGGCGGCCATGCATGGTGCTGGTCACTCCTCCCCTTCATGCGCTGTCTCGGCCTGCAGCACTTTCCCTAACAGTCTGTACGACTACAGACGGACTTTTGTGTAAGTTTAGGTTTGTGTAAGTACACACCTCGTAGTAAAAGGATGCTCAACTGAGCATACAATTAGAAATTGTGGGTTTGTATGTTGGACTTCGTTCGCACCGTACGTAGCCAACCGTGTTATTAGAGTGTATGTTAGTGTAATGTATAATAGCGTAATGTAGAAGTGCATTGTAGTGTATTTATGTTGACCTTTCCCACCGTAAGTAGCCAGCCAAATATGCTGATAGGAGGTGTGGTGGAAGGACAACAAACTAGACACAAAAAAAAGCAGTTCTAAGGAAATGCGTTTTCAATCTAGATTTCAGAATTTTTATGAACTCGGATCTTGCCGAATCACTTACCGGTGTTTGACCCCGCCAGGCGGTTCATGAAGAAAGACTTGCCGGTCCGGTACTTGCCCACGATGGAAACGACTACGAGCGGCTTGTTGATGGCTTCAATGGTCTGTGCCGTATTAGGGTCGACATGAAACATGCCAAACTCATCTGTCACAATAAATGGTAGAGGTTTAGAAGTCCCGCACTTGAGTAACTCCTCAACATCTAGTGGTGATCGCTGCTGCTGCTGCGTGGTTGCAGGAGCAGGACTTGCCATGTCACTGGGTTAATGATAAAAATAACAACACCAGATTATTGAACACTCACGATCACCAAATCTCGTCTGACTCGTACACTCTACGGCGTGCCTCTTATATATACCGACAGGAGGGATTGCATCATCACTTCTTTACGTCATGCAAAAACGTGTCTGCCCTATCCATTGTTTGAGATGTTAAATACCTTGCCTGGTATACCGGAGGTCGTGAGTTCGATACTGTCCCTGATGCCTGTATATTTGGAGTTTGCATTTTTTCTTTATCTTTCTCCTTAGTCGCATATATTTTTCATCGGGTCTTCTGTTTTTTCATCCACATTTATAACACTGGTCAACACACTTTTTGTGGCATAAGGTATTCCAACGGTTTTAAGGTAATTTTGGGGTGCTGATTCCAAATCTGGCATCAATTTTTGTCTATCACATCAGGTTTTTGAGATATCAAATATTGCATTTTCAATAAAAAAAACGCGGAAGAAAAATCTTAAATAAATGTGGATATCTACATAAAATTATATTATAAACACACTATCCTAAAAATACAACACCATATTTTAACACTAAAGCAGTCACTGACTCGCAACAACTTGCAATCATAAGTGACAGAGTTAATTTCGGGTAAAATCAGTGAAAATGGGGTATGCCGATAGCATAAAAATGAGATGTGATAGAGCCAGTCTGAGATCAGATTTGGAATCAGCACCCTGAAATTAGTCTAAAACAGCTGCAAAAGTCCAGGCCAGAAAAAAATTCTTTTTTTTGTTGACCAGTGTATAATCAACATCACGAATTTAGAGTAACTGGCCGCCATATATGTCCACACGAGAAGCCACTTCGACGAGCTGTTATTTATGATAGCCAGGTCGCTTCTAAAAAATAGCTACAATTCTACATCTCTCTCGGAATGATGAATGTGGCTACAATGTCATGTGCTACCTCCTCTCTGCCTACTTTAATCTACCAGCGACTCTGATAACTCATAGTGGTCACTTAAACACTGGTTACACAAACAATTTACAGACATTTAAAATCAATACACTGCTGGATAAAGACACGCCCCCTCTCCCCCACACACACACGTCATATGGGTTTTAGGGGTTGTTTGGCCATACTTCACGCTGCTCAGTGCGTAATTTAAAAAATGGACTTGGTTGCAAGTTTTGAATTCTAGTAGAGTGCCATGCCGGTCCTCGCTAACAGGACTTGCCAGAACAGTTTGTCAATTTGCGTCAGCAATTTTGTAGGCAAGTGACAAAAAGTTGCCCCTGCCTTTTGGAGAGTGAAATGAACATTGTAGATTTGCCATTCGAACACAGAAATTTGACACCGTGGGGGAGCACGGGTGGTACATCTGCCAGTCACCTCAGTTAACCCATGGCATTGTAGTCTGTCAAGTGACCTCCTGTCAGCACGCAGAGCCTGGCGCACTTCATGTGACAACCTGAAGGTGCCCCTAGCCTGGCACAAGCGCTTTGGCGATCACCGACACTTAGTGGTAAATTAGAGTTGTTGTTAACGTTAGTCACTGAAACTTACCCCCACTGCCATTTGAAAAGGGAACTGAAATTTTTCACTTCTTCATTTTGTTCCGAGATTGTTTGCACAGACATTTTACATAATTTCAGTACATAGAGTAAATGATCCATACGATTTGAAAAATGTTTGAAATTGTACTTAAAACTCCGAAATCCACATATTTTAATCCAAAACTCAACCACAACACACAACACAAAACAACAGTAACCATGCACCAACACGACCCGTACACGTATATTGCTAATCTGTAGCAGTAATCTGTTTAAATAATGTGCGTACAGTATACAGTATATATGTTCCAATACATAGAAGTATGTTCTCATTGCCAAGATGTAATACGTGTAATAGTTTGGAATCATTCAGGTGTGGTTTACATAGTTTAAGCGTGCATGTATTTTCATCTTTCACTGAAAATTACCTCTGGCTTTGAAAAAAAGTGAAACATTACCGTATTTGACTAACACATGGAAAGAAACTTCTGACATTCCAACAAGAAAACTGTTATTTAGGTGGATTCATATAAACTTAAGGCTGTATATTAATTGTAGTGATTTTTATGAAATATATATGGTAAGATGGTGTTTGTCACGAGCAACAGGTACTAGTTTTGAAAACAGTACTCTATTGTGCATGAAGCGGGTGTGTTGGCATGTATCTCACTGAGCAGACGGTATTTTGGCTATGTCTGAGAAGAGCCACTTTAACGCATGAATGGATCTGCAGGAGACGAGTTGTAACTGGTCGAAGCTGGTTTGAGTTGCAAAAATACTGAAAACACTCTCACTAACTTTGCCTTAAAATAAATAAAATATGTAATCGGTGATGTTTAGGGCAATGACCTTCTTCAAATGCGATTAATTAGGACCATTGCCATAAATGTCACTAATTATTTTTATTTAAAACAGTGTCTTTGACGAATGTGTTAAGTATTTAGTTAATTGGGCATGTGCACAACTTCCAATGCAGCATCACGCGCGGAACCTGCAACCTTTAACCGGTGGTGTTGATCAATTGAGCTCAGCTGTAAAACCGTGGTAATATAAAGTCCTGGTTGACTTTATGGTGTTTGCAGGTTACATGAGTGAGAGGTGCGTCCGTGGGAGTGTGGGACTGACTTCAGATAGCAGGGCTCGTGTAGCTCGTACGTCCTGTTTCCTGTTGAAATGACAGATTGACTAAAAAAACACCAAACACTTAAAATCAAATACTCATGATCTCTTCTCACTCCAAATACTTATAATCACTGCTCAAACGAAACACTTATCATCTCTGCTCACAACAAGCACTTATAAACTCTGCTCACACAAAACACTAATAATTGTCTCTGCTCACAGCAAACAATCGTGATCTCTGCTCACACCACATATGTATAATCTTTGCTCAGACTAAAAACATCCTTATCCGTACCTCCAATTCCTTCTCTGCACACCGATGACCACGGTTGGCTACGTATGGTGCGAAAAAAGAAGTTCAACATTATAAATAAGCGAGGTTTTTTGGGTTAGATTACGTAAGTGGGCGGGGCTAGAGGTGGAATTTGCATGTCAATTTAAGATCGGTGATGGACCTCCACGACGACGACGCAGCTGTGGAGGTGGCCATTTTATTGTGAGAGATTAGCATGTAAATGTCAACGAACCAATGCAACGGTGGCTGTGCCAGTGAGACATCCAGCCCGTTAAACAAGGGACAACTCCACATCGAGGAAAAGGAGAGAGAGACACACACCGTGAGACACACCCACACACAGAGAGAGACACACACAA
The DNA here is from genome assembly GCF_015708825.2 of Lethenteron reissneri. NCBI lineage: Eukaryota > Metazoa > Chordata > Hyperoartia > Petromyzontiformes > Petromyzontidae > Lethenteron > Lethenteron reissneri. The sequence goes on along the minus strand of NC_083850.1, from coordinate 4,695,758 downwards.
ACACAGAGAGAGACACACACACACAGATACACACACAGAGAGACACACCCAGAGAGAGAGAGACACACGCAGAAAGACACACCCACACAGAGAGAAAGATACACAAAGATACATACAGAGAGAGAGACATACATACACACAGAGAGACATAAAGAGAAAGCGAGAGACACACAGGGAGACACACAGAGAGAGACACACAACGACAACAACAACCGATATTCGCCACTAAGTGGCGGTGACGTCACCACGACGCTTGTGACAGGCTATGTGCACCTTGAGGCCACATGAAGTGTCGAACGCCCGCTGGCAGGAGGTCACGGGGAGACCCAGGTGCCACGGGTCGACTGACTGACATGACTGGCTGATGCACCACTTGTGCCCCCTACTGTACCAACTTGCTCTGCTTTAGCCACCCGGCGCTTCGCTCGTTGTTGTGAGCGTCGCTCCTCCGCCCTCCATTGTTGTTGGAGGTCGACTGCCTCCAACTGGCCAGTAGCGTCCTTCACGAGCCTCCTCCACAGAGGCCGATTTTAACACCACTGGCACCAGTCATCGGCAAGTCCACTCAGCTCCACATCCTCCTGTACCACATCATTCCATCTCTTCTCTAGCCTGTGCCGCGCCCATTTAGCCTCCTCGATCCGGCCGAAAAAAAGCTGTTTAGGCAAGCGGTGGCTGGTCATGCGGGCTATATGGCCCAGCCAACGCAGCCTTGCCTGCCGGGGGAGCTCACCGATGGGACTTTGTCCAAATCTTTGGAGGATTTTTTAGCTCCTCACACAATCCAGCCTGGTTAAACCCAGGATTGATTGTTGGCAGGCCAGCCTAAATGTTTCTAACCGGTGAAGATGTTCCATTAGGGGGGTCCACGTTTCGCAAGCAAAGAGAAGGGAGGGAATGACTGTGGCCGAGAAGACCTGAAGCTTCGTGCGGAGCGACAGACCAGGTAGCTTCCACACAGCAATACGCAACCGGTGAAAAGATAATGCCGCTCGACTGATTCGGAGTGAGACCTCTGCTGTTAAACCGGAGCCGGTAATGAGCACACTGCGCAGATATGGGAAACTCTCCACTCTCTCCACAACTACCCCATCACCAATTGGGAGTTGTGGGGGTGGAGTGCCCGATGGTACAAAATACCCAGGCAGGTGCTTCGTTTTGGTGGGGCTGATGGTAAGGCCCCACCTCTTAGTGGCACGCTCCAGTTTCAGCAGCAGCATCTCCAACTCCTCCTCTGAGTGAGCCGCAATTACGAGGTCATCGGCATACATAACGTGGTTGACCAATAGGGAGCCATCCCGTGACCGCACCCGAACATCGATCAGCCTCCCATTGTACCAGATGGAAATACCTCCGGTACAGCTATTGAAGGCTTCATGAACTACGTGGTCGAAATAGAAGTTAAATAATGTTGGAGCCAGAGGACATTCCTGTCGCACCCCAAGATGAACAGGGAATGGCTCTGACTCCCGGCCAAGTAATTTTACCTGGTCCCACTCACAATCATGAAGGTCCTTAATGATCGTGCACAGCGGGTCAGGGACTCTGAAAGCACGAAGAACAACCCAGAGCCCAGGCCTACTGATGATATCATAGGCCTTGACCAGGTCAATAAAGCAGAGATGTCGGTCTTGTTGGAATTCCCTACACCTCTGCTGTAGCAAACGGACAGAAAATATGGCATCTGTGCAGGACCGCCCTTTCCTGAAACCACATTGGGGCTCCGCAAGCCTCTCCTCAGAGTTCCTGGCAAGGCGGTGTTGAATAATCCTTGCCAGGACCTTTCCCGGCACACTGAGGAGTGAGATGCCCCTATAATTGTTACAGTCTGTGCGGTCTCCCTTCTTAAAGATGGGGACCACCAGGGCATCCTTCCAGTCATGCGGAACCCATCTAATGGTCCAGACTGTTGTTATGATGTCATGTAGGGCAGTCTGTGCAAACACGCCACCCTCCCTCAGCATTTTGCTAGGGAGATTATCTATGCCCGGTGACTTTCTGTTCTAAGACTTCAGTACTTCCTCAAAAGATGGCACTTCAGACAGCCACTCACAGGGGGTGACTTCCTCTTCCAATTTTTGAGGCACTGCAGCCTCAGCAGGATCATCCCCACTTTGTCCCAAGATGTTTTCCATGTGGAGGGATTTTCCCTCCCTCAGACGTCCACCCTACGTCCTTCCCTGTGGAAGAGGTATGTGGATGACACTTTCGTCATTTGGCCACATGGCCTCCCAGCATTGAACCACTTCTTGGACCACATCAATTCCAGACACCCATCCATCAGATTCACCATGGAAGTGGAGAAAGATGGTAAACTACCATTCTTAGATATTCTGTTTGAAGGAGACCTGACGGATCCTTGGGACATTCTGTCTACAGGAAAGCCACCCACACAGATTCCTACTTGAAACCTGATTCCCACCACCACCCATCTCAACATAATTATCTCATCAAAACGCTATACCACAGAGCTCATGGCATTTCTGACCAACACCACCTGGCCAGTGAATTAAGACATGTACATCGGGCCCTCAGGATGAATGGATACTCTGACCGCGCAATCCGCCAAGCTGTTTCTCCCACCATACAGAAACAGCCACATGAAACTCCGATCAAAACTATCACGTTGCCATACATAGCAGGCGTGACCAAAAAGATCTCCAAAATTCTAAACAAACATAAGATCCAAGTCCGATTCAGTACAGTACATAAAATCTGTGATCTAATTCCATCTGTGAAAGATGTCATTCCTGAATTACAATACCCTGGAGTCTACAAACTGAGTTGCAGCTGTGGTGATTGCTACATTGGGGAAACGAAACGTCATATCTCTGATCGTGTCCGCGAGCACAAGTCAGATCTGAAACACGGCAAAACTGATTATTCTGCCGTTGCCGATCATTGCTACAACGCTGTGGGCTCTCATGAAATTGTCTTTTCCGAGACTAAGGTGCTCTGCAAGCCTCCTGGCTACCATCAAAGGTTTGTACACGAGGCCATCCAAATATACAAACACAGACATAACTTCAACTGTGATGATGGGTACAAACTGAGTAATCATTGGAAAGATGTTATTAACCATGTAAAAAAGATTTAACTACGCATATTTGTACCATCTTATTTGACAGGTACTATTCTACTTTACCGAGTGTTGCCATCCCCAGCGTTTAACAGTAATGCTTCCTTTTATGCTTATTATCAGCTAACACCGACCACAACCCTGAGTCGATGTGCACCATTGTTCTCTTTTAGTCCCCCCCTGCCCCCCACTGTGCCATTCCCTGGTTACCACATTCAGATAAGCCCCCCCTCCCCCTTAACTTGTATTTAAGAGCTTGTCTCTTGGATTTTTCCTCACTTGATACAGTAAATCTAGCTGTGACGGTCCCACCTGATGACGTAGACTTGTGTTGCCTCCGAAACGTTGTGATTTATTATTTTATTTCTATTGTTATTTATATTAAGATAAAAAATTTTACCTACGTGACTTTACCGAAAAACCTAAGAGTATGAATCCTTGCAGTCACGAAAGCTTCAAATCTAGCTATTTCAACAATCCATACTAAGGGCTATTTCCTAACAGCATTTTAAAGGGTTAGGGTTATTTTTTTTACGTGTTCTACTTTTTTTTATTTCATCTTCTCAAAGCTGCCTTTAGGTACAAGTAGACTATAAAATGCTACCACTTGATTGTATTTTCCAACAACAGTATTTGAAGGGTGTTGTCATTATTAATATATATATTAATTAAATTATTATTTAATAAGTATTGTGATATGCTATAAATGTAGTCATATAAATAGCATACTAGTTCTGTAATATGGACCACAAACGTTGGAATAGTGGTGCTTCCAAAAGGAAATCCTTTAAAAAGAAAGGAGGCTAGGGAGGCAGTTTTGCTTAAAAGTGTTCCACTCATTGTCAACTTCCTTCAAAAATCCTCTGATAGTAATAATGATGATAGCAGCACTATTGTCAGCTGTGAGGAAGGAACTAGCACTAGTTCAGTTTCCAGTAATGTTGTCACTTCCCCAGAGCCATCCGTTGAAGGCGAACCCTCAACAGCTAATCGTATATAATAACCGTCATTTCCACCTCAGGAGCAGTTGGGCAGTTTACAAGGATCAAATCAGCAACCAAGCCATTCCTGGTGCTATAAGGTCACTGAACCTGCATTATGGCAAAGCACTTCCAGTTGAGTCAGTGCTTATTGAAAAAGGAGCAGTCCCCTTCCACAACCGCAGTGAAAAATACCCAGCTTCAGTCCGAGATAGAGTGCTTGGTGGAAAGACTAGAAGTTTCAGCAATGAACTTCTGAACTGTTGTTGCCAAATGGACAGAAGTTTAATCGACAGTGGCTACTGTACTCACCCTCAACAGGTTGTGTGTGCACTGTTTTGCATGCAAACTGTTCTCCAGAAAATTCGGTGGCTTTATTCAGGGGTTTAGTGACTGGAATCACTCTGAAAAAATAGGGGAACACGAAAAGAGTACAGAACACAGATCATGCATGCTTGCCTTGCACCAGCGGACAAAGAGCAGTGCTATAGATGCAGACATCATGCAGCAACTTGAGGGGAAACGTAAATACTTATGGACATTTTCAAAAGAGTTGCAGCAGTAATCAAGTTCTTGGGTGAAAGAGGACTTGCGTTTAGGGGAGATGATGAACGATTTGGGTCAACCCATACTGGTCATTTCCTTGGCATCCTAGAATTACTATCACAATTTGACCCATTCTTAGCTAAACATATTAAAAAGTTTGGCAGAAAAAGAAAAGGCACAGTGTCCTATTTGTCATCAACAATATGTGAAGAACTCATGGAGCTAATGGGTCAGAAAACTCACCAAACAATAGCAGATGAGATTCGGGAGGCAAAATATATTTCGATAATTGTTGACTCCACCCCAGACCTGTCACATGTGGACCCATTGACGTTCATATTCCTGTTTGTTAACAGCAGCGGGAATGTGGTTGAGCGATTCCTGGGATTTTAGCCAATTGAGACCCACACTGATAAAAGTTTAGCAGACTGTGTGACTTTGATGGTGGAGGGCTTTGGGTTGGACATCTCAAACTGTAGAAGTCAGTCATATGACAATGCAAACATGTCAGGAAAATACAATGGGCTACAGGCCCACCTGAAACAACAACAACAAAACCCTCTGATAGAGTATGTGACTTGCGCAGCACATTCACTTAACTTAGTTGGTATTAATACCTAGGACGGCAGTAGCCCTGAGGCTGACGAGTTTTGTTTTACATGTTGCAGTCACTGTACACATGTTGCTCTTCATCCACACACAGATGGGGGAAAGTCTTTCGGAAGACAGATATCAGACTGACATTAAAATCCCTGTCCAGTACTCGGTGGAGTGCTCGGGCAGAGTCAACCAAGGCACTGTGGAGAAATTACACCCACATTAGAGAGGGCTTCGATGGTATGTGCAATGATGATAATGAGAAAAGAGATACTCGAATTGAGGCCGCTGGACTATGTGCTAAATTGGACACCTTAGACATGGTGTACATGGCACGTTTCTAGGACATCATACTTGACCGGTTCAACGCTACAAGCATGCACCTACAGAAAAGTGACATTGACATCTCTGTAGCAGCACAGCTTTTGTCTTCGCTGAGGGATTTTGTGGCGGGATAGCGAGACCAGATTGAGGCTTTGAAAGGGCAGCCTTCATTGTGACAGGCACGATCTTTAGCAAAAGAGGAAATGCAAAACATTCGCAGATGAGAGCTCAGAGCCAGGTGTGACACTTGAGGGGAGGGAGAAGTTCAAAATATAAATATTTTATGTGGTCGTTGATAAGCTATGGCATGCCTTGAACATCACTTGGACGCTTACAAGCGTCTGATCAGTCTCTTTGGAGTTCTGTTTATGTCAGATCAGGTGTCTAACAATGATGTCATAGTGGAAAACATAAATGCACTCTCCACTGCATATCCATCAGACCTGGATATGAACTTTGCCAACGAACTCATCCAATTAAAGTATTTCATGTTTGACTCTGAGGGTGAGAAGTGCCCAACTAAATTGCTTGAGACGTAGCAGGCACTTTTTTTGCAGTCAGAGTTCCACAATGTTTTCGTGGCACTTAGGATTTTTCTAACTTTGCCAGTAACAAACTGCCAGGGTGAGCGGACATTTTCCCTTTTAGGCAGAATAAAAAATGAGCTGTGGAGTAGCATAAGCCAAACACGTATCAGCTCATTGTCACTTATGTTAATAGAGTCAGACCTTGTCAGACAGCTAGATTTTGACGATCTAGTAGATGATTTTTCGAGGAAGTAGGCATGAAAGACACCAATATAGGAAAGCGGGGGGGGGGGGGGGCTCCAAAAACATGTGCCCAGAGGCCTCACGGGACCATGATCCGGCCCTGAGTCAACCCTGTCTGTGCACAGTAGTTCTGATGTTGTTCACTAATAAAATAATGACGATCAAAACGGCAGTTTTTAACTTGAACGCAACGCATTCTCCAAGTCTGCCATCTGAGTTTGATCAACCTGGAACCAATGCAAAACTCGAGACCCTGAAAGCAACTCCGGTGACAGAGATGTCGGTGTTCATCATCCGGCGGTCGAATAAGACGTCACCACTTGACCACATCCACGCATCAATTCTCAAATCATGCTCGGACGTCCTTGCACCACTGATCGTCCAACTGACAAATTTTTTGTTCAGTGAGGGCTGTTTTTTTGCCAGATGGGTTCAAACCGGCACAGATAACACCACACCTGAAAAAAGATGACTTGATCCGTAGTGTCGCCATAAACTATTTGGCAATCTCAAAACATAGAGTGCCTTTGTCTGACCCGATTACTTCATCATGCCGCTACGACGGGCACATTCAACCCGTTGTAGTTGGCATACAGGACGTTCCACACCACTGAGACGGCTCTAAAGATCCCTGATTACCTCTATCATGGATCACCCGTGTACCACAGCTTTGGTTAGCCTCGATTTCCTAGCCGCCTTCGACACAATCGACCATGAGATACTCATGAGCCTTGGTACCATTCTCAAGCAGAATATGCCCTTTGATAACCACATGCAAAATATAGTCAGTACTCGACTTATGAACATAATTCTTTCATAAGATCTGTTCATAAGAAGAACAGTTTTAAGTCGGATCACATTTATAATAATAATGCAATTTATAACGCGCACAAATTTTGCGGACGTAACGGCCGCAACTCAAAGGCGCGGAGCCAAGCTCAGAGTCACTCGAAAGCACGGTTATAGAGGGGAGTTTTTAAATCTCTCTTGAAGGAGGCGATTGAGGTGATGCTGCGAATGTGCAGAGGGATAGCGTTCCAGACTGTTGGGGCTGCCACCGAGAAGCGGCGCATAGACATGACCACCCTGGATCTTGGTATCAAGAGGAGGTCGTGAGTCGCGCTGCGCAGGCATCTTCCGTGTGCTTAGCTGCAAGTTGTCAATAATGAAGAAAGGTACAGCGGTCAGGCAGATGTGAAGGCATTGTGGCAGAGGCAGGCAATCTTGTATATGACCCTATTGGCGGTGGGTAGCCAGTTGAGGGCATGGGGACAGGCAAGTGAGTCGAGACGGGGATGAGTGTGGCCAATGACGACGCGTGCCAGGTTGTTTTGTAGTCTTTTAAGTTTTTTTAGGTTGCCAGTGGAGGTCCTGACTAGGACGGAGTTGCAATAGTCAAGGCGAGACCCAACTATGCAACATGCCAATGTGTTGGCAATTTCAGTGGAGATGAGAGGACGTAGGTGTCTGAGAGCCTTCAGGTGAAAGTTACATGAACTGATGATATGGTTGGTTTGACGGTCGAAGAATCAAGTTGAATCTAGGATGACACCGAGGTAGCTGAAGTGATCTGTGAACCTGATACTGTGACCGAAGATGTGTATGTGTGTTGGGAGTGCTGATGATTTGAGACGCTGCTTGGTACCTAACATGATGGCCACTGACTTTTTAGGATTAAGGGCGAGGTTGTGTGCAGTGAACCACTGTTGCAAGGCGGTGGTACATTCCGAGAGCCTCTCAAATCAAGATGCATTGCTAGAATCGATGGCGGTGAATAGAATAGTGTCATCCACGTATGAGTGGTACTTAACACCGAAGCTTGCGATCAGCCGGCCGATCGGAGAAGTGTAGGCTGTGATGCGATACTTTCAAGGCGCCTCCTGGTTCGCTTAGCAATGATGGCGTCTCTTGAGAGCCAGTGAGTGTCGTGGGAAGACTGCCTTCATAAAATACTGCTGACTTCAGAATCTTTATATTTACAGGAGGAATCCGATGAGCTACAAAGCTCTTTTTATAAATGTCCAGTAGGGGTAGGTCAGCATCTTACAATAACAAACAATATAATGCAAAGCACGATACAAGTGCAAAGGAAACGTTAACAAATATATACAAATAAATCAACACTATATTTATCTTACCAGGCAAAGTCCACTGAGCTATTAGCTTATTTTTACGAAGCGACCGGACCACAAATGATAGCTCAACGAAGTGGCTTATTAAGTTGAAAATTATATTAGTGTAATAAAAGGACTCGAACACTTCTTTCTGTCTTCGTGTCTTTATTCGGGTTCTCGTCTTTACCCACACGGCACTCTGTTATAACTCCTGTATTTGTAGCCCCCGGCTATTCACTGTTATTGTAGCTTCTTCTTCCCTCCGACTCTCTGCTTCATCTACTCCCCTCTTCCCTGCAGACTCGCTGCCACCCTTGCAGACTCCCGCTGCCCACTCTTATGTGCAGACCCTCCGGCTGCTACTGTATGCAGACCCGCTGCCCACTCTTGGTCTCTGCAGCCCCGCTGCTGACTGCAGCCCTTCCTGCTGCCTCGGGTCGGTCACCGCTGGCCTACGGTGCCGATCCTCGTTGCTCCCCGTGTTCGTGGCGATCTCGCCACACCCCGCTTCGCCCTACGTGGCCTTCCTCCGTTCCTGGTTCCCCGTCACTCCCCTTCCTCTTCCGGTTCCCCTCCTTCTATACTCAACCCCTCTCCCCCCACGTGACCTAACTCCTCCCCCCCTGACGGCACCTCCGAAGGGCCGTTTACAACCGCATTACATCACCCTCCCCCCTAAAGAAAATCCAGCCGACCTCGGCTGAATTGCAACCTGAAAAGCAATGCGGGTGTAAAGGGCCAACACGCAAAAAGACACGAAGCATTGAAGAACATTATAACAATAACACAACACAACACAATCTAACGAAACGTGAGGGATTTCGAGCGAGTACGGGTAGCCGGGCCGTCCCGGACGGTCGGCGGCCCACCCGCCGAGCGGGAACGTGGAAGGGTTTTAGGGGCGACGGGCGCAAGTTCTTCCGTCGCCATTGGAGGCCCGCCACTGTCCCGCTCGCGTCCAGAAACATCCCGTACTCGCGTCCGCGGAGGGATAGGAAGAGCTGCAGGTCCCGTGGGTTCTGCGGCTCCGGTCGGCGTCCCACAAGCGGAAGGTCCTCCTCCCTGCGCTGTCACGGCCGGCTTGTCTGTGAAGGGTACGACAGGCGCTCTCGCAAGGTCAGCAGACACAGGCAAGGGCGAGTCGGCAGCAACAGACCCCGGCAAGGCAACTTCGGGAGATGACGCATCCGGCCGTGGGGCAATGTATGGCTTCAACCGGGACGTGTGCACGAACCAACGCCGTGCACCAACCTGAACACGCGCCGACTGTGGGTTGGGAACCTCAATGAGGCGGACCGGACCCTGCCAAGGTCGATGTAATTTAGGAGATGTACCTGGCCGCACCTGTGGGCAATGAAGCCAGGCCAGGTCCCCCTTTTTCCAGGGACACTCCCCCTTTGAACGTCGGGCACACCGCTCATTCCTGGCCTGAGCCTTGGCAGTAGCCATACGGGCATTTTCCCTCGCCTCAGCGACACGCCGAACGTTGTCCTTAATATACTCAGGAAGAGGCTTAACAGGCCCCCTCGCACCGGTTCCCAACTGGTCATGAATCGGCGGCACGTTCTCACGGCCGTACATAAGGAAAAACGGCGAGTATCCAGTAGCCGCGTGCGGCGTCATGCGATACGCCGAAAGCACCCCAGGGATATGCAAATCCCAATCAGATTGGTTTTCCCCGACTGTATGGCACAGCATGGCGGACAGAGTCCGATTCAACCGTTCCACCATACCATCCGTTTGCGGGTGGTAGGGGGACGTCCGTATCTTTTTAGTTCCAAGAGCCGCACACACCTCCCCCAACAATTTAGACGAAAAGTTACGTCCCTGATCCGTAAGGAGCCTCTCCGGAGCCCCTTTGTCCATTACATACCCAAATAGAAAGGCGTCCGTGATAGACGCCGCTGACTGGTCAGGCAAGGGCCAGGCCATCGGCCAGCGAGAGAGGTACTCCACCCCCACCAGTAAATACTTATTCCCTTTAGCTGATGGCGGAAAGGGTCCCAAAATATCTAACGCCACCAACTCATTAACCCGAGATACTTTAATCGATTGTATCGGCGGAACATATGGATGTTTAGGCGGCTTACGGCGGGCACAATCGGGACACGCGCGAACGTGACCGACGACATCCGTCGTCATGCCGTGCCAATAATAGTCTCGTTGCAGCGTCAATAGGGTTTTCTGCACCCCCAGGTGTAAAAGTGTGTCACAGTGCAAAGATCTAATCAACTCATAGCGCAATGACGCAGGCACAACGAGACGCCAGTGTTCCTGTATCCCTTCCCTCCACATCAGTAACCCATCTCGGAGAGCAGTTTCCGAATTACCACCCGCACCGACTTCCTTACCCGCCTTCTCCGTTCGTTTCCGTAACGACACCAAAGAATCGTCCAACATTTGCTCCCGAATCCACACAGACCTTGGAAGACGCAAAATCCCGTCAGCCGGTCCCCCTTCAACCGGTCCCGGTGTAAGCGGAGGTTCGAGAACATCCACTGCCCGCGCGACAGGCTGAGGGGGGGGCTGAGCCGGTCCACACCTATGCGTCCCCGACGCACACGCACAAGGGGATTGTTGCGGCAACCTGGACAGTGCGTCCGCGTTAGCGTGACGCACACCCTTCCGATAGTGAATTTGGAAGGAGAATTCTTGCAACGTGTCCAGCCATCTCGCCAATTGTCCGGATGGCTGGTCCATCTTAAGAGCGTACTGCAAGGCCGCATGGTCCGTTCGGACAATAAACGACCGACCGTACAGATACGGTCGAAATTGGCGGAGAAAATACACAATAGCCAAAAGTTCCCTGCGAGTGACGCAGTAACGAGTTTCCGCGGGAGACAAAACCCGACTCCCGTACGCCACCACACGCTCAACACCACCTTTTGACTGGGACAACACCGCCCCAATCCCGGTGTCACTCGCATCAGTATCCAGAATGAAGGGATGTTCAAAATCCGGATAATCCAACGTCGGCGCAGTAGCCAGTAGATCGCGCAGGCTCCGAAACGCCGCCTCCTCCGGCGGTCCCCACACAAATTTGTGCCCCTTCCCAGTAAGGAGATGCAAAGGCCTGGCGATAGTAGCGAAATTCGGAACAAACCTCCGGTAATATGAGGCGAATCCCAAAAACCGACGCACATCACCCACCGTGGCGGGGGTTGCCCAATCCCGGACACACGCAGTTTTCTCTGGATCCGTGGCCACCCCGTCCGCACTAACAATATGTCCCAAGTATCGAACGGAGCGTTGCAGTAGATGACATTTCTTAGGCTTGAATTTCAAATTAGCAGAACGCATTCTGGCAAAAACGGCCTCCAACCGCAATAAATGCTCATCAAATGTGCGGCTGAAGACAATAATATCATCTAAATAAATGAGACATGTCTCCCACTGCAACCCCGTCAATACCAACTCCATCAATCTCTGAAAGGTGGCAGGGGCTGCATTCAACCCCATCGGCAGACAGTTAAATTGGAACAACCCCTGCGGCGTACGGAACGCTGTCTTTTCCCGCGAGGGCTCGTCAAGGGGAAGCTGCCAGAAGCCCGAAGAGAGATCTAGCGTTGAAAAAAACTTAGCCCCTGACAAGGCGTCGAGAGAATCGTCCATACGCGGCAGGGGATACGCATCTGCCACCGACACTTTATTTAACTTCCGAAAATCCACACAAAATCGTAATTTACCATCTTTCTTTTTAACCAACACGACAGGCGCGCCCCACGGGCTATTAGACGGAGATATAATATCCGCTTTCAACATGTCTTCCACTGCCCCTCGAATGTGCTCACGCTCAGCCGGACTCATCCGACGCGAGTTCAAGCGGATAGGGGCCGCGTCCCCCGTTTCGATGTGATGAGAGAGCAGCGAGGTGCGTCCCAAGTCCAAATCGTCCGAGCTAAACACATCGGAATAGCTCGCTAATAATTTATGAATCGCACAACGCTGCTCAGCGGAAAGGGCCGAATTTTCCGCACATAGTTCGGCGATCCAACGATCGTCCACCCCTCCGTCGTGTGAAACACCACCCACCAGCCCCCCGTCCGGAATGTCACTCTGAGCCGTAAACGCCGTAGTGGCGTGTGCCACAACGGTACCAGCCGGCACACACACGCTTTCAGTACTCGCATTTAACACCTGCAAAAACGGGCGCTGATCCGGACGGACAATGGTTTGCGCCCCCACCAGTGCCAATCCGCCCGTAACAGCGGCGGACGGCGACAGCAAAATTCCACAAGCACCCTGCCGACCCGGAACCGGCTTCCGGTATCGTAGGGGAATGAGCATCTGCGAGCCAGGTGGAATATCAACTGAAACTTCCGATAACGCCTGCACCTGGGCAACCGGAGCCGGTCGCCCCCAGGTGGACTGTAAAAACGCTAATTTGCGGCCCCCTGGTAGTTCAATGCAATTTTCATTGATTCTAATTAGAATGGGCATCTTAGCCAAAAAATCCGTGCCCAACAAGCAAGGAACCGCCAGGGACCTCGAAATTAACACAACGCCCGAGGCTGAGACCCCCCCGATAGAAATATTAGCGTCCACCTGTCCCACGATGCCCATACTACCCCCGTTCGCAGCGATGCAGGAAGCGTAAGCCGGCCTCACGGCCCCCGGTGGGATGTTCAAAAGATGGAATATGACATCCGAAATAATGGTCGCGGACGCCCCGGAATCCACCAAAATACGCACGTCCACCCCTTGGATCGACCCCGGTACAGTGGACGAACCTGTAGCGGCCGCGACAACCCGCCGAGCCAACTTACGCCACTGCGTTATCGAGCGACAAGGCGCAGATACTGGCCTCCCATATTTTAGAACATCCGCGTCGCACAACAACGGCGATGAGTGAGGTGTCAGGCCTTGCCGGGTGTCTGGTGCGCACCGACTTGCCTGTGCCGGAGGGTCTTTCTTTGGGGCGTCCGCTGTCGAGGCCTCCTGCTGGGGCGGCCCCGGAACCCGGGCCCAGCAGTCCCTGGCATAGTGGCCCCGACGGCCGCAGCGGAAACAGTCGACGTCGGGTCGGCGCGCAGCAGGCACCCCGTCCCGACGTGGCCGCGCCGGCGGCGGAGCCCGCGGCCCCGGCCCGCTTCGAGCCGGCCACGGAGTGGAGGCGGCCGACAGCTCCTTTGGGCCGGTCGCATCCGGCACGTACACGGCCTTTGTAGGGTCCCACCCTACGGCCCCCCCATCGACGACAGGACCCCCCGTCCACGCCGTGACTTGTTTCCAGCGGCGGAGATTGAACTGGGCGTCCAAACACTTGGCCGCGGTCCGGGACGTGAGTTTCTCGTGACCGCACGCCGGCATAGGAATGCCCAGATCCCGGGATAACTCCAACATCTTCCCCAAGATGAGAGGTTCCAGCAGGTCAGGCTCCGTCTCCGGGTAAGCGGCCATAGCGAGTTCCAGCACGGCGCCCCTGTACGCTACAGGCGACTCCTCCGGTGCGCGTTGCCGCTGCACGAAGCGGCGATGGGCGTCATCCGGTGGCTCGTACGCATCCGCCATTTCGTCGAACACTCCACGCAATGTTTTCTTCTTCGCAGCTTTTATAGAGCGAAAAAAACGAACAGACTCATCGTCAAGGAGAGTCGGAAGCACCTCCAGCGCCTCGGCGTCCGTCCACCTTGCCGTTCGTACCGCCGCCAAAAATCGACAAGCGAACGCACTCCAATCGCCCCCGATGGAGAACTCCTTAACAGTTGTAAGGTGACGACTGCGGCTCCTTGGCCTGCTTCCGTCCGTCACCGACTCTTCCGGCGGCAAGTTCAACAAGGCGTCGCAACGCGGTGTCGCCAAGATGGCGGACGATCCTCGTGGCGGCCCCAAAATGGCGGCTTCCCGCCTTCCGTGGTGCGCCACGCCCAAGATGGCGTCTTCACGCCGCGTGGACGATGGCGGCGCCATCGAAGACACTCCGGGCTCCTGCCGATCACCACCATCCCCCTCCAACGCCGCCCTTGGCGTGACAAGGTCACACAATTCGGTGATGACGGTTTTAAGAGTCGCCAGCTGCTCCGCCATTCGGGTCCATCTCACATCTTCGTCCTTCAGCGCAGACGGGGCGGACGCAGCGGCAACTTCCTCGACACCCGGGCCCTCACGGATCTCCCCCTCCGCCGAAGTGAAGCCGACCTCAGGAGGAAGCTCGTCGTCGTCCGATGATGAAGCCGACGCCGGAGATGGGATATTCTTTTTCCTCAGTTGTTTCGCCATGCCGTTTCACTTCTGACTCCAGTGTAATAAAAGGACTCGAACACTTCTTTCTGTCTTCGTGTCTTTATTCGGGTTCTCGTCTTTACCCACACGGCACTCTGTTATAACTCCTGTATTTGTAGCCCCCGGCTATTCACTGTTATTGTAGCTTCTTCTTCCCTCCGACTCTCTGCTTCATCTACTCCCCTCTTCCCTGCAGACTCGCTGCCACCCTTGCAGACTCCCGCTGCCCACTCTTATGTGCAGACCCTCCGGCTGCTACTGTATGCAGACCCGCTGCCCACTCTTGGTCTCTGCAGCCCCGCTGCTGACTGCAGCCCTTCCTGCTGCCTCGGGTCGGTCACCGCTGGCCTACGGTGCCGATCCTCGTTGCTCCCCGTGTTCGTGGCGATCTCGCCACACCCCGCTTCGCCCTACGTGGCCTTCCTCCGTTCCTGGTTCCCCGTCACTCCCCTTCCTCTTCCGGTTCCCCTCCTTCTATACTCAACCCCTCTCCCCCCACGTGACCTAACTCCTCCCCCCCTGACGGCACCTCCGAAGGGCCGTTTACAACCGCATTACATTAGCAAAAAAAATCTAAATAAGACGCATGTTTTTAAATGTGGACAGAAAAACTGGAGGACCCAGACAAAAAATCCGTGCGACTACAGAGAAGACCTGCAAACTATAAACATACAGGCATCAGAGTCGAGATCAAACCCCCGACCTCCTGCATTCCAGCCAAGGGAGATAACATCACACCACCGTGGCGCCCCTTAAATAAATAATAAATGATGTACCGAAGTTGAGATTGGTACATCAATTCCCAAGCTTGGAAAAAGCAGTAAAACAAAAAAAAAGTCCTATAACACACCAATACAACACAGTCCCTCATGCCAATTGTACATTAAAATGTAACTATCAATACATTGTTAAAAAACACATTTACAAATAGCATTGGGAAGTGTGGCTGTATTCATCACTAATCTATGCTTTTAGAATATGTTTGGAAGGAAGATTCATGATTTTGATTTAAAGCTTTCGTGACTGCAGGGATTCATATTATTGATTCTTTCGGTAAAGTCACGTATATTTATATTATTTTATTATTTCCCTTCTACGTGACTTTACTGAAAGAACCAAGAATACGATTCATGATATTCTTAGGTTTTTTCGGTAAAGTCACGTAGGTAAAACATCAAAATTAATAAAAATAAAATAAAATAGAGATCACGACGTTTCGGAGGCAACACAAGTCTCCGTCATCAGGTGGAGACTTGTGTTGCCTCCGAAACGTCGTGATCTTTATTTTATTTTATTTTTATTAATTTTGATGTTTTACCTACGTGACTTTACCGAAAAAACCTAAGAATATGAATCCTTGCAGTCACGAAAGCTTCAAATCTAGAACGATTCATGATGTTCAGAGAGGAAACAAGGTTATCCCAAAACATTGGTACTCCAATGGCAAAGACTTTGTCACCTGTTCCAATTTTTCTGGGATCGTTAAATGGAAATTGGATGGATGTCTTTCATGTATTTAATAATGGAATTAATGAATTAGCTAAGAATAGTGCACACTGAAATTAGCCTAAAGAGCTGCAAAAGTTCAGGCCAGAATTATTTTTTTTGTTGACCAGTGTAATTTTATGAATTTACAGGGCCCAATGTAGATTTCTTCTTGCATCGAGTTATGAGAGATTAGATTTTAAGTACAGGTCAAAATAGTGGGGTGTTGTGTATATTGTGCTGTGAAAATTAACAAAACAAATTTAAATGCAAAATGTGTGAATTCACTAAATTATGCAAATGTATGAAATTATACAAATTATGGAAAAATAATAAAATAAATAAACGTGCATGAATTTCATGTTAAGTTATGTTAATTGTGTAAGTTGAATCTGATCAATCGTATGTGTGATTAAATGTGTATACATATTACGTTAAAATGTATGTATGTGATCTGTGCTTGTGTGTATAGGAGTATTGTAATAGGTTTTAATCCTTTCAACTCGTACAAAAACTGACACCTTTATACAAGGTATCATGTTCTTTTTGTTTGCATTTTGACTGCTTGTGTTGTGGTTATTGCAAACATGATGCCTTGTATAAAGGTGTCGGTCTTTGTACCAGTTGAAAGGGTAAAAACCTATTACTATATTTTGCCACTGGTAAAGGAGATGTCTCATAGTATAGGAGTATTATTAACGTATGTGTGTGTTAGTCCGTATTATGATCAATAGGTGTGCGTGTCGTTACGTGTATTATTATTGGCTTGGCTTCGTTGTCTAGGGGCGTATCGTTTGTGTGTGACGGTGTGTAATTCAAGTGTGTGTATGTGTGATGCTCGGCTTCATTGTCTAGGGGTGTATCACCAATCGTGATAAAACAATTATTATCGCTTTAACTTTTACTGATTATGATTCTCGCTTAAACATTTACTGAATATGATTTAGTGTAATTACGTCCAGTCTCTGGATTCAGATATTGCCGCAGGATACAGTTCTTATATTTTGGATAATTACGCATGAACTTAGGAAGGAACCACTCAGAATCTTCTGTGTCAATCAACTTTAATAATTAAAACACTCTAATATGCGAACACACTTATGATTGGAATTGCCACAACAGTACTCCTCGATCCGTCCAATTAAACCTCAATGGTTACATTGTTAAACTGAGCAATAGAACAATAGACTAACTCCTCATAGTAGCGCAACAATACAAGACAACATTCATAAAGAACCGTGCTAAAGAAACATGTACCCAATGGCAAAAGTGTGCATCAATGAATTCATTGGTAAGATTACGTGATCAACAGAAGACGACGACTAAACTACTTCTTAACGACTGCATTCATGGAACTTAAGGGAGGAAACAATTCTTCTCCACAACCATCTTATATTTATCCGATTTAAAGCTTTTGTGACTGCAGGGATTCATCTTCTTGGTTCTTTTGGTAAAGTCACGTAGAAGGGAAGTAATAAAAGAATAAAAATAAAACATTAAATAATTCTCACGACGTTTCGGCTACAACGCTGTTTCCCCGACAAACCTGGTCTTCACTTGAGGACGGCTGCTTGCGTTGTGGCCGAAACGTCGTGAGAAATATTTTATTATGTTTAATTATTATTATTTTATTACTTCCCTTCTACGTGACTTTACCGAAAGAACCAAGAAGATTTACCATTTCTTCTTTATTGGTCAGCTGGCGGTACTGGTACTCGTAATCGCGAGCCAATTCGTCATAGAATTTATCCCAGAGAGCCTTCGTATCTGCTGGCATGGAATACAGCAGAATCGTAGCGAAGAGTTGACGAAGCTGGTACAGCATCTGAAAGAGCGAGGCTTCTTCCAGACACGCAACCCATTCGCGATCGCTCTCAAGGTAGCCTGCTCGCATGGCTGCTTCCAGCGGATTGTTTTGTTTTATTTTATTCGTAACGCACCATCCATATGCGCTCCACCATCCACCATGCCCTTGCATCGCAAAGACACAGCTCGGGTGTGCGTCAGCGTGTGCGCCATCCACAGTGACATTGGTCAGCAATTGCACTGTTCCGATCGCACACAGGTTGGCCCCTGCATCCTCCATCTGTATGTACACACACAGACAGATCCGCTATGGGGCCACCTATTTTTTTATTATATTAAAATGTATTTTGTTGGTGTTTTTACGTTTACGAATTCCCATTGTGGGTGTTTTACGCATGCATCAGATTTTTGGGTTCCTCACATATGGTATCAGAGGTGTGGGTCACTCCATTTCTCAATCGAACAATAACGGGGATCGTTTAAGTTATGACAGCTTGCAGATAGAAACATTGCATGATCGTATACTAATAATGACAGAATTTGTACCCCAGTGGAGGGCATCCCCCACCCGGCGCTTCTTACCGGTACTGTGAGACTTACAAATCCAGACCTCTCCTCCTCCTGAACCATTCACAATACCCTGTGGTAGTACCATAATCATCTCAAAAAAGCGATCACTTTCCAATGCCCATTTTGATCCCGGGAGTTACCCGGGTGGTGTCACACTGTACTCATTGTTTTAGCATGTCGCAAATTCCGATATGGCTTGTGCAACGGCCAGAGAGTGAGAGCGGCGGGGGCCGGGCTGCAACCTTTTTAGACAGTTTATTACATTTCAATGTGCATGGGATTGGCACTCCAAAACATCATAAATGTACAGTAACGCCAACTGCATCCGTGGCAAACATGATACGCGGACACATGCTGCATATTATAAAACACATGCCCTTACCAGCAGCAGCATGCCGTCCATGGAGACGTGATGAACGTCAATACATAATAATGGTAATAAGCCGGATAAACCGAAAAGTACCCATTGTACCCATCAAACAGTCAGCTGGGTTGCCCCATGGGGGTATTGACCCATGGGCGAAAATGTAGGGTGCGCTACGCAACTGGCCGTGGTCCTGGCAGGTGAAGCTGGCAGCTCAGTCCGCTAAGACTTACTGTATCGCGACCCCTGCCTACTCGTAAGGTAAAGTTGTTTGGGGACTCCACTAATTGCAGCACGCAGCACCCATTTTTTACATAAATAAACGTAATATTAGCGTAACTACCATTCGCACACTTGCATACACATCACACTCACACAGCGCAGGGTCTGCGCCCATAGTGCACTTGCAGCACTGCGACGCAGACCTTGCCAAACCTATGCTATCGTTCTCTTCCGGGCGTGTTAATTATTTTTTTTTATCGAATCAAAGTGAGCTGTGGCTTTTTGCCGGCTGTTTTATTTTCATCGAATCAGAGCGTGCTGTTTGGGCGGGTCCGTAAATAAATTAACGTCCAGATACGCACGCAGACGACCAAACCAGCGTAGTTGTTTAAGATATGTGAGGAATCCAAAAATCTGATGCATGCGTAAAACACCCACAATGGGAATATGTAAACGTAAAAACACCAACAAAATATTTTTTTATAAGAAAAAAATAGGTGGCCCCATAACGGATTTGTCTTTGTGTGTACATACAGACGGAGGATGCAGGGGATAACCTGTGTGCGATCGGAACGGTGCAATTTCTGACCAATGTCACTGTGGATGGCGCACACGCTGACGCACACCGGAGCTGTGTCTTTGCCATGCAAGGGCATGGTGGATGGTGGAGCGCTTATGGATGGTGCGTTACGAATAAAATTAAACAAAACAAACCGCTGGAAGCAGCCATGCGAGCAGGCTACCTTGAGAGTGATCGTGAATGGGTTGCGTGTCTGGAAGAAGCCTCGCTCTTTCAGATGCCGTACCAGCTTCGTCAACTCTTCGCTACCATTCTGCTGTATTCCATGGCAGCAGATACCAAGGCTCTCTGGGATAAATTCTACGACGAATTGGCTCGCGATTACGAGTACCAGTACCGCCAGCTGACCAACAAAGAAGAAATGGTAAATCTTCTTGGTTCTTTCGGTAAAGCCACGTAGAAGGGAAATAATAAAATAATAACAATAAAACATGATCAATTAATTCTCACGACGTTTCGGCCACAACGCAAGCAGCCGTCCTCAGGTGAAAACCAGGACTGTCGAGGCGACAGCGTCTGAATGAAACAGCACACGTGCTTGGAGCATATATATAAGCTGGGTTGGAAGGGGGGGAAAGTGCGCCTTGACAAAAGAATTTGCATATCAAGAGGAATTTAGCATACTTATGGGAAATGCAGGTATGTGATTACTACTACTTATGCCCGTGCATTATGCAGGATTAGCAGCATCAAAGGGAGGGGATATGGGATATGCAGGTATGTGATTAGTACTACTTATGCCCGTGCATTATGCAGGATTAGCAGCATCAAAGGGAGGGGATATGGGAAATGCAGGTATGTGATTAGTACTACTTATACCCGTGCATTATGCTGGATTAGCAGCATCAAAGAAAATAAAAGAAATGGTAAAGTTCAAGACCCTTCACAGCCTCCACGAGTTCCTCACGGCAGGTGGGATGGCTCTGTCGGACTTTGACGACCTCCCGCAGCTTTCCGAGTACCCACACTTGGTCTTGGACTCACTTCTTGAGAACAGCCATATCCGCCGCGAATTGGACACGAAAGACTTCCCATTTCGACTTCGGTGCAAACAGTTCCCCATTGTCCCAGCCTTCGCGATGACCATCAACAAGGCGCAAGGGCAAACTGTTTACAACCTGCGATTATATCTACCAACGCCATGCTTCTCGCATGGCCAACTGTACGTGACACTATCGCGAGTCACGGCAAGATCCAACATCAAGGTGCTTATTGAGGGACCTCACGACGAGGAGGAAGACGGAGTGTACACGAAGAATATCGTGGATCGGCAGATATTTGAATAAGTTGCATTCTATATTTAAATAAGTTGCATTCTTTAATATTGTCGATTGAGCGTCTCATAAAAATGCATATAACCTCACAAAAATAACCATAAAACAATCACCAAAACATGTCTATTGTGTCCAGCCACTTTCAACTCCCCACCAACCAAGTATATACACACCGCCCGCGAAGCGGGCGGCGACTGCTAGTCTTAAACAACTACGCTGGTTTGGTCGTCTGCGTGCGTATCTGGACGTTAATTTATTTACGGACCCGCCCAAACAGCTCGCTCTGATTCGATGAAAATAGAACAGCTGGCAAAAAGGCACAGCTCACTTTGATTCGATAAAAATAAATAATTAACACGCCCGGAAGAGAGCGATAGCATAGGTTTGGCAAGGTCTGCGCCGCAGTGCTGCAGTGCACTGTGGGCGCAGACCCTGCGCTGTGTGAGTGTGGTGTGTATGCATGTGTGCGAATGGTAGTTACGCTAATATTACGTATATTTATGTAAAAAATGGGTGCTGCGTGCTGCGATTAGTGGAGTCCCCAAACAACTTTACCTTACGAGTAGGCAGGGGTCGCTATACAGTAAGTCTTAGCCGACTGAGCTGGCAGCTTCACCTGACGGGATCACGGCCAGTTGCGTAGCGCCCCCTACAGTTTCGCCCATGGGTCAATACCCCCATGGGGCAACCCAGCTGACTGTTTGATGGGTACAATGGGTACTTTTCGGTTTATCCGGCTTATTACCATTATTATGTATTGACGTTGATCACGTCTCCATGGACGGCTTGCTGTCTACTTCGGTTGTGTAATTCAGATGTTGTGCATGCTGCTGCTGGTAAGGGCATGTGTTGCATAATATGCAGCATGTGTCCGCGTATCATGTTTGCCACGGATGCAGTTGGCGTTACTGTACATTTATCATGTTTTGGAGTGCCAATCCCATGCACTTTGAAATGTAATAAACTGTCAAAAAAGGTTGCAGCCCGGCCCCGGCCGCTGTCACTCTCTGGCCGTTGCACAAGCCATATCGGAATTTGCGACATGCTAAAACAATGAGTACAGTGTGGGTAGCTCCCGGGATCAAAATGGGCATTGGAAAGTGATCGCTTTATTGAGATGATTATGGTACTACCACAGGGTATTGTGAACAGTTCAGGAGGAGGAGAGGTCTGGATTTGTAAGTCTCACAGTACCGGTAAGAAGCGCCAGGTGGGGGATGCCCTCCACTGGGGTTCAAATTCTGTCATTATTAGTATACGATCATGCAATGTTTCTATCTGCAAGCTGTCATAACTCAAACGATCCCCGTTATTGTTCGATTGAGAAATGGAGTGACCCACACCTCTGATATCACTAGCAGTCGCCGCCCGCTTCGCGGGCGGTGTGTATATGCTTGGTTGGTGGGAAGTTGAAAGTGGCTGGACACAATATACATGTTTTGGTGATTGTTTTATGTTTATTTTTGTGAGGTTATATGCATTTTTATGAGACGCTCAATCGACAATATTAAAGAATGCAACTTATTCAAACATAGAATGCAATTTATTGAAATATCTGGCAATACACGATATTCTTCGTGTACACTCCGTCTTCCTCCTCGTCGTCAGGTCCTTCAATAAGCGCCTTGATGTTGGATCTTGCCGTGACTCGCGATAGTGCCACGTACAGTTGGCCGTGCGAGAAGCATGGCGTTGGTAGATATAATCCCAGGTTGTGAACAGTTTGCCCTTGCGCCTTGTTGATGGTCATCGCGAAGGCAGGGACAATGGGGAACTGCTTGCGCCGAAGTCGAAATGGGAAGTCCTTCGTGTCGTCGTCGCTGATGAAGATGATCCGAGGGTTCAACACCTCCTCACCGTTATGGGTTCCAGTCATGATAGTCGCGCGAATGACGGGTGGCTTCATTTCCACGATGCGAAGCCGTGTTCCGTTGCACAGGCCAGCGTCCGGGTTCATGTTGCGCATCATCATCACTGGGATGCCTTTCTTGAGGACCAACTTGTGTGGCGGAACCCCGTTGATGTTCACCGAGTTGAGGACCCCTGTCTCAAAGAATGCTGACCCTGCTCTCTCGTCGTTCTCAACCGAATCTGTAGACAGGTACACTTGTGGTGCTACTCTGAGGCGATCCGCGACAGCCTCATTCACTCGCTGCACAGCGGCGTTGGTCAGCGTCAGAATAGTGCGGCGAGCGAAGCAGTCGTTCGTTGCCCCCGTAGGGTAATTTAATTCATCTGCACTGTACATGGCATCGACAATCCTCTTCAACCCGAGTGGAAAGGGATGATGATTGCCGTCCTCATCTCCGTAGATGTCTGGGTCGTATTCAAGATAGTCGATCACCATGGCACGCGGAATCTTCATGCAATCCGGACCGAGGTCTGGATCAACTTCATGCCTACCCTCTCAGACTTCCAAAAGAAAAGTTCTGCGGCTGATTCTTGGTTCTCTGCGCACTGGACTCTCATGTTCACAGTCAGATGAACTTGCTTGATGTGTGACCGCAGGTCGGACGACTTGAAACACGCATCCACAGTATCAGCTGGTGTTCCTTTCTTCACAACTGGCAGAATCTGTCGAAAGTCACCGGACAGGACAACCACTTTGCCTCCAAACGGTTCATGCAGATTGTCCAAAATATCGCGAAGCGTGCGATCCACCGCTTCAAACGCAAACCGGTGCGTCATTGGGGCTTCATCCCAAACGATAGGACTTGCCTCCTTGATAAATGATTTGAGCTTGGACTGTTTGCGAATGAAGCATGTGGATATGTTCGTCGGTTTCAAAGGGATCTTGAACGTGGAATGCGCGGTACGGCCGCCTGGAAGCAGCATCGAGGCAATGCCGCTGGAAGCAACAGCAATCGCAATCTTGCCTTGAAGACGTATCTTTGCCAGCACATGGTTGATCAGCGTGGACTTCCCCGTGCCGCCCGGAGCATCGACGAGAAACAGCTTTGATCGGGTTGACTGTCTTCGACTGAGCCAACAATTTCGTCATAGATTTCTCTCTGGTTCGTGTTGAGTCTGTCAGAACGTTCTACGATGTCTTGTAGCTCGTTTCTATCATATCCTTCCAATTCGCGGCGGATATGGTTGTTCTCAAGCAGCGAGTCCAAGACCAAGTGTGGGTACTCGGAAAGCTGCGGGAGGTCGTCAAAGTCCGACAGAGCCATCCCACCTGCCGTGAGGAACTCGTGGAGGCTGTGAAGGGTCTTGAACTTTAGCATTTTGTTTATTTTCTTTGATGCTGATAATCCTGCATAATGCACGGGCATAAGTAGTACTAATCACATACCTGCATTTCCCATAAACATGCTAAATTCCTCTTGATATGCACATTTTATTGTCAAAGCGCCTTTTCCCCCCATTCCAACCCAGCTTATATAAATGCACCAAGCAGGTGTGCTGTTTCATTCAGACGCTGTCGCCTCGACAGACCTGGTTTCCACCTGAGGACGGCTGCTTGCGTTGTGGCCTAAACGTCGTGAGAATTATTTTATTATGTTTAATTTTTTTTATTTTATTACTTCCCTTCTACGTGACTTTACCGAAAGAACCAAGAAGATTTACCATTTCTTCTTTATTGGTCAGCTGGCGGTACTGGTACTCGTAATCGCGAGCCAATTCGTCGTAGAATTTATTCCAGAGAGCCTTCGTATTTGCTGGCATGGAATACAGCAAAATCGTAGCGAAGAGTTGACGAAGCTGGTACGGCATCTGAAAGAGCGAGGCATCTTCCAGACACGCAACCCATTCGCGATCGCTCTCAAGGTAGCCTGCTGGCATGGCTGCTTCCAACGGTTTGTTTTGTTTAATTTTATTCGTAACGCACCATCCATATGCGCTCCATCATCCACCATGCCCTTGCATCGCAAAGACACAGCTCCGGTGTCCGTCAGTGTGTGCGCCATCCACAGTGACATTGGTCAGCAATTGCACCGTTCCGATCGCACACAGGTTGGCCCCTGCATCCTCCATCTGTATGTACACACACAGACAGATGCGCTATGGGGCCACCTATTTTTTTCTTATATTAAAATGTATTTTGTTGGTGTGTTTACGTTTACGTATTCCCATTGTGGGTGTTTTACGCATGCATCCGATTTTTTGGTTCCTCACATATGGTATCAGAGGTGTGGGTCACTCCATTTCTCAATCGAACAATAACGGGGATCGTTTCAGTTATGACAGCTTGCAGATAGAAACATTGCATGATCGTATACTAATAATTACAGAATTTGTACCCCAGTGGAGGGCATCCCCCACCCGGCGCTTCTTACCGGTACTGTGAGACTTACAAATCCAGAACTCTCCTCCTCCTGAAGCGTTCACATTACCCTGTGGTAGTACCATTATCATCTCAATAAAGCGATCACTTTCCAATGGCCATTTTGATCCCGGGAGTTACCCGGGTGGTGTCACACTGTACTGATTGTTTTAGCATGTCTTGTGCAACGGGCAGAGAGTGACAGCGGCGGGAGCCGGGCTGCAACCTTTTTTGACAGTTTATTAAATTTCAAAGTGCATGGGATTGGCACTCCCAAACATCATGAATGTACAGTAACGCCAACTGCATCCGTGCCAAACATGATACGCGGACACATGCTGCATATTATGCAACACATGCCCTTACCAGCAGCAGCATGCACAACATCTGAATTACACAACCGAAGTAGACAGCAAGCCGTCCATGGAGACGTGATCAACGGCAATACATAATAATGGTAATAAGCCGGATAAACCGAAAAGTACCAATTGTACCCATCAAACAGTCAGCTGGGTTGCCCCATGGGGGTATTGACCCATGGGCGAAACTGTAGGGTGCGCTAAGCAACTGGCCGTGGTCCGGGCAGGTGAAGGTGCCAGCTCAGTCCGCTAAGACTTACTGTATAGCGACCCCTGCCTACTCGTAAGGTAAAGTTGTTTGGGGACTCCACTAATCGCAGCACGCAGCACCCATTTTTTACATAAATAAACGTAATATTAGCGTAACTACCATTCGCACACTTGCATACACACCACACTCACACAGCGCAGGGTCTGCGCCCACAGTGCACTGCAGCACTGCGGCGCAGACCTTGCCAAACCTATGCTATCGCTCTCTTCCGGGCGTGTTAATTATTTATTTTTATCGAATCAAAGTGAGCTGTGGCTTTTTTCCGGCTGTTTTATTTTCATCGAATCAGAGCGAGCTGTTTGGGCGGGTCCGTAAATAAATTAACGTCCAGATACGCACGCAGACGACCAAACCAGCGTAGTTGTTTAAGAAGACTAGCAGTTGCCGCCCGCTTCGCGGGCGGTGTGTATATGCTTGGTTGGTTGGGAGTTGAAAGTGGCTGGACACAATATACATGTTTTGGTGATTGTTCAATGTTTATTTTTGTGAGGTTATATGTATTTTTATGAGACGCTGAATCGACAATATTTAAGAATGCAAGTGATTGAAATATAGAATGCAACTTATTCAACTATCTGGCGCTTCACGATATTCTTCGTGTACACTCCGTCTTCCTCCTCGTCGTCAGGTCCCTCAATAAGCGCCTTGATGTTGGATCTTGCCGTGACTCGCGATAGTGCCACGTACAGTTGGCCGTGCGAGAAGCATGGAGTTGGTAGATATAATCCCAGGTTGTGAACAGTTTGCCCTTGCGCCTTGTTGATGGTCATCGCGAATGCTGGGACAATGGGGAACTGTTTGCGCCGAAGTCGAAATAGAAAGTCCTTCGTGTCCAATTCGCGGCGGATATGGTTGTTCTCAAGCAGCGAGTCCAAGACCAAGTGTGGGTACTCGGAAAGCTGCAGGAGGTCGTCAAAGTCCGACAGAGCCATCCCACCTGCCGTGAGGAACTCGTGGAGGCTGTGAAGGGTCTTGAACTTTACCATTTCTTTTATTTTCTTTAATGCTGCTAATCCTGCATAATGCACTGGTATAAGTAGTACTAATCACATACCTGCATTTCTCATATCCCCTCCCTTTGATGCTGCTAATCCTGCATAATGCACGGGCATAAGAAGTACTAATCGCATACCTGCATTTCCCATAAATATGCTAAATTGCTCTTGATATGCAAATTATTTTGTCAAGGCGCTCTTCCTCCCCCTTCCAACCCAGCTTATATATATGCTCCAAGCACGTGTGCTGTTTCATTCAGACGCTGTCGCCTCGACAGACTTGGTTTTCACCTGAGGACGGCGGCTTGCGTTGTGGCCGAAACGTCGTGAGAATTATTTTATTATGTTTAATTTTTTTTATTTCATTACTTCCCTTGTACGTGACTTTAGCGAAAGAACCAAGAAGATTTAGCATTTCTTCTTTGTTGGTCAGCTGGCGGTACTGGTACTCGTAATCGCGAGCCAATTCGTCGTAGAATTTATCCCAGAGAGCCTTGGTATCTGCTGGCATGGAATACAGCAGAATGGTAGCGAAGAGTTGACGAAGCTGGTACGGCATCTGAAAGAGCGAGGCTTCTTCCAGACACGCAACCCATTCGCGATCGCTCTCAAGGTAGCCTGCTCGCATGGCTGCTTCCAGCGGTTTGTTTTGTTTAATTTTATTCGTAACGCACCATCCATATGCGCTTCACCATCCACCATGCCCTTGCATGGCAAAGACACAGCTCCGGTGTGCGTCAGCGTGTGCGCCATCCACAGTGACATTGGTCAGAAATTGCACCGTTCCGATCGCACACAGGTTAGCCCCTGCATCCTCCGTCTGTATGTACACACACAGACAAATCCGTTATGGGGCCACCTATTTTTTTCTTATAAAAAAAATTTGTTGGTGTTTTTACGTTTACGTATTCCCATTGTGGGTGTTTTACGCATGCATCAGATTTTTGGGTTCCTCACATATGATATCAGAGGTGTGGGTCACTCCATTTCTCAATCGAACAATAACGGGGATCGTTGCAGTTATGACAGCTTGCAGATAGAAACATTGCATGATCGTATACTAATAATGACAGAATTTGTACCCCAGTGGAGGGCATCCCCCACCCGGCGCTTCTTACTGGTACTGTGAGACTTAGAAATCCAGACCTCTTCTCCTCCTGAACCGTTCACAATACCCTGTGGTAGTACCATAATCATCTCAATAAAGCGATCACTTTCCGATGCCCATTTTGATCCCGGGAGTTACCTGGGTGGTGTCACACTGTACTCATTGTTTTAGCATGTCGCAAATTCGGATATGGCTTGTGCAACGGCCAGAGAGTGACAGCGGCGGGGGCCGGGCTGCAACTTTTTTAGACAGTTTATTACATTTCAAAATGCATGGGATTGGCACTCCAAAACATGATAAATGTACAGTAACGCCAACTACATCCGTGGCAAACATGATACGCAGACACATGCTGCATATTATGCAACACATGCCCTTACGAGCAGCAGCATGCACAACATCTGAATTACACAACGGAAGTAGACAGCAAGCCGTCCATGGAGACGTGATCAACGTCAATACATAATAATGGTAATAAGCCGGATAGTACCCATTGTACCCATCAAACAGTCAGCTGGGTTGCCCCATGGGGGTATTGACCCATGGGCGAAACTGGTGGGGTGCGCTACGCAACTGGCCGTGGTCCCGGCAGGTGAAGCTGCCAGCTCAGTCCGCTAAGACTTACTGTATAGCGACCCCTGCCGACTCGTAAGGTAAAGTTGTTTGGGGACTCCACTAATCGCAGCACGCAGCACCCATTTTTTACATAAATAAACGTAATATTAGCGTAACTACCATTCGCACACTTGCATACACACCACACTCACACAGCGCAGGGTCTGCGCCCACAGTGCACTGCAGCATTGCGGCGCAGACCTTGCCAAACCTATGCTGTCGCTCTCTTCCGGGCGTGTTAATTAATTATTTTTATCGAATCAAAGTGAGCTGTGGCTTTTTGCCGGCTGTATTATTTTCATCGAATCAGAGCGAGCTGTTTGGGCGGGTCCGTAAATAAATTAACGTCCAGATACGCACGCAGCGTAGTTGTTTAAGATATAAAATCGTGCATGTCTGTCTGTCTGTGTGTGTGTGTGTGGATTTCGGACCATACGCACTTTCATTGGACGCCGGTTGCCCCTGCCTACGGCTAGCGACGCCTTCGCCGCTTTCATTGGACCTGGCAACGGCTAGCGACGCCTTCGCCAAGGGCTGCACTTTCATTGGACGGCGGTTGCCCCTGCCAACGGCTAGCCACGCCTTCGCCACTTTCATAGGCTCCGTAAATAATTAAATAATAGCCATTTCACAGTATTGTTCGAGCGCTAGGGGCGGGGGGAAGGAACGCCACCCGTACCCAGCGTTCGCCGGGTGGGAAAATCAGGCGAGGCGGGAGGCTCTGCACGGTGCTAGGCCTCGACACCCACCACGCCACTCTGAGGTAAATTCATACAAATTTCACGTCCTCTACAGAGTGGTGAGGGAGGCAGAGTGGCGAGGGAGGGATAGTGGCGAGGGAGGGACTCAGCCTCAAAACGAGTAACTGGTGTGGCGTATTAACATCGCCACTGGGGAGACAAAGGCGGCCAGGCGTGCTGGATCCAAGTCCCGGGTGAAGCCGGGTCATGTGTATGTGTGTATGTGTTTATGTGTATGTCTGTGTGTCTGTATGCATGTGTGTATGTATGTGTGTCTGCATGTATGTGTGTGTGTATTGTCTATGTTTTTGTGTGTGTATGTGTGTGTATGTGTTTGTATGTGTTTGTGTGTTTACGCTCGCATTACACAAATGTGTTGCAGGTCTAAGGCGTTCCTCGCGCAGCATTGCCGCTTTCTTTTTTCAGTCGTTTACTGCCGTACGCACCCTGACAGTCGTGTGTGTCTGCAGCAAGCGCGTGTATGTGTACCTATGGACGCGCGCGCGTGTGTTGTGTAGGGGGAACGGTAGTGTAGTGCTTAGCGTGCTCTCTGTGTCTGTGTGTGTGTGTCTGTGTGTGTGTGTCTGTGTGTGTGTCTGTGTGTGTGCGTGTGTGGTGTGTGGGGAGCGGTAGTGTAGTGGTTAGCGTGCTGTCTGTGTGTCTGTGTGTGTGTCTGTCTGTGTGTGTCTGCGTGTGTCTGTGTGTGTGTCTGTGTGTGTGTCTGTGCGTGTGTGGTGTGTGAGGAGCGGTGGGTGTAGTGGTTAACGCTACGCTGCGCTACAAACCCGGCGAACCGAGTTCCATTCCCGCTCACGGCCACCACCGGTGACGATTATTTGAACCTCCCCTAGGTCGACTCAGCCTCAAACGAGTAACTGGTGTGGCGTATTAACATCGCCACTGGGGAGACAAAGGCGGCCGGCCGTGGTGGATACAAGTCCCGGGCGAAGCCGGGTAGTACAGCTAGTGTATGTATAAAATAATCGCACAAACCAAATATTAGCCCGTGCAATAATGAATCGTTACAATTGTAATGACTCGTTTGATAAAAGTATTTGATCAAAGTTTGTTATCCCATCACGGAACACCACTGGAACTGAAGCATATTAAGCAGCAACAACATGGGGTCTGTGCAGAAGTCGGGGCTCGGAGTCAGGTGGAACGGGGAGCCAGGGGCAATGGAGTCGGGATAGGAAAGAGCGCAGCGCCAGGGCTGGAGGTGGCTGCGCTCCTCGGCCGGCCGTGTTGGCTGAGCCCACGGCCGGCGCAGAGGAGGCAGCACGGGGCAGCCGACTGTGTCGGGGGCACCAGTGGGACCGAGCCCGGCACCCCTCACCCCTGGGAAGTTGGTACACCTGGTGTATGTCAATAACTTTAATAAACACTCGGCGACAGCCCTTAAACCTCACATTCGTCTCCGAGTGCGTCCTGGGAACTTCTCTACATATGTATAATAGTGTACGGCCATGTGAACTGTAATATGTATGCTAACTGGGGCGTGCAGGATTAGGAATCAATGAAAATTATTAGAATAACACTATGGTGGTATTAGAATTACACTGAGCTAGAGTGTATGTTATATGTATATGCGCATTGGGAGTCGTAAATGCAAACTGGGAGGTGCTCGGTTGTTTAGAATATCAAAATGAGTATAATCGATTCGGGCTCTGCTCTTCCTTTCTTCGCCTGGATGGTGCCGCGGGATGCAGCATCTCTGAAGGTGCTGCTGCTGCAGTTGCTGCTGCTGCAGTTGCTGCTGCTGCAGTTGCTGCTGCAGTTGCTGCTGCAGTTGCTGCTGCAGTTGCTGCTGCAGTTGCTGCTGCAGTTGCTGCTGCAGTTGCTGCTGCTGTTGCAGCAACATCGTGATTGCATATGACCATGTTGTAATTGTAATAATTTTTCTCCGATCCTTGCACGTACACTATACAAACATATGAGCAGAGTGCGATTCGTATACGACCACACTGTGATTCTAATGCTTCTAATGATATTATAATACCTTACCTCCGTTTATATGGTTTTAAATTAAAACACTAGTTTATAATCGTTTAATGTTTAGTGTTATCGTTTATAGTATTACAGTTTACATGTTATAAAGTACAGTTTATCCCCGACATACTTCGGGATTAGGGACTGGTACGTTGATGAACGATTAACTACGGGGACCTTTCCCCTCAAGGAACACGTGTTAATCGGGTAGACAGCCAAGATGCTGCCGGTTAAGGGCACACTTGTGTGACGGAGATCCTCCACCTGAAATTATCTTAACATGTTTTTGCTAGGAACATTATAAAATAAAGAACGGACAAACATTTGTTAAAAATACGTTTTTATTCATCTGCAATCATTTTTACGTCAAAACTCGAAGGGAATATTTATTATGTCCTATGTTCACACATTTCCAGTACAATGCAAACCATTTCCGTTCCAGGAATACCAAAGCGTTCAAGTATCATTCCCCATGATTTCCTGATTAGTTCACCACATTTGTTCACTGTGCGTCTATGTTGAAGTCAAGGCCATATATCCAACGAACGCGTCATCAATGTACATCCTTAAATCGGTTATCTAAAGTCGATTAATACCAACCAAAAAAAGCTATATGCTTGAAAAAACCCGTTTAAAATGTTGAGAAAAGATCTAACTAAAGATGCATTCCAACTTTAGCTCAACAGGAAGACTTAAACACTACAATATTGTCCGGAATTGAATCATATCACAACCACTGCTCATCACGCCACTTCGGCAAGTAATCCGATAACATTACAAACCACCATTGTGCACGTCATTAAACTCTCACAAAAACTGTAAAACTAACAAATATTACCTGACGTAATATTTGTTCAGTCAACCCTGACTCTCGGTTTGATCGTCGAGCCACTCCATTACATCCAGCCATCTCTCGGGATCCAACTGCATGGGATCGAGGGTGGAAAATTCTTCAGGACTCAATGCAGCACCTTGAACTTCAGCTTTTGATTTCAGTTTCCAATCATTGTGAACCTTCTGATGCGTGCTAAGATTTGACGACTGTGAAAATGCCTTCCCACACACAGGGCACAAGAATGGCTTCTCGCCCGTGTGCGTTCTCTGATGACTATGAAGAGTTGATGAGTCTGCAAATGTCTTCCCACACACAGGGCACAGGAATGGCTTCTCGCCTGTGTGTGTTCTCTGATGACTATGAAGAGTTGATGAGTCTGCAAATGTCTTCCCACACACAGGGCACAGGAATGGCTTCTCGCCTGTGTGTGTTCTCTGATGACTATGAAGAGTTGATGAGTCTGCAAATGTCTTCCCACACACAGGGCACACGAATGGCTTCTCGCCCGTGTGTGTTCTCTGATGACTATGAAGATTTGATGACTTGGAAAATGTCTTCCCACACACAGGGCACAGGAATGGCTTCTCGCCCGTGTGTGTTCTCTGATGACTATGAAGAGTTGATGAGTCTGCAAATGTCTTCCCACACACAGGGCACAGGAATGGCTTCTCGCCCGTGTGTGTTCTCTGATGACTATGAAGAGTTGATGAGTCTGCAAATGTCTTCCCACACACAGGGCACAGGAATGGCTTCTCGCCCGTGTGTGTTCTCTGATGACTATGAAGAGTTGATGAGTCTGCAAATGTCTTCCCACACACAGGGCACAGGAATGGCTTCTCGCCCGTGTGTGTTCTCTGATGACTATGAAGAGTTGATGAGTCTGCAAATGTCTTCCCACACACAGGGCACACGAATGGCTTCTCGCCCGTGTGTGTTCTCTGATGACTATGAAGATTTGATGACTTGGAAAATGTCTTCCCACACACAGGGCACAGGAATGGCTTCTCGCCCGTGTGTGTTCTCTGATGACTATGAAGAGTTGATGAGTCTGCAAATGTCTTCCCACACACAGGGCACAGGAATGGCTTCTCGCCCGTGTGTGTTCTCTGATGACTATGAAGATTTGATGACTTTGAAAATGTCTTCCCACACACAGAGCACAGGAACGGCTTCTCGCCCGTGTGTGTTCTCTGGTGTCTCTTAAGATGTGATGGCCGTGAAAATGACTTCCCACACACAGAGCAATTGAATTGCTTCTTGACTCCGTGTGCGTGGGGCTGTGGAGAGCGTCTCTGCTCCATGTGAGCGTAGTAACAGCAGCGGTGTTATCGAGTCAAATGTACGCTATCGGCCGCAATGATGTTTAGCGTTGAGTTTGGGATTTTGTTAACTGCTAAAACAAGAACGACACTCGCGTCTAACCGAGACGCAAAAAAATACCGCTAATTTGACGACGAACACGTTTAAGGGTTTATCCGCGAAAATAGACACTTACCTGGAGATTCACGGTATATCGATGTCTGGAACCCGTCTGAAGATGTCGCCACGAACTCTCCCGACGCAAAGTCGCCTAACTGTCGACACAGCAATTGTGCTCGCCAGGCTGCGTTGTCTCGCGGTTGAAGGGCGATCAGCAGAGCGACGAGTCGAGCGTCCAACCTCATCAAGTTCCCTCTCGAAATGGCATTGAGCTCTGCTTCTGAGCCGCCTTATAACTCCCCCCCTAGGATCCAATCCTTTGTCTTTAAGGATATTTGCATTCGATTGTTAATTTTGGAAGTCACAATCCGCATGTAGATTAACATACCGAAGGGTAATGTGCCCATTGTGCTTCATGCATGATAATGTAAGTGCATCTCAGTGTGTAATTATGCGCTTATTTTGAATAAATGGAAAAACACGTTCCACCTGCCCTCCATTGTCCTCGATTTAAAGTGAATGCAGCCCCGTGGCGTTGCCAAAAATCGCCGAGCTTCGTGTGTGAGCACGTACAGACGCGTAGTGACCACACTTGCAACACAATCACTCTAACATCAGTAACCAAAATCCGATCTGGTACATGGTCTCCGCTTGGTCTGGTTGTATCCGTCATCACCCCGGAGACCAACAGCGAGGCATGGTTTGGCCAGCCACCACCTCGTTGGCTGCAGCGACTTTAATAGCTGCTCTCAAACAACACTATCACCAATGGTTGTTTACAGGCTAGGCTGTTAAGCGGACAATCAGTCGTTTTGGGCAAGGCGTATGGGAAAATACACACCTCTGTTATCCCATAAACACAATACACAGCATCGGTAAGGATGCCTTGTTGGGGAGATGTAGCTTGGGTAAGGTGCTGTCACTGTAGTTAGGCGATGTGACTGGGTTATCACACGGATTCCGAAAAGCAGCTGAGACGATACGATCCACTGCGCTCCACAACGATATTCTCAGTTAAAAAAATAATGAATAGAAATGTTTAAATACGTTTTTGAAATCATGTGTATTCTAAATATGTTATAATGTGTGATTGGTATACTCTTTAAATGTGTGTATTTACTGTAAATAGCTATTAAATTCCATTACCACATAGTAGCAACTGCAATAGCAGCAGCAACTGCAGCAGCAGCAACTGCCCCAGCAGCAACTGCAGCAGCAGCAACTGCAGCAGCAGCAACTGCAGCAGCAGCAACTGCAGCAGCAGCAGCAGCAGCAACTGCAGCAGCAGAAGCAACTGCAGCAGCAACTGCAGCAGCAGCAACTGCAGCAGCAGCAACTGCAGCAGCAGCAACTGCCCCAGCAGCAACTGCAGCAGCAGCAACAGCAGCAGCAACTGCAGCAGCAGCAACTGCAGCAGCAGCAACTGCAACAGCAGCAACTGCAGCAGCAACTGCAGGAGCAACTGCAGGAGCATCTGCAGCAGCAACTGCAGCAGCAACTGCAACAGGAACTGCAGCAGCAGCAACTGCAGCAGCAACTGCAGCAGCAGCAACTGCAGCAACACAAGTCTGACCTTAACCGGCAACGTCTTGACTGTCTCCACCATCAACATGTGTTCCTAGAGTTGAAAGGTCCCCGTTATAAATAGTTTAGCAACGTTCCGTTCCCTAATTCCGAAGTATACTGGAGATCACTTGTACTCTAAAACATGTAAACTGTAACGCTTTAAAGATAACATTAAACATTAAACAAATATAAACTAGTTTTTTTTATATAATTTATAAGACCGTAAACGGAGGGACAGTATTAGAATATCTATACTCTTTGGTTCTTTCGGTAAAGTCACGTAGGTAGAAATAAAACAAAATAAATAACGACGTTTCGGACGCAACACAAGCGCCCGAAACGATGTCTGCAGCAGAGATCGTGCTGCTCGCAGCAGACATCGCGGATATCGCGATTTTCACCTGAAGACGGGCGCTTGTGTTTCGTCCGAAACGTGATTTACCTTGTTTCATTTCTACCTACGTGACTTTACCGAAAGAACCAACGAGTATTAATTCCTGCAGTCACAAAAGCTTAAAATCAATATTAGAATATCATTAGAAGTTTTATAATCGCAATGTGATCGTAATAGAATCTGCACATATGTATGCATATTACATACATACATACTATGGTCGTATGTATGTAATATGTATGTCCGTTGGACATGCGAACCGGGGGTCGGATATGCGAACTGGGGGATTAGGATCGGATTAAAATTATTACAATAACACTATGGTCGTATTAGAATTACACTGAGCTAGAATGTATGTTATATGTAGATGCATATCGCGAGTCGTAAATGCAAAATGGGAGGTGCGCGGTTTTGATCGCATTAAATTTATGATAATAACAACGTGGTCCTATTAGAATCACGCTATCGACTGCTGCTGATGTTCGGGTGGCGGCTTCCGATTCGGGCTCTGCTCTTCCTTTACTCGCCTGGTTGGTGCCGCGGGACGCAGCGTCTCATCCGACAGGCGTTGCAGCAGCTGGGTGATGGCATCCGTGAGTTTGTCAACTTTCTCTTCAAGTTGAGGCCGTCTCCCTCGTGGTCTCCTCCCTCTGGGCGTGCTGTGGGTTGCTCATGGCCGAGGTGGAACTGCATGTTGAATCGGGTGTAGACGTTATTTTAGCAATATATTAAAGGACAGTATTGTGTTTAGAATGCGTCTCGACAAGGAAGGTGACTTGTTGGATCAGAGTTTTTCATCAAAGGCGTTATCCCATCACCGGACATCAACATGCTGCCTATATAACAGTAACAGAAGCAACTACAGCAGCTACGAAACCGTTCGATGGCAAAGCAGCGACTTCTGCTTCTGCTCAAACTGCTGCCCGAATGTTTGTGGCCGGCCCTGCTCTCGTGGGACCCCACACGTTCATGGAAATAATTGAGAAGATCCTGCGAGGAACCGGTGCCTGGAGCCTGGTCAAATTCTTCAAAAGAAGCCAAGGACCTGCCTAATCCTTCAAGGCTGCGGTGCGAACCCTTGACGCCCCGACATGCACAAGATTCTACCATGGGCGCGGGACGGGCGTCGAGAACCAGGTCAAAATGCGCCAGGTTGCGCTTGTAGGCTCCACGCAAAATATCAATACTGTATAGTTCTATTCGGTGCCATTGCGATGTAGAATTCTACCAGCAGTGGGCAGCTTGATTCTAATACGACCATGGTGCGATTTTAATAATTTTGATGCGATTCTAAATCTGGCACCACCCAGGCCGCATTAACGACTCCCGATGTGCATCTACATTTAACATACATTCTAGCTCAGTGTAATTCTAATACTACCATCGTGATATTCTAATCATTTTAATCCGATCATAATCCTGCACCCCCCGTTCGCATATCCGACCACCGGTTCGCATGTCCAAAGGCCATAGATGCATATTACATGCATACGAGCACAGTTCGCTTGCACGTACGCTATACATACATATGCGCAGAATGTGATTTTAATACGATGACGTTGAAATTCTACTGCTTGTAATGAGATTATGATACCGTACCTCTGTTTTTGGTGTTATAAATGATGAAACTAGTTTGTAGTAGTTTAATGTTTCGTGTTATCGTTTATAGTGTTACAGTTCACATGTCATAGCGTACAGGATTCCCTGTATACTTGATGATTAGGGACCGTAACGTTGTGAATCGATAAATAATGGGGCCCTTTCCCCTCCAGGGACACATGTTAATGGGGAGACTGCCGGTTAAGGGCAGATTTGTGTGACGAAGATCCTCCACCTGAAACTCGCTTAAAACACGTTGTTGATATGAATAAATTAACGGACACACATTTGTTAAAAAAAACTTTTTTATTCATCTGCAACCATTTTTAAGTCAAAACTCGAATTTCCTTATTAGTTCACCACATTTGTTCACTGTGCGTCTATGTTGAAGTCAAGGCCATATATACAACGAACGCGTCATCAATGTACATCCTGAAATCGGCTATCTAAAGTCGATTAATACAAACCAATAAAAGCTATATGCTTGTAAAAACCCGTTTAAAATGTTGAGAAAAGATCTAACTAAAGATGCATTCCAACTTTAGCTCAACAGGAAGACTTAAACACTACAATATTGTCCGGAATTGAATCATATCACAACCACTGCTCATCACGCCACTTCGGCAAGTAATCCGATAACATTACAAACCACCATTGTGCACGTCATTAAACTCTCACAAAAACTGTAAGTCATCCCTGACTCTCGGTTTGATCGTCGAGCCACTCCATTACATCCAGCCATCTCTCGGGATCCAACTGCATGGGATCGAGGGTGGAAAATTCTTCAGGACTCAATGCAGCACCTTGAACTTCAGCTTTTGATTTCAGTTTCCAATAATTGTGGACCTTCTGATGCGTGCTAAGATTTGACGACTGTGAAAATGCCTTCCCACACACAGGGCACAGGAATGGCTTCTCGCCCGTGTGTGTTCTCTGATGGTTTTGAAGAGTTGATGATTGTGCAAATGCCTTCCCACACACAGGGCACAGGAATGGCTTCTCGCCCGTGTGCGTTCTCTGATGAGTTTGAAGAGTTGATGACCGTGCAAATGCCTTCCCACACACAGGGCACAGGAATGGCTTCTCGCCCGTGTGCGTTCTCTGATGAGTTTGAAGAGTTGACGATTGTGCAAATGCCTTCCCACACACAGGGCACAGGAACGGCTTCTTGCCCGTGTGTGTTCTCTGGTGTCTCTGAAGATCTGATGGCCATGAAAATGACTTCCCACACACAGAGCAATTGAATGGCTTCTTGTCTCCGTGTGCGTGGGGGTGTGGAGAGCGTCTCTGCTCCATGTGAGCGTAGTAACAGCAGCGGTGTTATCGAGTCAAAAGTACGCTATCGGCCGCAAGGATGTTTAGCGTTGAGTTTTGGATTTTGTTAACTGCTAAAACAAGAACGACACTCGCGTCTAACCGAGACGCAAAAAAAATCCCATAAATTTGACGACGAACACGTTTAAGAGTTTATCCGCGAAAATAGACACTTACTTGGAGATTCACGGTAGATCGATGTCTTGAACCCGTCTGAAGATGTCGCCACGAACTCTCCCGATGCAAAGTCGCCTAACTGTCGACACAGCAATTGTGCTCGCCAGGCTGCGTTGTCTCGCGGTAGAAGGGCGATCAGCAGAGCGACGAGTCGAGCGTCCAACCTCATCAAGTTCCCTTTCGAAATGGCATTGAGCTCTGCTTCTGAGCCGCCTTATAACTCGCCCCCTAGGATCCAATCTTTTGTCTTTCAGGATATTTGCATTCGATTGCTAATTTTGGAAGGTACAATCCGCATGTCTATTAACATACCGACGGTTATTGTGCCCATTGTGCTTCATGCATGAATATGTAAGTGCATCTCAGTTTGTAATTGTGCGCTTATTTTGAATAAATGGAAAAACTTTGTCCTCGATTTAAAGTGAATGCAGAGAAATTAGCATGTAACTTTAGAAAAGGAAGAGAGCGGCCTTCTCGACGAGGGAGTGAAACCCAATAGGTAATATTCTTTTACAGCGTTACAATGGATAGGTTGTAGTTCATAGGTTATAATATTATGTTTCACTATGATAGAGCTTAACATGTGAGAGTCTACAATATCAGAGTTGATCAAATGCGACGATCAAGGGCGTCAATCGGGTGAGTTTGATCAGAGGCTTTAATCAAAGGCGTCATCCCATCACGGAACACCACCTCCCTGCGTTTATTACAGCAACAGAAGCAACTACAGCAGAAACAACAGCAGCGACAACAACAGCAGCAACATCACATTTCGAGGGCGACGCTGCTACTTCTGATTCTGCTGCTTCTGCTGCCCGGCTATTTGTAGCCGGGCACTGCTCTCGCGGGACCGCACACGTCTTTGGAAATGATTGCGATGATCATGTCTGAACTGAGAATTAAGTGACTAAATATCACTTTGTTTAACCATAACTGTACGTAGGTTAGTGTCATCATGGCTCAGCGAATACTACTCATGAATGAACTCACATTGTTTAATGACATAATTTGTAATCATTTTGGCTGCCCGTGTAGGACAAGTCACCTTCCTTGTCTAGACGCATTCTAAACACAACACTGTACTTAAATGTTGCTAAAATAACGTCTACACCCGATTCAAAATGCAGTTCCACCTCGGCCATGAGCAACCCACAGCACGCGCAGAGGCAGGAGACCACGAGGGAAACGGCCTCAACTTGAAGAGAAAGTTGACAAACTCACGGATGCCATCACCCAGCTGCTGCAACGCCTGTCGGATGAGACGCTGCGTCCCGCGGCACCAACCAGGCGAGTAAAGGAAGAGCAGAGCCCGAATCGGAAGCCGCCACCCGAACATCAGCAGCAGTCGATAGCGTGATTATAATAGGACCACGTTGTTATTATAATAATTTTAATGCGATTCTAAACCGCGCACCTCCCAGGTTGCATTTACGACTCCCGATGTGCATCTACATATAACGTACATTCTAGCTCAGTGTAATTCTAATACCACAATAGTGTTATTGTAATAATTTTAATCCGATCCTAATCCCCCAGTTCGCATATCCGACCCCCGGTTCGCATGTCCAACGGACATACATATTACATACATACGACCATAGTATGTATGTAATATGCATACATATGTGCAGATTCTATTACGATCACATTGTGATTATAATACTTCTAATGATATTCTAATATTGATTTGAAGCTTTCGTGACTGCAGGAATTAATACTCGTTGGTTCTTTCGGTAAAGTCACGTAGGTAGAAATGAAACAAGGTAAATCACGTTTCGGACGAAACACAAGCGCCCGTCTTCAGGTGAAAATCGCGATGTCCGCGATGTCTGCTGCGAGCAGCACGATGTCTGCTGCAGACATCGTTTCGGGCGCTTGTGTTGCGTCCGAAACGTCGTGATTTATTTTGTTTTATTTCTTCCTACGTGACTTTGCCGAAAGCACCAAAGAGTATAGATATCCTAATACTGTCCCTCCGTTTACGGTATTATAAATTACATAAAAAACTAGTTTATAGTCGTTTCATATTTCATCTTTAAAGTGTCACAGTTTACGTGTGTTAGAGAACACGGGTGCCCGCTCCGCCTGTCGCCGTGGAGACTTGTGCGCTGTGAGGGCTCACACCCACCGTAAACACCCGTTCCGCGGTCCCTTTAAACGAACGTGATCACCCGCTCGCGGCGGTCGCGCGTGTGCGTTCAAAGTCATTCGCCCTCCGAGCCCCGTTCAGAGCGTGTGATCGCTGCGCGGGGCTGTGTGAGGGGAGGCGTCGCATTTGATTGGCGGAGAGGCAACGATGCGTTTACAGGCGTACGGGAGCCGGCGACGAGCCATGTCCCTCTCGCGAACTCGCGGAGGTGCGAACCAGGGAGGGGAACCGTCGGGCGACAGTCCTTACCCCGCGAGCGATGAGCCCAGCGGCGGCAGCAGCTGTTCGCAGACCAGCGAGGGGTCGGGGAACGGCGGGACCCCCCCCTGCAGTCGGCGCCCAGCAGGGAGAGACCTCGGGGGCCAGCGGCAAAGACAGGACCACGGTGTGAAGCTAAGAATTCGAATGAGATTCGAATATCACACTTCAATGTACGGTGTTCTAATCTGTAACAATAGTTTATGATGTTATTTTATAGCGTTATAATGTATCGCTCATAGCTTATATTGCTAGAGTTCACAACATTTTAGTTTACTATAACACTAGTTTGTAGTGTTATTTTAAAGGGTAAGGCGCTGTGACTGGAGTTAGGCGATGTGACTGGGTGATCACCACACGGATTCCGAAACACAGCGGAGATGATACATTCCACCGAGCTCCGTCTCCACACATGGACAACGACATTCTCAGTTTTAAAAAATGAATAGAAATGTTTAAATACGTTTTTGAAATCATGTGTATTGTATATATGTTATAATGTGTGATTGTTATACTCTTTACCACACATTCATCCAACAGTGGACAGTGTGATTCTAATACGACTATAGTGGGATTCGAATAATTGTAATTCGATTAGAACAACCTACATTGAAGTGTGATATTCGAATCGCATTCAAATTATTCGAATCACTCCGTGGTCCTCTTCGAATCACACTACGGTCGTAAGTATGTAACATTCATGCATGTAACATGTCTGTATGTAGTAAGTATATGTGCATTTTATATGTCTGTTTGTAGTAAGTATATGTGCATGTAACATGTCTGTATGTAGTATGTCTGTATGTAGTGTGTATGCATGTAACATTTATGCATGTTACATGTTTGCATGTAACATGTATGGATGTAACATGTATGCATGTAACATGTATGCATGTATGTAATATGGACGTGCGAACCAATGGTGGGATATGTGAAACGGAACGTGCAGGATCAGGATGGGATTACAATTATTTGTATAACACTTTGGTGGTATTAAGATCAAGCTGTCCACTGCTGGATGAATGTTAATCTCAATGGCATCAAATAGCAATATTCAGTATGTATATATAAAATAATCACACAAACCCAATATTACATACATACATGTTGCATATATATATGTTACATGCACATATACTTCAAACAGACATATTACATACATACATGTTACATACTTACGACTGTGATTCGAAGAGGATTACGGAGTGATTCGAATAATTCGAATGCGATTAGAATATCACACTTCAATGTAGGTTGTTCTAATCTATAACACTAGTTAATAATGTTATTGTATAGCGTTATAATGTATAGCTTGAGGCCCGGGGTGCCTCAAGGATCCGCCACGTGCGAGGAACCGGTGCCTGGAGCCTGGTCAAATTCTTCAAAAGAAGCCAGGGACCTGCCTAATCCTTCAAGGCTGTGGTGCGAGCCCTTGACGCCCCGACATGCACAAGATTCTACCATGGGCGCGGGACTGGCGTCGAGAACCAGGTGAAAATGTGCAAGGTTGCGCTTGTAAGCTCCACGCCCATTATCAATGCTGTATATTGCTATTCGGTGCCATTGCGATGTAACATTCTACCAGCAGTGGGCAGCTTGATTCTAATACGACCATGGTGCGGTTTTAATAATTTTGATGCGATTCTAAATCTGGCACCACCCAGGCCGCATTTACGACTCCCGATGTGCATCTACATTTAACATACATTCTAGCTCAGTGTAATTCTAATACTACCAAAGTGATATTCTAATTGTTTTAATCCGATCATAATCCTGCACCCCCCAATTCGCATATTCGACCACCGGTTCGCATGTCCAAAGGCCATAGATGCATATTACATTCGTACATACGAGCACAGTTCGCTTGCACGTACACTATACATACATATGCGCAGAATTAGATTTTAATACGATCACGTTGAAATTCTACTGCTTGTAATGAGATTATAATACCGTACCTCTGTTTTTGGTGTTATAAATGATGAAACTAGTGTATAGTAGTTTAATGTTTCGTGTTATCGTTTATAGTGTTACAGTTCACATGTCTTAGCGTACAGGATTCCCTGTATACTTGATGATTAGGGACCGTAACGTTGTGAATCGATTAATAATGGGGCCCTTTCCCCTCCAGGAACACATGTTAATGGGGCGACTGCCGGTTAAGGGCAGATTTGTGTTACGAAGATCCTCCGCCTGAAACTCGCTTAAAACACGTTGTTGATATGAATAAATGAACGGACACACATTTGTAAAAAAAAACATTTTTATTCATCTGCAATCAAGTCAAAACTCGAACCGAATGTATTATGTCCTATGTTCAAACAGTTACAATACAATGTAAACCATATCCGTTCCAGGAATACCAACGCGTTAAAGTATCATTCCCCATGATTTCCTTATTAGTTCACCACATTTGTTCACTGTGCGTCTATGTTGAAGTCAAGGCCATATATCCAACGAACGCGTCATCAACGTACATCCTAAAGTCGATTATTACCATCCAAAAAAAGCTTTAAACTTGAAAAAAACGTTTAAAATGTTGAGTAAAGATCTAACTACAGATGCATTCCAACTTTAGCTCAACAGGAAGACTTAAACACTACAATATTGTCCGGAATTGAACCATATCACAACCACTGCTCATCACACCACTTCACCAAGTAATCCGACAACATCAAAAATCACCACCTGCACGTCAAGAAACTCTCAAACGAACTGTAAAACTAGAGGGTCAGAATTACACACAAAAGTACTCAAGACAGCTGAATAGGTAAAACTGCATGCAACATTATATTTCAGTCACCCCGAGCTCTCGGGTTGATCCTCGAGCCACTCCATTACATCCAGCCATCTCTCGGGATCCAACTGCATGGGATCGAAGGTGGAATTATCTTCAGGACTTATTTCAGCACCTTGAATTTCACCTTTTGATTTCAGCTTCCTATCATTGTGGACCTTCTGATGCCTGTTCATGGATGATGACTGTGAAAATGCCTTCCCACACACAGGGCACAGGAATGGCTTCTCGCCCGTGTGTGTTTTCTGATGAGTTTGAAGATTTGATGACTGTGCAAATGCCTTTC
This sequence comes from Lethenteron reissneri, assembly GCF_015708825.2. Classification (NCBI taxonomy): domain Eukaryota; kingdom Metazoa; phylum Chordata; class Hyperoartia; order Petromyzontiformes; family Petromyzontidae; genus Lethenteron; species Lethenteron reissneri. The sequence continues at coordinate 4,651,684 of NC_083850.1, read as the reverse complement.
CACACACAGAGCATATGAATGGCTTCTCGCCCGTGTGTGTTCTCTGGTGTCTCTGAAGATGTGATGGCCATGAAAAGTACTTCCCACACACAGAGCAATTCAATGGCTTCTTGCCTCCGTGTGCGTGGGGCTGTGGAGAGCGTCTCTGCTCCATGTGAGCGTAGTAACAGTAGTGGTGTTATCGAGTCCAAAGTACGCTATCGGCCGCAAGGATGTTTAGCGTTGAGTTTTAGATTTTGTTAACTGCTAAAACAAGAACGACACTCGCGTCTAACCGAGACGCAAAAAATCCCGCTAATTTGACGACGAACACGTTCCGCGAAAATAGACACTTACTTGGAGATTCACGGTATATCGATGTCTTGAACCCGTCTGAAGATGTCGCCACGAACTCTCACGACGCAAAGTCGCCTAACTGTCGACACAGCAATTGTGCTCGCCAGGCTGCGTTGTCTCGCGGTTGAAGGGCGATCAGCAGAGCGACGAGTCGAGCGTCCAACCTCATCAAGTTCCCTCTCGAAATGGCATTGAGCTCTGCTTCTGAGCCGCCTTATAACTCCCCCCCTAGGATCAAATCCTTTGTCTTTCAGGATATTTGCATTGGATTGTTAATTTATGAAGGCACAATCCGCATGTATATTAACATACCGAAGGGTAATGTGCCCATTGTGCTTTATGCATGAATATGTAAGTGCATCTCGGTGTGTAATTATGCGCGTTCCCCATGCCCTCCATTTTCCTCGATTTAAAGTGAATGCAGCCCCGTGGCGTTGCCAAAAATCGCCGAGCTTCGTGTGTGAGCACATACAGACGCGTAGTGACTACACTTGCAATACAATCACTCTAACATCAGTAACCAAAATCCGATCTGGTACATGGTCTCCGCTTGGTCTGGTTTGTATCCGTCATAACTCCGGAGACAAACAGCGAGGCATGGTTTAGCCAGCCACCACCTCGTTTGCCAAAACGACTTTAATAGCTGCTCTCAAACAACACTATCACCAATTGTGGTTTACAGGCTAGGCTGTTAAGCGGACAATCAGTCTTTTTGGGCAAGGCGCATGGGATAATACACACCTCTGTTATCCCGAAACACAATACACAGCATCGGTAAGGCTGCCTTGTTGGGGAGATGTAGCTTGGGTAAGGTGCTGTCACTGGAGTTAGGCGATGTGACTGGGTTATCACACGGATTCCGAAAAGCAGCTTCGACGATACGATCCACTGTGCTCCATGTCCCCACATGAACGACGACATTCAGAGTTTAAAAAAGTGGAATATATATTTGTAAATACGTTTTTAAAAAATGTGTATTGTATCTATATTACAAATTTGTGTTCGTTTCTATCATATCCTTCCAATTCGCGGCGGATATGGATCTTCGCAAGCTGCGAGTCCAAGACCAAGTGTGGGTACTCGGAAAGCTGCGGGAGGTCGTCAAAGTCCGACAGAGCCATCCCACCTGCCGTGATGAACTCGTGGAGGCTGTGAAGGGTCTTGAACTTTACCATTTGTTCTTTGTTGGTCAGCTCGCGGTACTGGTACTCGTAATCGCGGGCCAATTCGTCGTAGAATTTATCCCAGAGATCCTTCGTATCTGCTGGCATGGAATACAGCAGAATCGTAGCGAAGAGTTGACGAAGCTGGTACGGCATCTGAAAGAGCGAGGCTTCTTCTAGACACGCAACCCATTCGCGATCGCTCTCAAGGTAGCCTGCTCGCATTTGATCAACTCTGATATTGTATACTCTCACATGTTAAGCTCTATCATAGTGAAACATAATAGTATAACCTATGAACTACAACCTATCCATTGTAACGCTGTAAAATAATATTACCTATTGGGTTTCACTCCCTCGTCGAGAAGGCCGCTCTCTTCCTTTTCTAAAGTTACATGCTAATTTCTCTGCATTCACTTTAAATCGAGGACAACGTTTTTCCATTTATTCAAAATAAGCGCACAATTACACACTGAGATGCACTTACATATTCATGCATGAAGTACAATGGACACATTACTCTTCGGTATGTTAATAGATATGCGGATTGTACCTTCCAAAATTAACAATCGAATGCAAAAATCCTGAAAGACAAAGGATTGGATCCGAGGGGGGGAGTTATAAGGCGGCTCAGAAGCAGAGCTCAATGCCATTTCGAGAGGGAACTTGATGAGGTTGGACGCTCGACTCGTCGCTCTGCTGTTCGCCCTTCAACCGCGAGACAACGCAGCCTGGCGAGCACAATTGCTGTGTCGACAGTTAGGCGACTTTGCGTCGGGAGAGTTCGTGGCGACATCTTCAGACGGGTTCCAGACATCGATATACCGTGAATCTCCAAGTAAGTGTCTATTTTCGGGGATAAACTCTTAAACGTTTTCGTCGTCAAATTAGCGGGATTTTTTTGCGTCTCGGTTAGAGTGTCGTTCTTGTTTTAGCAGTTAACAAAATCTGAAACTCAACGCTAAACATCCTTGCGGCCGATAGCGTACTTTTGACTCAATAACACCACTACTGTTACTACGCTCACATGGAGCAGAGACGCTCTCCACAGCCCCACGCACACGGGGGCAAGGAACAATTCAATTGCTCTGTGTGTGGGAAGGCATTTTCATGGTCATCAAGTCTTAAGAGACACCAGAGAACACACACGGATGAGCAGCCATTCCTGTGCTCTGTGTGTGGGAAAACATTTGCACACTCATCACATCTTCAGAGTCATCAGAGAACACACACGGGCGAGAAGCCATTCCTGTGCCCTGTGTGTGGGAAGACATTTGCACAGGCATCACATCTTCAGAGTCATCAGAGAACACACACGGGCGAGAAGCCATTCCTGTGCCCTGTGTGCGGGAAGACATTTGCACAATCGACAACTCTTCAAACTCATCAGAGAACGCACACGGGCGAGAAGCCATTCCTGTGCCCTGTGTGTGGGAAGGCATTTGCACGGTCATCAACTCTTCAAACTCATCAGAGAATGCACACGGGCGAGAAGCCATTCCTGTGCCCTGTGTGTGGGATGACATTTGCAAAGTCATCAAATCTTCATAGTCATCAGAGAACACACACGGGCGAGAAGCCATTCCTGTGCCCTGTGTGTGGGAAGACATTTGCAAAGTCATCAAATCTTCATAGTCATCAGAGAACACACACGGGCGAGAAGCCATTCCTGTGCCCTGTGTGTGGGAAGGCATTTGCAGACTCATCAACTCTTCATAGTCATCAGAGAACACACACGGGCGAGAAGCCATTCCTGTGCCCTGTGTGTGGGAAGGCATTTGCAGACTCATCAACTCTTAATAGTCATCAGAGAACACACACGGGCGAGAAGCCATTCCTGTGCCCTGTGTGTGGGAAGACATTTGCAAAGTCATCAAATCTTCATAGTCATCAGAGAACACACACGGGCGAGAAGCCATTCCTGTGCCCTGTGTGTGGGAAGGCATTTGCAGACTCATCAACTCTTCATAGTCATCAGAGAACACACACGGGCGAGAAGCCATTCCTGTGCTCTGTGTGTGGGAAGAAATTTGCACACTCATCAACCAGGAACGGGCATCAAAAGGTCCACAATGATAGGAAACTGAAATCAAAAGCTGAAATTCAAGGTGCTGCAATGATTCCTGAAGAAGTTTCCACCTTCGATCCCATGCAGTTGGATCCCGAGAGATGGCTGGATGTAATGGAGTGGCTCGAGAGTCAACCAGAGAGCTCGGGGTGACTGAAAAAATATTATGTCATATTAAGCCGTATCGAGTACTTTTGTGTGTAATTTTGACCATTTTAGTTTTACAGTTTTTGTGAGAGTTTAATGACGTGCCCAGTGGTGGTTTGTAATGTTATCGGATGACTTGCCGAAGTGGTGTGATGAGGACTGGTTGTGAGAGGGTTAAATTGTAGTCGTTAAGTGTTCCTGTTGAGCTAAAGTTGGAATGCGTCTGTAGGTACATCTTTACTCAACATTTTAAACGGTTTTTTTTTGAGCATATAGCTGTTTTTATTGGTATTAATCGACTTTAGATAGCCGATTTCAGGATGTACATTAATGACAAGTTCGTTGGATATATGGCCTTGACTACAACATAGACGCACAGTGAACAAATGTGGTGAACTAATAAGGAAATCATGGGGAATGACACTTTAACGCTTTGGTAATGGTTTGCATTGTACTGGAAATGTGTGAACATAGGACATAATAAATATTCCCTTCGAGTTTTGACGTAAAAATGATTGCAGATGAATAAAAACGTATTTTTAACAAATGTTTGTCCGGTCTTTATTTTATAATGTTAAGAGAATTTCAGGTGGAGGATCTCCGTCACACAAGTGTGCCCTTAACCGGCAGCATCTTGGCTGTCTACCCGATTAACACGTGTTCCTTGAGGGGAAAGGTCCTCGTAGTTAATCGTTCATCAACGTACCAGTCCCTAATCCCGAAGTATGTCGGGGATAAACTGTACTTTATAACATGTAAACTGTAATACTATAAACGATAACACTAAACATTAAACGATAATAAACTAGTGTAATAATTCATAACCATATAAACGGATGTAAGGTATTATAATATCATTAGAAGCATTAGAATCACAGTGTGGCTGTAAACGAATCGCTAATATGTATGTATAGTGTACGTGCAAGGATCGGATAAAAATTATTACAATTACAACATGGTCATATTACAATCACGATTTTCACTGCTAGATGTCATCAAATAACAAAAGACGGAATATATTTATATAAATACACGCACAAACCCATTATAAACTCATCAGATTATGAATGGTGACAATTATTAAAACAATCACAAATTGTGACAGCGAAATTCCAACATGCAAAACACCACGCTCACGTGACGAATTCTTAAACAAACTGCAACACTCAAGTGACAAAATTCAACAAAAAAAGGCCGCATTAAAAAGAAAAACATCAATGGACAAATCCAAAAAACAGTCAATACACACACGTTAGTAGCTGTTAGAAGAAGACAACACCTAGCACCTTCAACCATACACATTATACAGCCAACTCGTAAATGGGGCGGTATATGACAGCCTTCGCTGCTGTCGACGGGGCCAAGCAGCGAGTGTTTAACTCCACTGTTTCAGAATCCGTGTCATCACCTGGCCACAGCGCCTTAGCCAAACTACATCTCCCGAACCAGGCAGCCTTCCCTATGCTGTGTATTTTAGCAGTATATTTACTGACGCACTTGAAGATAACAATTAGTCTAGAAAAGACAGGCGACTTGTTCTACCAACATGATTTAAATTTCTATCCGAAAGAAGTATGAGTTCATTCATGAGTAGTATTCACTAAGCACCGATGGCACTAACCTACACACAGTTATGATTAAACAAAGTAAACATTAGTCGCTCATCCCAGCTCAGACATGATCATAGCAATCATTTCCAAATCCGTGTCCACGAGAACAGGGCACGTCCACAAACTCTCAAATTGTAAACTCACATTGTATACTCTAACATTATAAACTCTAACAATATAACCTTAAAACTATGAGCTATACATTGCGACGTTCTAAAATAACACTACAAACTAGTGTTATAGTAAACTATAATGTTGTGAACTCTAACAATATAAGCTATGTGCGATACATTATAACGCTATAAAATTACATCATAAACTAGTGTTACAGATTAGAACACCGTACATTGAAGTGTGATATTCGAATCTCATTCGAATTCTTAACTTCACACCGTGGTCCTCTAAGAATCACACTATGCTCGTGAGTATGTAACATGTCTGTATGTAATATGCATGAATATATGTATGTAATATGTATTATGTAACATGTATGTATGTAATATGGACGTGCGAACCAAGGGTGGGATATGTGAAACGGAAGGTGCAGGATCACGCTTTGGTGGTATTAGGATCAAGCTATCCACTGCTGGATGAATGTTCCATCTCAATGGCATCAAATAGCAATATTCAGTATGACTATATAAAATAATCGCACAAACCCAACATAATCCCCTGCAATTATGAATCGTTACAATTGTAATGACTCGTTTGATAAAAGTATTTGATCAAAGTTTGTTATCCCATCAAAGCTGTCTGGGTGGGGACAGACATAAGTCTTGATGCGCGATGATTGGACGAACCAACGGCGACGCCCTATCTACATTCGTACACACTGCAGCCATTTCACCTCTATGACTTCAGCTGTATCATTATAAACGATATCACTCAACATTAAATGACTATATACTGGTTTTCTAATTCATTACACCATAAACGGAGGTACGGTATTCAAATCTAATTAGAAGTATTATAACCACACTGCTTATATGCATCTAAAGCGAACGTTCCGTCGAACCGGGGGTTGGATATGCGAACTGTGGGGGGTGCAGGGTTAGAATCGAATTCAAATTCCTAGAATAACAATATTGTCGTATTAGCATTTTACTGTGCTTGACTGTATGTTACGTGTAAATGCAAATTGTTAGTCGTAAATGCGAGGCAGGGGTTAAGAGGTGCATGTTTAATCCAGTGTTAACGTTTATTTTAGCATCAAATTTAAGGACAATATTGGAAATAAAAGTTCGTCTGGACATGGCACGTGCCTTGTTCGTCTCGATCAACCAAAATTAGTAGAATGTCGGTCATAAAGGAGTGCGAGTTCTTTCATGAATAGTATTCGCTGAGCCCCCAGATACTAACCTACACACTGTTATGGTTAAACAAAGTAACGTTTAGTCACTTAATTCTCAGCTCAGACATGATCGCAATCATTTCCAAAGACGTGTGGGGTCCCGTGAGAGCAGGTCCTGGCTACAAATAGTCGAGCAGCAGAAACAGCAGAATCAGAAGTAGTTGCGTCGCCCTCAAAACGTGTTGCTGCTGCTGTTGTTGCTGCTGTTATTGGTGCTGCTTTAGTTACTTCATTATCACTATCAACCATCGCCACCACCACCACCCAACCATCACAATCCAACAGTTATCATAACCATCCATCATCATCAACACCCATAATCACAACAACCCATCATCATCACCACCCATAACCATCACCACCCATCATCATAACCTCACCAATCATTACCACCACCCATGATCACCACTACCACCCATCATAATCACTACACATTAACATCACCAACCATCATCATTACCACCCTTCATAATCACCACCCATCATCATCATCACCACCATCCATTATCAAGATACATCATCATCATCACCACCCATCAAAAATAAACAAACACAAACAGCTCCAAACATAGATATGTAACCTGACACAGACATAGATAACAGACACACACAAATAAACAATCTCATTAACAACTAAATTATAAAAAGCCCAAATTACCACTGCCAGGATAGGTGCACACAGACAAATCCTTTACACAATAATAATTTACATGGAACTCAAACTCACACTTAGTACAACCACCTCACTCACTTAAATAAAACTACAGATCAATAACTAGAATACAAACCTGAATTTAAAAGTAAATAAACCAATGGGATGGTGTTTATACGCTTGAAATGTAATTAATGAAATGCAAGTTAATAATTCCAATTAAACAAAAAATAACTACGAACAAATATGAAGCCTGAGGCCTAGGTATATGCCAGGCCTGATGGCCAGGCATTGCTTCAGTCCTCGCCGCAGTAACGGCGACATCAAAGACGGCACAAAGCGAGGGGGCAAATGTTTAATGTCGAACCGAGGGCTCTGCTGTTTCCGGTGACGCACACCACCCGCACTGCACCACGTGGTGCGCCCGCCAAGCGCGTGGGGGCGGAGCCTCGCTGTAGTGACGTCACCTCTGTTACGTCATAGCCACGCCTCCACCCCGCAGTCGAGAGGAATGCGCACGAGTGAGCAGCAGCAGAAGCCTTTGCAGAGCGAATCGTCAACGAGGTGAGCGTCCCTATGGGAACCTCATTTGCCAGTAAAAATATGATAATTGTTTTTTACCCTTCTATCTGGCAACAAAACTGACACCTTTTTACAGTGCGCCTTTTGGCGTCATCAGGTCCAACCCATGTGAGACTAGGCTCTACGGAAAGCTGTCTCGGGTGTGGACCAATCAACTTCAAGGACAGTGCACATTATCAGAGTTATGTTCTTTTGTTTGTATTATGACTGCAGGTATTGCGGTCTATGCAAACATGACTCCTTGTAAAAAGGTGTCAGTTTTGTTGCCAGATAGATGGGGAAAAAACCAATTATCGTGAGCGTCCCTGTTGACGATGTGTGTTGTTTATTTTTATTGCACGTTTTGACTACAAACTAAAGCTTCATTATTTTTGTGTATGTTGCTATTTGGATTTTCTGCAACCAAATTAGGACTATTAGTTAGATTACTTGGCATGCTCTGATATGTTGCTGTTACTGTCATTGTTTAGAACCAAAGCAAGTTAACATTTAAAACGTTCATAACTAACCTGTTTAAATCTCATATAATATGATTAACATGTCTATAATTATTGTGTTCTGATTGCCTGCATAATTGTGCCCTGCATTACATGTATTGAATGTTATCCAACACGGGGGAGGAGTCTACGTTTTAGTTCAGACCCGAGCTGCTGCCATAGATGTCTCCTATCTGTGATGTCACAGCCACATGGGCGGTACCTCTGACATCACGTGACCTACGACGTCATTCTCGGGTTATAACAAATGATTTAAGTATGGTCATTTGACCCCAATGACCTACAAGACATAGGGGGGCCTTTATCAAGCAGTAGATTAATACAAATGGGCTGTGCATCAACATGCTTGTCTGGATTAGAGGTTAAACATCACGGTTATGTCTCGCGATTATGTTTAATGCAATAGGCAGTTGGAATAAACATGTTCGCGTGGGTGGATGAGTGAGCGATCTGACGCACGCGTGAGTGGGCAAACAAGCGAGTGAGTGGACTTGTAAAACAAACGGCACGAAAGTGATTTGATTGGTACAGCGAGTGGTCAAATATGTAATAATTGAGAGGATGAGTGTTTCAAAAGGTTGCTAAATCTGAGCGTTTTTACAACCTCCCCAGGCCCTCCAACATCAAACAGAAACTACTCCTTCCCAACAACATGGACAGACAACGCAAGTGGGCTGACATCTTGGAGGACTATGATGGTAAGTCACAGTTACCTGCATCACGTGGCTTTTATGCAGAGGAGGCAGCTCCCTGATTAATTTTTTTTCTTGGTGGTGATGGGAAGAGGTAAACGGTCAAGTGTGGCAGACAGCATGGATTTAGAGCTGCGTTTCAGCCATATTGGGTTAAATTGGGGTCTCAACTTTATGAAATTGATGATCTCAACATGCTTACAAAAATATGACTTGTAATATTTTACTGCCATGTGACTAATGTTTCTCAACAGCAGATCATGTTATGTGTTAAGAGGTAATTACAAGAATCTCAGAATTAGTTGTGTGAATATCCACGTGCTTCGTTCTCTAATACATTACTCGTCCTTTGAATTAATTTTGTTTTCCGTAGCCAGGGAGTCATGGCGCCAATCGACCACGTGGGGGGACATTATGGATGAAGTGGACCCTTTCCCAGGCCAAAGCTATGCAAATCGTTCCGCAAAGGTGTGTATGGGGTCTATGGGAGTCAAACACCACATTCTCTCCACACTCCCACACCATTGCACCAAAACATCACTACACCTCACATCACCACACAATCTCTTCACATCACCTTTCTCATCACACCACACCACCACCAACTCAATACAATATACTCTTATGAATCCTTGCAGTCACGAAAGCTTCAAATCGAGAATCAATACAATACCATAGAGCCTCATAAAGCGTCAATACCATCACAAGGCACCGTCTCTCCAGAACATTCCACAATTTCACCTCTCCGTATCACAACACCATCTCCCAACACCATCACTCCATCTCCCCATCATCACGTCATGCCATATCCCACTCGTGCAGGCAAATGAAGTCGCCATTCATTACCAATGAAGACAGAATGATATCAGGCAATCTCATGAATTATGTCTGTGAGCTGATTGGAAGTTGCCATTACAGTTACCCATTATGGGTGCTGCAATAAAATTTGTCCAGATTATGGGCATTCGGATCTTTACAATGGAACATTCTGTGGAAACTATTGCCCGTGATGATTGTTGCCAACAATCGCCATGAAATCGTTGTAGACTATCACTGCATTAAGTGCGTGTATTGAATTTGTGAGAATATGAGGATGTAACATGTATTTTGATAACATTAGGTGATGGTGTATATTCGTACGTTTGCTAGCATGTTTGCATGAGTTAATGTGCATGTTTTCATCCGTACATAGATGTGCCAGTATGCATTTTTGTTTGTCTATGTGCCCGTCCATGTTTGTGTGCCTGCGAGAATGGATTTTGTCCTGAGTGTGCATGTCTGAATGGTCATGTGCTTATCTTCGCGTGAACAGAGGAGCATTGGGGAGGTGAAGAACTTCAGCGGAGTGAAGCGTCTCCAGGAGGACAAGCGCCTTGCGAAGTTGAAATGCCCAATGGAAGAGAAGCGCCCCAATGAGGTGAAGCGCCTCGCCAAGGTGAAGCACCAAACGGAGCAGAAGTGCCTTCGAAATAATATCCTCAAAGACGTGAAACGGGTCATGGAAAAGCGCCTCCTTGAAGAAACGCGCTTCATGGAGGAGAAGCGCCTTCGCGAGGTGAAGCGTCTCAAGGAGAAGCATCTGGAGGAAGAGAAGCGCCTCATAGATGTGAAGCGGGTCGAGGAAGAGAAGCGCCTCATGGAGGAGAAGCGGGTGGAAGAAGAGAAGCGCCTTGTCGAGGAGCAGCACCTCATTGAGGTGCAGCGAGTCGAGGAAGAGAAGCGCCTCATGCAGGAGAAGCGCCTCGTTGAGGTGAAGCGTCAAGAGGAGGAGGAGCACTTGATGGAGGAGAAGCGTCTTGTGGAGCAAAAGCGCCTCGAGGAAGAGCAGCGCCTCGCCAAGATCGAGCGACAATGGCTCCAGACCGCTACCACCAGCAGCACCACTACTACTGACACCGCCACCACCGCTACCACCGCTGCCACCGCCGCCACCGCCACCACGTTCTCCAATCCTGTGTGGGGCCCAATTGCTCCGAGCTTTGGAGAAGAGGGCTTCCAAGAAGACAAAGCAAACTCCGGAGTCGCTGAGCCACGGTAAAGCACTCTGCGTGTGCGCCCTGTGTGTTTATTTTTGTTATTTATTGCCATGCTTCTCACGCAGCATCAGCCTTACTCGGTCTCAAGACTTTTTTTCAGGAGGATCCTGCCAAGTTTGCTCGCATTTTGCAAGAAAGTTGCTACTTTTTGATTTAAAGCTTTCGTGACTGCAGGGATTCATCTTCTTGGTTCTTTCGGTAAAGTCACGTAGAAGGGAAGTAATAAAATAATAAAAATAAAACATAATAAAATTATTCTCACTGACTTTACCGAAAGAACCAAGAAGAAGAAAAAAAAAGTTGCTACTGTTTGCGATCCAAATTGAACGATTTGCATTGCTTGTGTGGGTTCAGTAACAGGGAGAAAGCTGCAGAACCTGCCCAGAACAGGTGACTGCATAATCCACACGGAGAATGTGGCCAAACGTGGAAATCAAACCCAGGTCAATGTTGCTGTGATGCACAGGTGCTCAAGCCCTGTCGCGCTCTCAAAATTCACAGACACTGCAAACCCCACGTGTACATTCCGCTATACTGAGGCCAGATTTATTTTTAATAACTGGTTTCTTGGTTAGACCACATAACAAAGTGGGCATATCTTCACCATGTAACCCTCCATCCACCGTGAGATTTTCGCTCTCTATCGCCTGTTTCTAGGCCAGCTGCCTAGTCGCCTTGTAATGCACAGCGACAGCTACCACTGAGAGGGGTGTCCAACTTAAAACGCGATGAGATGAGAGATGCGAGAGGCTCATCGCATGCAATGCACTCTGAGATGCCTTCGACGTCAAGGGAGGTGGCTCTCTCGACCACAAATCACTGACGGACACTTTTTTGAAATCGTGGATGTGTTGAAGCGGCCAAATGGTCGTGCACTCATTCTTCACCGCTTACAGTTCAGATCTTGCTTCCCGCCTTGGCTATTATTGCTGCTGCATTGACCACACAGATCCACACCCATTCCGTCACAGTGGACGTTCAGGATCTCTATCGATATCATTTGAAATGCTTAGGACATTATGTGCAAGGGGTCAATTAGAATATACATATAGAAACATGTCAATCTAGATTTGAAGTTTTCGTGACGACAGGAATCCATACTCTTTGGTTATATCGGTAAATTCACGTAAGTATGAAATCAAATAAATTAAATCACGACGTTTCGATGGCCATGTTATTGCAAGAACGTTTCTTGCTGTGGTTTTCCCACCTGATGATGATTGCTTGTGTTGCAATCGAAACGTTGTGATTTAATTTATGATATGTTATACCTACGTGACTTTACCGAAAGAACCAAAAAATGTCACTTCAAATTATTCAGCTAAATTTGCACAGCAACGCCACCCACTACTGTGAAACTACAGCAGTCTGTGTGGGACACAGCTGCACCTATCTCAAGGATAGCCTGGCGCCATGAGAATGACAGCACCAATACTAAGCACACTCACTGGCCATGTCGTTATTGCTGTTTCTATTCAGCTCGAATTAATCCGCCACACATTCCACCCACGGACGATGGGAAGATGGCGATGTCTGCCGTAGCAGCAAGGTGGAACGGTGTCGTGTTTGACAGACAACCATCACAGTTTTACCATGTCTACTGGTGGTCTCCCAGTTACAGGTTGAGTCAAGACTAAGAATATGCAGTCTATTCTTTGTCTTAAGCCTCACCTTACCATATTAATAAAAGTATGCGGCCCTTGCCCCACCACCTTCTCCAACCATTATATAAACGAAGTGGTAGCTTCTGAAATCTCTCATTTACTTGATACAGCTGTCGTGGCTGTGACGGTACCACCTGAAGACGGAAGCTTGTGTTGCCTCCGAAACGTTGTGATTTTTATTTTATTTTTTATTTTACTTTTTAATGTTTTTTACCTACGTGACTTTACCGAAAAAACCTAAGAATATGAATCATTGCAGTCACGAAAGCTTCAAATCTAGAACGGTGTCGTGTTGTCTCTTCACAGATCTGAGCCAGCTCAGCCCTCCTCCTCACTCGTCCAGGCTTTTGAAGTGAAGACAGACGTTGTGGAGAAGGAGACGAAGGAAGAGGTGAAGGAGGAGATGATGGAGGATGAAGTAGAGACAGAGGAGGAGGAGAAATCGGAGGAAGAGAAGGCAAAGGAGGACGAGATTGTGATGGTGACAATGGAGGAGAACACGGAGGGAGAGGAGAAAGACAATACGGAGATGGAGGACAAGGAGACAACAAAGGATGAACAGATGGTCGTGGTGGAGGACATGGAGACGACGGACAAAGGGGAAACAATGGTGGTGGAGGAGGAAGAGAAGACGGTGGTGGAGATGGTGGTGCCGGAAGGTGAGGAGGAGATGAATCAGGAAGAGATGGTGCTCGCGGAGGAGAAGAAGATGGAGAAGATGGAGGTGGCGCAGGAAGAGGAGGAGGAGGTAGAGGAGATGGTGGTGGAGGATGAAGAAGAGGGGATGGAGGAGGATGAGACGGAGGAGAAACCGGAAGAGGTGCAGGTGGAGATGCACGAAAAGAAGAGGAAGCGAGGGAGCCTCGCTCGCGTGGCGAGAGCGATCGCCTCACTCCTCCGCCGCGTGCTGCTTTGTGGTGGCAGGTCCACTGCCCAGTAGGGGTGGTGGCGGTGGTCGTGCATTGGTGCCAACCGTGACCACTATCATCACACTACCCGCCCACCCCGTGATACTCGCTACACACACCACACGGTTCCCCAGAGAGACGGTGCCACTGGGACCACAGCTGGGGAATGAAGCTGAGCAGCAGATGCCAGGACTACAGCGGAGAATGACTGCTGCCAGGAGACCTCACATCACACACACACACGGGACTATGCCTTTAGCATAGCCGGCCCCACACTGGGCCCCTTCCATGCTGGTTTTCATCCAGGCGGTCCTCATGGGATGACCTTGCCATGGTTTACAGGACATGGAAGGGGCAGCTGACCCAGGGTGAGAGAGCTGGAGGGGTCTGGTGCAGACAATTAACAAAACATGCACGTGCCAAGTCTCAAGAATGCTGTGTTAAGAATTAGGATCAATATAATTCTAGATTTGAAGCTTTCGTGACTGCAAGGATTCATACTCTTAGTTCTTTCTGTAAAGTCACGTAGGTAAAAAATGAAATTAATAAAAATTAAACAATAAAAATCACGATGTTTCGGAGGCAACAAAAGTCTCCGTCATCAGGTGGGACCGTCACAGCCAGATTTGCTGCATCAAGTGAGGCAAGGATGCAAGATGTAATCCCTTAAATGCAAGTTGAGGGGGAAGGAGAGGGGGGGGAGCTCATCAGAACAACTTGCATTTAAGGGATTACATCTTGAATCCTTGCCTCACTTGATGCAGCAAATCTGGCTGTGACGGTCCCACCTGATGACAGAGACTTGTGTTGCCTCCGAAACGTCGTGATTTTTATTGTTTTATTTTTATTAATTTCATTTTTACCTACGTGACTTTACCGAAAGAACTAAGAGTATCAATATAATTGTTGTTACTACTATAAACTTCGTGAAATCAACCCTTGAGGACACAACGTAACGTTGCATTGCTTGCGAGTGCTGCCTGGGTTGGTTAAATGTTTCTTGGCTCGTGTGGGCGGTGTCCCAGCTGTGTATGCGGCGGTTCAAAGACAAATAGACAAGAAGAGACGTTTTGGGAAATGGCCCTTCTACAGAGCACATACAAGCGGCGGTGGTAAACATATTCAGGTGATTCGCCTTCTTCATAACAAACCGCCCCACCTCTACCCCACTGCTCCACTGCCAATCTGCTCCACTGCTCCTCTGATCCACCATCTGCCTCAGCAGTTGAAACAAATGATTAACTATCTTAAACCCCCTTGCCTCTGTGCACCAAGCAGTGGCAATGGGTGTGGCCCATGTGGAGGCCAACGCCCGCCCCTTCCCCCACTCCTCGTGAGCTGGCGGGGCGCGACGTCCACCCCCTCCACTCCCCCTCTCGCCAGCTCCCTCTCTGAGGGACATGGCTCAGTGGCTGGCTCACCACCGCCCGGGGTTATCTCCCACAAGCTATCCACGTACACCACCACCTAAACCAACGCGGTGGCGCGCACGCATGCACGCCTGCAGGCGCGTGTTTAACGCAGAGGCCGGCGTTAATTAACAGAAACGGCGGCGCTATCAATATGAACGCGTCGCCACCGGGTGGTTAAGCCCTAATCCGCGTGCACGCAAAGGCGAATGCTACCGGGCTGTATAATTTTGCACCCGCAAACGAGGGTGAGTGGATTTCGAGTTTCCGGCCCCCTAATCACGTACGTGGCGATCAGGCGCTCGTTTTCCACACACACACGCGCGCAGACAGACGCAATCAACGGCGGCAAGTAAATGTCATAATCTACGCGCGCCTCACACACCAAGCCCGCTCCGACACTCTGCAGCGCTGCGCTCGCTAACTCACACACACACCGTCTCCCCACGCAGTCGCTCCACACAAAAATCACAGACACCATGCCCAACTTCTACCCACACACATAGAAATCACACTGCACTGATACTCTGAACTAACGTTTATTAACGGAGGAGGAATATTTCTCAAGAAGAGCCTAGCCTAACTCTGCCTATGAACCCAGTTACACAAACGTTCAGCCACGTACCTCGTAGCTCTACTCAAGGCGTTGCACGGGCGCTGTGAGAGTCAGAGGGAGAAGGGGACGAGCGAAAACCTCGCCTATCACTGCCTCGTAGCAGCACCCGCCGGCATCACACGGATGCTACGAGCGGCTCGAGAAGGCAGAACAGCAGGGAATGGGTCTGGATCGATGAAGATGAACATGAAGACAACTGACTTCAAAGGTCTGGGGGGGGGGAGGGCGTCGCGTCGCACAGCCAATCACGCTTTACAACTGATGCCCCGCCCTCACCTGGAGCGTCCATTATGCCTCCACCCATCGTTTTGTTTGTTCGTGCCTTCGATTTTTTTTGCTCTTTTAGCCCCTTACCCATTGTTCTCATGTGCGCAGAAGTTTGCGTCTTAGGGTCTTTACGCCTAATATTCCACCCTCCGTCCTCCCAACAAGGTTGTGTGTAACTGATTGCGGTTGGCCCAGGGCACCTTTTTATTCTAGATTTGAAGCTTTCGTGACTGCAAGGATTCATATTCTTAGGTTTTTTTCGGTAAAGTCACGTAGGTAAAACATCAAAATTAATGAAAATAAAATAAAAATCACGACGTTGCCTCCGAAACACACACAGACACACACACACAGACTCACACACACACAAACACACACACACAGACTCACAGACATACAGACACACACACAGACAGACACACAGACAAACAAACAGAGACATACACACAGACACGCACATACAGACATACACACAGACACGCACAGACAGACACAGACACATACATACACATACCATTTTAAGACAATTTAGGGGCACCGCAATGTCACCTGTTCTGTGAGTGTCGGTCAATCTCCTGGCACCGGGAAACCGTGGGACTCTCCCTCTAGGGGCCCCTTCGGATTAAAACCCGATGTGCCAGGCAACCCCCGGCCAGGACACTCCGTGCGTGCGCTGCGTTGCGGGTCGCGTGTTTAGTGCGAGGGCCGGGAGGGAGTCGCGTGGCACCACAGGTGGTTAGTTGTGAGCTGGATATGGCGGCGGGGAATCATCCAGTGGAGCTGTCTTCTCGTATGGAGGAGGTGACATCTGCAGACACACAGACAAAGGCAAAGCTTTACCAGGTAGCCTCTAGCAGGGATATTGGGGCAAGTGCTGTTACACACAGACAAAGGCAAAGCTTTATTAGGTAGCCTCTAGCAGGTATAGAGGGGCAAGTGCTGTTACACACAGACAAAGGCAAAGCTCCACCAGGTAGCCTCTAGCAGGTTGTAGGGGCAAGTGCTGTTGCACACAGACAATGCAAAGCTCCCCCAGGTAGCCTCTAGCAGGATGTAGGGGCAAGTGCTGTTACACAAAGACAATGCAAAGCTCCCCCAGGTAGCCTTTAGCAGGATGTAGGGGTAAGTGCTGTTACACACAGACAAAGGCAAAGCTCCCTCAGGTAGCCTCTAGTAGGGCTGTAGCAGTAAGTGCTGTTACATACAGACACATGCAAAGCTTCACCGTGTAGCCTCTAGCAGGCTGTAGGGGAAAGTGCTGTCAGTAGTAGCGAGTAGCAGCACACGCACCTCATTGGTCGCCTCGAAGCCACGCCCCTTGTGGACGGGGGCCGTAGGCACGATGCCACGCCCCCTCGCCTCTGATTGGTCTACAGGAGGAACGCCGCCCATCTGCGAACGACAGCCAATTGGAACGGAGCCAGCGACACGCCCATCGTGAACCCCACCCACACAACCACTCATTCACCCACACAATCACCCACAAACCCACCCACTTACTCACTCACTCACCCACCCACTCACTCACCCACCGACTCACTTACTAACTCACTCACCCACCCACCCCGACTGACTCAACAGCTGATGCTGCTCTATCAGCTCAGATTATCCACTCACTCACTCACCCACCACCCACCCACTTAACCACCCCCCACCCACCGCACTCACCCACCCAATCATCCACTCACCTACTCACTCACTCACCCACTCACTCACCCACCGACTCACTTACTAACTCACTCACCCACTCACCCACCCACCCGCTTAACCACCGACCCACCCACTTAACCACCCACTCACCCACCGACTCACCGACTCACTCATCCACCCACCCATTCACCCTCCCACCCCGACTGACTCACCAGCTGGTGCTGCTCCATCAGCTCAGAGTATCCACCCACCCACGACCTCCTCCACCATCTCTTCCTCGTCCTCAAGAAGCAGCACAAGAGAAGTCCCAGCGAGAGGGCGAGGAGCACACCCAGGATGGAGATACCGGCCCTGAAGATCACTCACACGGGGGGGGGGAGATCAGTGGTGATCAGCGGGGATCAGCTGTGATAATGCGTCATTGGATCGTGAGGTCGAACTCACTCACTCGGTAACTCACTCACCCACCCACCCACTCACCCACCCACCCACCCACTCACTCACCCACCCACTCACCCACACACTCACCCACCCACTCACTCACTCATCCACCCACTCACCCACCCACTCACTCACTCACTCACCCACCCACCCATTCACCCACCCACCCTCCTACTCACCCACCCACCCACTCACCCACTCACTCACCCACTCACCCACCCTCCTACTCACTCACTCACTCATCCACCCGCCCACCCACTCACCCACCCACTCACATACTCACCCACCAACCGACTCACCCACCCTCCGACTCACCCACCCACCCACTCAACCACTCACTCACCTGAGCCCCTCCTCATAGGAAGGACCGCCACGCCCCCCAGGGGATCCGAGCGACGTGATTGGCTGATGGTCCTTGTCTCCTCCCCCCATCGTAGAGCTGAGGCGGGGGGGTGTGGCGATGGGCGTGGCTAAATAAAGGGGGCGGGGCCACGGAGAGGGGGGCGGAGCCTCAGGGGGTTATCGGTCGATGTTGACTAGCTCGCCTGGTACGCAGGAGGTCGTGGGTATCGATACCGGAACCCTGTGCGACAGACAGAGACACACACAGACACACACACACACATACACACACAGACACACACACAGACACATAGACAGAAACGCACAGACACACAGACACACACAGACACACAGACACACACAGACACACACAGACACGCACATACAGACACAAACACACACACCGACTCACACATACACAGACACACACACACAGACACACACACAGACACACACACAGACAGACAGACAGAGACATACACACACACACACAGACTCACACATACACACAGACATACAGACACACACACAGACACACAGACAAACAGACAGAGACATACACACAGACACGCACATACAGACATACACATAGACACGCACATACAGACATACATACAGGCACACACAGACAGACACAGACACACACAGACACAAACATACACACACAGACACACAGAGACACACAGAGACGCACAGACCGACACACACACACAGACACACACAGACACACAGACAGACACACAGGCACACACAGACAGACACACATATACAGACAGACACACATAGACACACAGACAGATAGACACACACACAGACACACAGACACACAGAAACACACACAGACACACACACACAGACAGACACACACAGAGACAGACAGACAAACAGAGACAGACACACACAGACAGACATACAGAGACATACACACATACATGCACATACAGACATACATACAGACAGACACAGATACACACAGACACATACACACACAGACACACAAAGACACACAGACACACACAAACAGACGCACACAGAGATACACACACAGACAGACATACACAGAGATACACACAGACAGACACACAGACAGACACAAACACACACAGACACATACAAACACACAGATACACACAGACACACACAGACACATAGACAGAAACGCACAGACACATAGACAGAAACGCACAGACACACAGACACACACAGACACACACACACAGGAAACACACATACAGACACAAACACACACACACATACTCACACACACAGACACACACACAGACACACACATACAGACACACACACACAGACACACAGAAACACACATAGATACACACACACACAGACAGACACACACAGAGACAGACACACACAGACAGACAGAGACAGACATACACAGACAGACAGACAGAGACATACATACACGCACATACAGACATACATACAGACAGACACAGATACAGACAGACACATACACACACAGACACACAGAGACACACAGACACACACACTTACACACAGACATACACACACACAGACACACTCAGAGATACACACACACAGACATACACAGAGATACACACAGACAGACACACACAGACAGACACAGACACACACAGATACATGCAAACACACAGATACACACAGACACACACACAGACACATAGACAGAAATGCACAGACACACAGACACACACAGACACACAGATACACACAGACACATAGACAGACACGCACACAGACACATAGACAGACACACACAGACACACACACACAGACACACACACATACACACACAGACACACACAGACACACACACAGACACACACATACAGACACAAACACACACACAGACTCACACAGACACACACAGACAGACAGAGACATACACACAGACACGCACATACAGACATACATACAGACACATACAGACACACACAGACAGACACACACAGACACATACATACACACAGACACACAGAGACACACAGAGACAAACTTACACACACACAGACAGACACACACAGACACACACAGACACACACAGCGATACACACAGACAGACACAAACAGAGATACACACAGAGATACACACAGACAGACACACACAGACAGACACAAACACACACAGACACACAGATACACACAGACGCATAGACAGACACGCACACAGATACATAGACAGACACACACAGACACACACACAGACACACAGAGACACACATACAGACACACACAGACACACACAGACAGACACACACAGACCCACACAGACACACACAGACACATAGACATACACTTACTGATGCTGCTGGTATCGCTGGATCTGCTGTGACTCTGCACACACAGAGATGCTCACAGAGACAGGGAGGCAGAACGAGAGAGAGAGAGACTGCAGGCAGATTATAATGTATATATCTGTGTGTTTGTGCACCTCGTGAGAAGGGATCAGCTGATCCCAGGGCGTGGAATGTGCAAATTTGAGAGTTTCCCAGAGGCTCTAACATAGAAATACTTAGAGATATATAGAGATACTAAGAGATGCATAGAGATACATAGAGACTCATGTAAAATACAGAGACCCACATAGACCCAAAGAGACCAAAACACATAGAGACCCACAGAGACCCATACTCATAGAGACCCACACTCAAAGAGACCCACAGAGACCCACACTCAAAGAGACCCACAGAGACCCACACTCA